>NC_049216.1:30561855-30916855 GCF_013347855.1 Anguilla anguilla | reverse complement strand
AAAAAAAAACGTTAAAAAAAAGACGTAATCGCGGCCGGGGCCTTCTCGCTTCCCATTGACGCCGCCGCGCAGTCGATCCACAAACATTTTCATATCAATATTGAGCAATTTCCCCCTACATTCTAATCCATCAAAGTGGGCCATTAATCCACCAGGGCACGGCTCTCTTTTCAAATGCTAACATTCAACCCCCCCCCCCCCCCCCCCAACACAGGCTGAAACATTTGTCCTACAGCTTGGCGCACAAAGACACTGCGCTGTCAGCAGTGATTGATCAGAGGTTTAATATGAATGGGGAAATAAGTGTACATCATATCAAAGATGCTCTACACACGCACCTGAAAAGACACTTATTTTCCCCCCACGGTTTGAATGCGCAAGATGACGAAACCTTCGCCATATCGGCTGTTGCAGTTGTGGCCTTTTGTTATGTGTATTTAAAAAAATATATATTATTTATCACTTAGACAAAAACGGGTCTTGGATAGACTCAGCCGCTAGAATGACTACAAGTGCTGACAGGGTTGAATATCAGAGGCCTTTTAAAGATTACGGAAGCTTTAAAAGGGCGGATTTGCAGAACAATACAAGCGTGATCAAATTAAAATCAAACGCAAAATGTCTCACAGCACATACCGCTAGATTTCTTTTCCTTTAAGCATTTCAGGGATTGCGCAGAATAAACCCACACTTGGAAAACACACAGATAGCCTGCTGAAACTGCAGCTTCAGGAGGATTCTGGGTAAAATTTCACAGCAAAACAACAGAGGTCCCATTTGTATCCCATTTATCATCTCCTGTTGATGATTTCAAATGACGACAGGGGTCAAATCATTTTAAATACCTCAGGGAAATCAACATTTGTCCTTCCAAAACAAGCCCTCCTCTAACATCACTATACTAATCCATCTGCCACCAACACCAAATGTGTTTTAGCAATGATTTTTAATTTCATCCCAATCAAAATGTTAAGACGTAATTCGACCATCTCTGGGTCGTTTTCCTAATTCATTGCTTTAATATGCCAGTGTCTCCTTTAATTAATTACTGGTATTTATAACAGGTCATTATGCCCAGAGTTCAGTCACAGAAGGGTAAGACAAAGGTATGCAATGATCACAGTCTTCAGTGAGGCTTTGAACCATGAGAGACACTGTAAGCAGTGCTTCCATATTCATAATATATATGTTTCAAACACAGGGCATATGTACACACCAAAATGAGCAAGACGTTTCTATAACATGGAAAAAATGCAGAAACTACCTTAAAAGACTTATTTAAATGTTCGATAGCAAAGGTATGATGTGCCAACTCTCTACAAGATAAAGACAAAACAAACAAAAATGTAATGCGGCCGGGATATCAAACTTCTAAATTCCCAGTGCTATTTTTTCTTTCAGAGACTAACAGAAAAATATTATTGTGAAATGACTGTGCTGGCTGAGATCTCATGACCTGGGAGAGACAGTGCCATGTTTGTGTAGGCAAATGCAATATAAACCCAAAGCAACACATTGTGCTGGTTTGGTGACAAGTTACAATGAGACTCCAGACAAGGTCCTTACACTGGAGCTGGTGAACCCATACTTTGGTCAGCACTAGTTCCTCAAAACAATTCCTCGGAGCGACAGAGAAACTTTGAATCTCACCGAGGGCCTTTTTTTCAAAGTCTTGAACAGAGTTAAGAAGTCATTGTGGACTCAGCCTTGTTGAATGTTAAAGCAAAAGTCTGGTTGAGGGAGAGCTGAAAGCACACTGATAAAGCATGTTTTAAAAATGTGCCGTGACTTTGTGAAAGTTCAGACGGAATAGCGCGCGGTATGTAAATAGGAGTTCAATAATGGATGCGTCGGCTTTTCCTTTTATTTACTTAAAACGGGGAGCAGCCGCAGACGGATTGGCATTGAGGGAGACGCAAATTAGAGAGCGTTTCTTAAAAAAAGAAATATTCAAAAAGGAGGCCCATCGCCGGAATATCACTTATTATTTTTGATGTTGCAATATCTGACACTTTGATGCAATCAGCGGATAGCCCCGGCATCCTAACCTCTCCTGGGAGCGGGCTGTCAGGACTGAGAAGTCGGCGGGTGGATAATTATCGGAGATCAAACCCCGCTAGTTAGCAGGCAGGAACAGGAGGCAAATGCCAAAAACCAGCCAATGTTTCGCAAACGCTTGTTCAAGGATATCCTAATTGCTATAAGTGGTTCCTTCAGGACTGGCTCTTCAAAAGCAGCCTGGCGCGTGATGTCATCGCTCCGGCTCCCCAGTAGTCTTACAATAGGTAAATTAGCCGAGAGGGCAAACTTATCGTGAAGGAGGACAGCTTCCTGTTTCTGCTGAACCCGCGTCTCCGCCCCCTCCCACACATTCCCGCTCGCGCACATACCCGCACAGAAGCGCGCAGACAGAAAGAGGCACACAGGCAGACATGCACAAACACACGCATGCATGCAGACAGAAGCACACACGCACGCGTGCACACACACGCACGCACACGTGCACACACACGCACACACATGCACACACACAAACATACACACACACGCACAACTTTCAACATGGGCAGCAAATATACCTAAACACAAACGCTAACATAGCTGCAAACAGATACACACACACAAATGCATATGCACAGACACACAAAGACTTTGAATGAAAAGAATATAAGTAACTTTCACTTCCAGAGATAAGAGTTACTGCTACTCGTGGTCTGCTCATTTAAAAAAAAAATGGGGATGTCAACTTTAGGCCAGTGATTTTCCACAGGCATTTCTTGCAATATGCCTGTCAGATTGTCTCACAGCATTTATGCTTCTAAGGTCAAAGGAAGCTAAAAAGGAGAATGAATCTGATTGGCTAAAATACCTGGACCTGACTGAAGGCAACTAAACGGTATGGGTCTGGGTTTTTAGTGCTGCATTTCTCACAGGGCTAAATTCAGATGACTTTGATGCTACTTAAAACATTTGGCCTCTAACAGAGAAAAAGACAAACAGGATCCTTGAGCAGACTTCTGCCAAAATGAGTTATTTGGCAACTGATACGTGAATCATCACACAAAGTGAACTGCTGTTGCCATGTATTCAAAAACGTACTTCTTTGGGACAAAAGATTTTAAAAAACGAAACATTAGGAAGCATTTTTTCTTCTCCGATTCCTTACCTGAAGATAGCCTCTTTTTTTTGTTTTGTTTGCATGGATGTGACTTTTTTTCAGGGTCACTGACCATTCTCATTAAATTCAGGCTTAAAGAAGGACGCCTGTATTCAGGGCCCTGGGGAATTTGCAAAACATTCAACGTGTGCTCCCTCCCTGCACCCATCGCCCCCCTTTCACCGTTTGAGAGAAGCGCCAATAAAATAATAAAATTACTTTTTCTCTCTCTCTCTTCTTCTTTTTCTTTTTTTTTTTTGTTTGAAAAGGATAAATGGGTTCCCCTTGAATGAAGCGGCAACTTTTAGCATAACAAAGCTTTTCATAGCGCGCTAATGGGCCTCCATCTCTGACACCGAGCGGCACATCCACCGCTCACCCTCCTCACAGGCTGCTTTCAAAACACCACGGTTTCCCTCCACTCTTTTAGCCCCTCAGTTCAAATGCGGTAAAAAAAAAAAAAAAAAAAAAGAAAGAAAGAAAGAAAAGAAAAAAAAAAAAAAACCTTTCACACACTGACAACTGGAGAGGCAGAGGCACCTCCAACCACTGTATGCTTCAGGAGGGCCCTTTCTTATTTTAATTGCCTCCCTAATTGGTAATGTTTATGGGAGCGTCGTCTGCCTGGGATGAAATTCCACAAGCGGCCTGCGCAATTATGCACACAGACATGCAAGAGCAGGGGGGGGGGGGGGGGGGGGGGGGGGGAGAAGAGAAAAGAAGAAAAAAAAACGAGGGGTATAAAGTATAAAAAAACATAAGAAGAAGAAGAAGAAGAAGAAGACGACAAAAAAAAAAAAACATCAGTGGAATTTATAAGACGGGAGATAAAGATGTAGGAGGAACGGGAGATCGTAGAGGGAGGGAAAGAGGAGGAGAGTAAAAAAAAAAAAAAATCATGCCAGTTCAAGGATCTGGACAAACAGCCCATGATGGGTTATGGTGGGGTGGGGGGAGGAGTGGGAAGGGTGGTTTTTAAACCCCCCCGGTGGCGGTTTAAAAAAAAAACAAAAAAGAAGGCTAGCACCCAGCCCCCTTTCCCCTGCCCTTCATGTAAAGGACCGGCAGGGTAGAAACGATGTCAAGCCGCACTTATCCAGCGATAGGGGCCCCCGTCCCGGGCTCGGAACACCTCTCCGCTCCCGTTTGATGTGAGCCCAACATGAAGGACGGGGGGGGGGAGGCTATCTGGTGGCTGTCAGCCTCATAACCGCTCCCCGCTCCCCGCCGCCAGGCGGCCAGATAAGGCCGTAAAGCGCGGCACTTGATGGACTTGATTAATTCCCTGGAACGGAGGTTTGTCTTCCTCAGCCCCGCCGAATGACTTCATTTGGCTGGATGAGGTCACCGGAGTCAAGGCAATAAAGCGGCTGATATTCACATTAAAGCCGGCGTTCAAAGCCGTCAGCCCCCCGTCGGACGAAAATACAGAAACGGGTTCGAGTGCCTCTTCTTTCAGAACGGACCTCGCAGCGAAAGGGGATCCACCAGCGCTCTCCCTCTCGACTCCACCGACAGAGATTGTAATTGGCTAAGGAATTGCATTAAGAGACGGCCACGCCGGCCAATCACCGGAGACATGCCGTCCCTCATAATTCATTCGTTAAAAACGGCACAAAATATTAAGTTCACACTTAACAAAACTGAACTGTGTTTAGTGATAGAGACTGAATCGTAACTAGTGCTGCAGATTTAAAACAAAGCTGGAATCTCAATATTAAAAATAAAATTATTGGCTTTAATAAATGCTGAAGTTTAAAATACAAAGAAATTTTAACGCAAACATAAAGAGAAGTCATTATTAGCACAGTAATACTGGTGGCAGTATTACCGTAATCATCGCTATGATTATACCACTATAGCACCTTTAAACAATCCGTATAAAACGGAAACCACCCACTCTAATGCGAAACAATAAACTTGAGGAATTTTGCTTATGCATTCTGCGAGGGAGAACACGCGAACGCCCGTGAATGAACTTGTCTCAGTCCCGTATTTATGGCGTTATAAAACAGGACGATTTCGCGAAATGCGCAATAAATCCCGCCGTGCCGAACCGCGCGCGCGCCATTTTATCACGACGGTCGCTTTCTTTGCACAGCCCCGCCGGAGTCTCGTCACTTCATATAATCCGAATTCACAAATCAGGCGTTCGTTCGCACTTGAGCGATTCCCTGCTGATGCGAGGCTCTTCGCAAAAAAAAAAAACCCCTCTCCCCGCCTCCTGACAGGAGTAAGGAATGGCGAGCTGGGGGCCGCAGCCCGCGGTGACACATCGCGCGGTGATCTCATAAAACAGGCCCATCCTTTGACCTCTGACCTCTGAGGCGGGGTGGAAGCGGAGGGGCGTTTACGATCATCGGCGGACTTAACAGCCAATAACGACGGGAATAACCATTTAAACCTCTTAGAATCCGCGCCGCAGCCGCAGCCGATGGCAGGCCGGTGATATATTTAGCCTGGGTAATGACAAGGTCATCATTTCCAAAGGGAGGGGTGGTGGGGTGGGGTGGGGGGGGTAGAGGGGGTGAAATGTGAAAAAGAAGAAATACCCTGAACTGAAAATGCATCTCTCTCTCTCTGTCTTCCTCTCTCTCTCTCTCTTCCCCCCCTCCCACTCCCTCTATCTCCCCCAGTCTTCTTGGTAGAGTGAGACGGGGGGGGGGGGGTGGAGAGTGAGACAGTGGGAGAGGGGGGTAGGGGGTTAGGGTGAGGCAGAGTGAGGCAGTGGGGGGCAGAGAGTGATACAGTGGAGGGGTACAGTGAGACAGTGGGGGGGGGGGGTAGAGTGACAGTGGGGGGAGTAGTGTGAGACTGTGTGTGTGGGGGGGGGGGAGGGGGGGTTTACAGTGAAACACTGAGACTAACCCTGACCCTAACCCTAATCACAACTTTAACACTTAACAGCCTTATCTCCTCATCAGCCTCTAATTTAATTTCATTGCCAATTACCAATCAGTAATTAGGGGAGAAGGTTACAGAGCGTCTACTACGAATTGTGGTAGACAAACACGAAAACAGGTTGTCAACTAGT
Source organism: Anguilla anguilla (assembly GCF_013347855.1). Lineage (NCBI taxonomy): Eukaryota > Metazoa > Chordata > Actinopteri > Anguilliformes > Anguillidae > Anguilla > Anguilla anguilla. The sequence continues at coordinate 30,910,664 of NC_049216.1, read as the reverse complement.
CAATAGTCAACCAGTGCATCTGAAATGTGTGTGTCTGTTTGTGTGTGTGTGTGTGTGTGTGATAGTAAATCTAGTTGAAGTAAATGTATCTAGCACACAGCAAATATGCCAAACAAATACATTTGTTGGTTTATTTAATTGAATTTCAGAGAATGACTCCACAAGCCCATAAATAACGAAAATACTGCCTCTAAATATTGAATACCAATAAGAATAATGACAATTCTTCAAACAACGGAAACCATTATTGTACACTATAAGGGGCTGGAATTAAGAGGACAATTTAATTTACGATCTTTGTTTTGCTGAGTTTCACAGACATTGAGCCTAAATTATTACCCATCAGCTTCCCTGAACTTAGATCATAAGACCAATTCATTAACTGCTGGCAACCCTCTCTTCAGATTTTCAATAAACTCTCTAAACCTCATAGAGTGTAGTCATGAAAGGAGCCCTATTTCACAAGCTGGCGCTGGTTCAAGCAACATATGCTCGCATAATCTTTTAAAAAGCATGATCCAAGTCTAAATTTAATTATGTAATAGCACAAATGGAATTAGAGAGCAGATAGAATGTTGCTGAGACACACCGCGTTCTCCCACCCAACTCCGATTTCATTCGTTTATTTACTGCGATTACAGCAGTGGCGTTCCAGCCTCTGGTTAAATGCGCCCGGCTTCCCGCTTTCGCAGACTGACAGGCGCAGGTCGAAGGCGCGAGACAGCGCTGCGTTATCCCGCCTGCGATGCTCCGCGCGCTCATTCTCTCAGAAATATGAGATCAGATGTCCTACAGGCTCGAAAACGCAACCTGCGTGCAGGTCGTCCGCGTTTCGAGAGGATTTCATAAAAAGGCTATGAATCCAGGTGCCGTTACTTCGTCTGAACACGGCGGCATCTGGCAGAAGCAGGAGCTGGTGAAACACGCGACAGCGCGAGACTCATTTCTGTAAAGGTCCTAAAAGCTACTGAGGAAATACATTTATAAAAAGCCCCCCGCTTTGAAGGTCTGATAGTAGTCGCTGTTGGAGTGAAATAAAAATAAAAAGATGCTAAGTTGATACACTGTGAACTGCCAGGAGAAAAAAAAAATTACCAGGTTACTGTATTTCTGTTAAAAATCCAGAGAACAAACAGTATCTTTAAGCACCTTATGAGCTCTTGCCAGTGACTCTGTATCAGGAGCACCGCGCTCAGCATGGAAGCGATAACACTCCTAGCGCCTAACAGTATAATCTCCGCAGCACAGGTAGCGCGCTCGCGTGTCTCGGATACGCACCCCGCAGTCAGCCAGGTTTGTCACGGCATTAAAGAGCATGGCATCCTTTTGTGCTTTAACCAAAGAGTTTAGAAGGATTTTTGGAGCAAACGCTTATCTGGAAAATTTTAACCCCGTGGGATAAGGACGTGAAAAGCCAGAACGAGGAAGTTGGGCAGACATTCGCTAACTCGCACTTAATCAGTCGAGTGCTTACGATTAATACGCACGATTTCTACATGGTAGCCTACTTAAAATAAATAAATAAATAAATAAATAAAAATTAAAAACTAAGCTATATATCACGAGGAGCCTTTTTGTGTGGAAAGCTGCCATGGTTCAGTAAGATAGCTTATTTTTCCACTTGTATTTATAGAAACAAATAAAAGATTGATTCAATATTCTATTCCACATTACTTCCATTTTGTTGAATAAATAGATTAAACTATGCTAAATACTGTCTGTAGATTACACATTCAGGTCACCGCCTGTAAACTTATATTTTTGCAATCCACACAAATGTTTGTTTTGAGCAACACCATTCGGGGAAGAATTAAGGCGTCCCTAAAAAGCTATGTCAGTACAATGCAGAGTGTGCCTCCGGAGTTTAAGATAATGCTCACACGTTGTGAGGAATGCGGTACAATCTTTCCCGTGTTTTCTCTTCAGATAAGTGCTACTACTGACAAGCTCCGGCACCCCCTTCCTTGGCTCTCAAACACGTGAAGCCGGAATCACTGAACAGGAATCAGTGGAGCGATTTTAATGTAAACGTATCCTATTTGTTGCCATAACAACTTAAACTTTAGCAGCTAACTGATATTGCAAACAGTATTGTGAAATGCTGTATGCATTTAACAGTGAAAGGTCTCTTCGCACTCCATTCTGAAACACAATCACTGCATCATCCCTGTGACCCAATTTACAGTCAGTCAGACAAGAAGGAACCGCTCTGTCCTGGATGCAATCTACTATAACCACTGAGTGCTTTGTCCTGAACTTCAAAAAAATTAACTGCGTGGGTTTTTTTTTGGTATGCATTTATTTATTTATCATTTTACGTTTGACAGTAACCGCCTAACTTATTCTGCGGGATAAGTATCAACAAACTGCGATGGCCACTTCAAACTCAAAGTGAAGAACACGGCTAATCATGGGCGAACAGAATCTGTGCCCGAGTTTAGCATGAACTTAAGAAGTAAGGCTCTACCCTAATGGCGTGGCACACTGCGTCACTGCTTTAGGTTGCCGCTGCACAGACCTGACAGGCTGAATCTACCCGTTCACTGGAGTCCTCCCCTCTCTGCAAGTCCTGCGCCCCTTTCTGCAACAAGAAGTTCATGTTCCATCAAGCAGCAAAAGTACATGCCTTTGATCATCCTCAAAGTTGATAAGTCAGCTTATCTATTACAATGTTTTTGAGCTTTTTTTAATTAAGGTTATTACCAGCATTAATGGGGGGGAAAAAGTAATTCAGTGATTAAAAAGTGGTGTTAACATTAGAGAGTGCAGATTGTATAATCTATGCGCCTGTGTAGCCAATTTCCATTTCTAAGGGATTTACACAGTGAACACCTCCAGCACTAAATAATTTAATATCACCGCAGATCCTGAAGGAGACAACAGAAAACTGAGGAACACCGTCAGGGCCACACTTAACTTTAATTACTCTTCTAAAGTCAAATATTAGCCCTGCAGGCAAACTGCAATAATTCCATCGAAAAAATTAAATGTTTACAAACACAGAGTGGAGAGGAAGAGAATGAGGAAAAATAATGCTTTTAATCTGGGTGTTTTGGGGGTGGGGGATGGGGGTGGGGTTGGCAAAAAGAGAGACTGTAATAACCATTATATAACCAGTCTGTCCTGCATTTGAGGCACAACTAAAAATAGCAAATTTCACACATTCACCAGCCCTGAGTTCATAAAACCTCATGCAGGTCCATGCAAGATTCAGTTTTTTCAGGAGATTCAGGAGCATTGTGTCTAATTGATTAAATGATTATACTTATCAAGATAATATCAAGATAAAAGTTTACTTTTTTTATTCATATATGTATATGAAAAGGAAGAAGCACTCTGAATTCCTTTCAAATATTATTCAGGAAATGTCCTCACAATGTGACAACTGAGTCAAAGAAATTACGCTGCTTTTCAATCATGATTGCATATGATACAACCACATTTCAGAATTTAGAAAAAAAAAATTCACATTTCAAATTCAAAATGAATGAGGGGAGCTCCTGACCTTCCACTCCTTACGTTGTGTTGCCTTATTATACACTTGAGCCAATGCTGAAATCGCTGCAATGCCCCTCCGTGCCACAGTGTGGCGCTGTGCTCCGCGCACGCAGGCCGGGGCGCTGGTGTGGATCCAAGAGCCAGCCCGTTAACACAGTTCTATGTCCCTCCCTGCTCCGCTACCTCCGCTCCTCCTGTTCTGCCTGCCATTTAATGCCTCTGTGCGTGTGCAAGGCCCTCCGCTCGGACACACAGCAGGCCTGGGTCAAATACGCATTCGTTTTGGATTCAAATACAAAATTTCTGTGCTCTGTTGATCTTGCCTGGCGTAACCGAGCCTGCCAAAATATGAGCAGAAGGCGGGGTTTACACTTTTTGAGAGTATTTCATTGGTTCCAATACGCCAGACAAGATCAGTAAAGCGTAGAAAAGTATTTGAATCTTAAACAAATACGTATTTGGCCCAGGTCTGGGACACCGTGTTCGGTCCGCAGCCTTGCTGTGGAGTGGGCAGTCACTGGAATCATCCTGCAATTCGTTTTTCTTTTTCAAAGCGGTAAACTAATTAATTTTCAGCGTCCCCCCTGATGACTGAATAGTTACTGAAGATGATGAATTTTCCAGAAACACGTTGTTTACGCAATACTTCAAAAAGCTTGAAACTGACCCATATTCACCTCAGTTTGCCAAAGATTACATGATTACATATTTGAAATTAATTAGCAGTGTGTACAGTACATACACAATATTGGGACTAGTCCGTTTAAAAAATACAAAATGTTTTTACAGCAACATTGCGGAGCAGCACGCAACTACCTAAGCAATTTGTGTTACACTGAAAACGCTCATCTCCCAAAAGCACTATAAAGCTATACAGTTAATCTCATAATAATTAAAAAGCTTGCAGACATTTACATTTTAATCTAGACTCTATAAGGGAGCTGCCACAGTGAGAATATTTTAACTCGAGCTCTCAGGAAGAAAGAGCGGAGGGGCTGGGGGAAAAAAAAAGAGGGAAAAAGCCAAGAGAAGAGATAACGGCGGAGAGAAGAGAAGAGGAGAGGAGAGGAGAGAACGGCAGGTCACACATTTAAAGTGAAGCGGTTAGTGCAAGGGACAGGGGACCTTTCTTATGCAATCTGCGATTTTCATTCGGCCGCTCCGTCCGATGATTGTCTGGCAGAAGAAAAGCCATTTTGAGGGAGGCGGCGTGCGGGGCGTGAAAGGGATCGCTCGCTCGGCGACGCGCCCCCGCCATGTCGAACCAGCCGCGCGGGCGCCGAGGGGTCAGCGGAATTATTCGACAAGCGGCGCGTCTGCCGTAAGAGACAATGATTCGCCCCCTCGGCTCTCATTTACGGGGTACCGCTTCCCCACCTGACCCCCCCCCCCCCGTCCGCCCCCGCCCCCCCCCCCAGGTAAAGTGTTATTTTTCAACATTATGAAACTTGATAGCTCTTCTGGTGAAACAAGGATCCCCGGTTAGGATGTAATACCACGGCACGCTCAGATGGGACTCCCGTGGCTGGGAGCGATGCCCCCCCCCCCCCTCGCCGAACCGCTCCACGCGTCCCCCCGCAGCCTGCCTCCCCCCCACACCGCCTGGCCCCCAACCACCGCCGCCGCGCCGATTGCTCCATCAAGATAAATGCTGTTTTTACACATTTCCGCTAAGACCTCCTGACGCCGAGGGAAGCGCCAATGAGCCTGAGATTATAGTCCTTCAGAAAGAGGGGAGGTGGGGTGGGGTGAAGGGGGTGGGGAGGAAAAATGTCCTCATAAATTTCATCCATTGTTGTTTCTCGCTGTAGCACCGTAGCATGCACAGTAGCATGACTCATAAGCGAATAACAGCGAGATTCAAACTGAGGTCGCTAAATCGCTCGCTAAATCCACTCTCCTGAAAGTGCATTAGAACATTGCTGAATACGCCTGTAACTTTGAGCTCTGCTCTGGGCAAGTTTAAAGAGCACTTCCAAGGAAGGCAATGCTGAGAAACACATTTATTCACTGACTGGATACGAGGCCGCTCGAATTAAATGACTTGATCGACAGCGTGCGTGTCCTTGGAAAGGTAAGTTCTTCGTTGTTAAGGCCAAAAGACTCTGTGATGGAGGAGAGTAGAGGTGCAGGAGATGGCGTGAGGTAGGGGTGGAGGAGGACTGAGACCTCTGGATGCATGGGAGCCGGCAGGACGAAGAGGACTGGGCGGAAGAGGTGTTGGGGTTGTCACCTCCGGGGGCCATGACCGACGACGGGAGCGGGAGGTCGCGGCGGGTAGGCGGGACTCCCGTCTCCAGACGGCAGCCTCTCCCATCACTCAAAGCAGACGGGGCCCTTATTAATCTGTCAGGGCTCGCTGCGGGCAGTCGGGTCTGTGGCAAGCCTCCGTGCGATCGCCATTAGGGCATGAGCGGGCCAGCGGCAGCCAAGCCAGCCGGGGTTTGGACGGGAAACCTCCAAACCTCCAAACCTCCAAACCCAGGCAGAGTGCCGCCCCTCGCTTCTCCCACCGTCTGAAAACCGGGCCGAGAAACCCCGACGTTTTCCCTCCAAGCTCCCGGTACACTTTCCACAGTCAGCCAATAGGAGCGCAGATCTTGGGGCACGCTGATGCTTGTATTTTTGCATCCGTGATTTGATTTGATGCGGTTTCACACCGGTACTATTGACCGGTCGGTCAGTAGCTCTTAGGTTCGCCTCTATGAGGTTCAGCTATATAGAGTCTCACACAGAAGTTGTGTTGAGACCAATTACATTTCAGGGGTTGGTAAAAAAAGAAAAATCAACCAGGGAAATTGTGGGTGTGAATATGCTCACAGTTTCCTCGCATTGGTTGCACTGCATTAAATTATTTGCTGTTTGCCCACAGTTTCAAATGAAACTGAAAAAATATCTCATATTCCATTTCCTGATTATGTCTCTGGTGCACACTTAAAAGGCACAACCTCGCAAACAGCTCCAGTTAGAAAATACCCAGAGGGCAACAGACAAACAGGCAGGGTTATTCCTGACAGAGGGAAAAAAAAAAAAACTCGCGAATAGCCAGTCGGGTGAATATGGTAATGTTTCCGCAGATCTCGACCAGGACCAGAACCTTTAATAGCACCACACACTTATCTCTCCAATTCCCCTTATCCGGCTCTTTTATGACTAGCTTTAGGAATGACCTCCAGCGAGGCCAGGCCCCTTGTTTCCATCCAGCTTTCACCACCCTTTTCCACCCTTCTTTTTTCTTTTTTTTTTGCTTCCACTCTTTCTTTCTTACAGAAAATAAATTAAAAAGGTGTGACCTTGCTATGGGCTTGAACGGAAAATGAGGTACATCTTGTCACCGGCTGAAGAGGCTATCTGAAACGCGGTTTGTTCAATTTGAAAAGGCCGAGGCTTGGCTGTGATTGGGGCTGCAGATAACCACACCGCCATGAAAGGAAGGGGGGGGGGGGGGGGGGGGGGGGGTGAGAGGTACTCTGTTTTTTTTTTCCCACCTTTTTTCTTTTTTTTTCCTCTCCAGGAGATGAAAATTAAAAAGCATGGCCGATGGAAATTCGCCGGGTAATGGCAATTGGACCCTTATCTGGGTTTCCCTGGTGGCCACACCCATCCCACAGTGGACACTGGTGTGAGGGTGAGTCCCTCCCCATGCCCCTCAGTGGGACAGCACATGGACCAGAGCTCGCTCGCTCACTCTGAACTCACACACTTTGCAGGGCAGGAGGGAGTGCCGCTATCCCATCGCCCCATCTTCCTCCTTCGTCCTCTCCGTCTTTGCTCCATTCAGAACCGCCGCCGCCATCAATTAGGCGTGTCCGACCCCCTCTGAATACGATCGCTATCTTTCGCTGTATTTGCTTAGCACTAGCAGGCTCAGCTGGCTCTCAGCTCTCAGGGAACTCCCCCTCTTACAGTCTGCCATTGTCCGGGTGGCTTCAAACAAAGCTGACAGGCTGTGCGCGTTTAAAGTCTGTTTTTTTTCCTAGAAAAACACTGTTTACACATGTCCCGCGGACACACACATGGACGTAATTGCACAGACACACGAACACGCAAATATTTGCGAATGCAAATATTCTTTAATTGGCGTTTCTCCGAAAAACGGGTCCACGTTCAAAGGAGAGAGTTTCCTCCGTCCGTATAAATGTTACTGTAGCGTAAATGCCCAATGAAAAGGCAATCTAATTACAATGCAGCGCAGTGGAATTTCAATAAACTGTCATCAGACTGTGTTTACTAAAAAAATCACGATGGAAAAAAAAGAGAGAGAAAGAGGGAATTAGAAGTGCAATCAGCAGGGTGGGTATAACCTCTCATCACACAGGCTATGAACCCATGAACGTCTGCACCTCGCATTGGGAGAGGGTGGTACGCAAGCGTCGTGTACGAGGATCGCGATTTGAACCGCAACACGCATCAACACCACAATGTCCCTCCAGTGAACGGTGAGACGGAGTCCGGTAAAATATATGAATGGCCGCGGCAGAGGTCGCGCCGACCTCCAGGACGAGGCGATGTCGGACTCGTTCGACCCTGCGCTGGAGGAAAGAGCCGCGGCTCGCCGCACACTTCGGTCTAAGAGGATTAAGGTGAGCGTCCCGGCAGAGAGAGAGAGAGAGGGAAATAAAAAACCACACGGAAACAAAAAAGATTAAACTGCAGGCCTGGGGAACAGAGGGGAAATTCTCTGAAATCGCAGATGTAGAGCGGGGTGGGGTGGGGCGGGGCGGGGCGGGGGGGGGGGGGGGTGGAAACAGGAAAGGAGGAGAAACCCAAAAAAAACGGAGGGGCTGACGCGAACCGAAGGTGAACGGACGTGAAAAATGCAGCGTTTTTTTTTTTTTTTTTTTTTAACCGAAGGCCGTGATCTCCCCGCTCAGACACAACAACAGCAGCGGGGCAGGTTGTCCCCTGAAAGCCACATAATAGGCCCAAGAGCTTCTTCATAACATCTCATCACGGATAATGACCGCTCTGCGTTTACACTGCTTGCATCAAACGGCCACCCGGTGTTTATCCTGGTGTACACACACTTTCTTCCAAAAAGAGTGATTTCGCTGCAGCTGAGTGTGTCTCATCGAGGGCCTCCAGCTGCAGCCAGGTCAATCGGCGGGGTACAGATGTGTTGCAATATTTAGAGTCAGCATCTGGCTCACCATTCAATACTGATCCAGGTGTGAAGAGGTGTGAAGGAGTGCACTTCACCCCTAATGAGTGAAGTACACTGTGAAGTACACTCGTCTCGACGGACCAGTCATACCAACTGCGGCCTTTCCCATTTCCCCCAGACGCCTCTACCAAAAAACCCTGTGACTGAAGCCCACCCTGGCCTGGCGTGGCTCAGCGGCTGTCTGTGGCCTGCTCGGGGTGACGGTAAATCAGGGTGCTTTATGGTGTGTGACATCACCTTTTACAGGCTACATAACCTGCCATACAGGAGACGCGTCAGAGAAAAAAAAATGTTTCAAACTGTTTCAAACGCCCCCCCCCCCCTCCACCGCCCCCAATACAAATCACACGGGATTAACATGACTAGTGGTCCTCACAGCTCCTCACTGTTTTTACTAAAATAACTTTAATCACTTTTTGGAACTCTGCAAACTTCCAGACTCTAACTAGCAAATCTGCAACCTTCCCATTTCTCCCTGTCCCATTATTTTTTTATTTTCAAAGAAAGAGGGTTTCTATCTTTTTTTTTGGAATAGGGGCCACTCAGCCAGTCATTTTCGAACTGGACCCAACACATATCTAATAGAATCTGACTGATTCAATAGGTTGTTTGCATGCTTTCAAGGAAACTCCACTTAAACATAGCTTTCTTGTCCCCAGAAGGCACAAAAGAAACATTTGACATATTTAATTGAAAACACCCATCGTGTTCACCTTGTCTTGCCATCTTCAGGGCGAAAGACAATTTATTAGGCAGTAGAAACGTCAGGTGTCAGCAAACTTACTGGCATAACTGAACAAACGTCACTTAGGAATTTAATAATGGAAGAAAAACAGCAAAACAACTTCTATTTTGGATTATTTTCCACAAACCAAACAAAAGCTGTGTTAGCATCAATATAATGATAGTTATGCTTGGCAGTCATGGTGCTCTTGTTTTTGCAAGCTGTATAATTAAGCCACTTGACAATTTCGTACCTGTGAAATAAGTTTTATTCTTTGGTTTACTTGTTAATTGGATGCTGCTTTCTCCCGTCTGAGGGCTACTGGTATAGGTGGGAATATACAAACACTATAATTTAGTATACAATTCTATTGGATACGCTCAGACACATCTATACGTATTTATGAACTTCTGTATTTCATTAGTATATGGGAGTAGGCTAAATGTGTAAAAACGGAACATCAAAATTGTAGGCATATAATTGTAGGCATCCATCTGAAATGGAAAATGTTTCTGAAACTGCAAACTGAAATCTTAATTCCCAACAAAAAAAGTGAATGTAAAAAAAGAATGACCTAACAGTGCTTTGTCATAAATGATGAAGCTGTGAGGAAACTCAATAAAATAAAAAACCGTGTGTCAGTGAGAGACATATGGGACTCATCTCACAAAATTTTGCAACTTAAGACCTGTAAACAGTGACCTTTTCCCCCCAGGAATCCCTACACTCAGACTTATCACTGGCTAATGATATGTCATCACTGGCTTTGATGGCCGAGCTCTTTAATCACGCGCTCCCAGACAAACCAAGACAAGTGTGCTCCCTGAAACTGAAGGGCTGGTCCCTTTAAACCGCACTGTCCTGGTTTACAGGCACACTTGTGGAGGGCTTGGTCCCTTTTTGACCACACTTTCTTGGTTTAGAGGCACACTTGTGGAGGGCTTGGTCCCTTTTTGACCACACTTTCTTGGTTTAGAGGCACACTTGTGGGGGGGCTTGGTATATATCTCAGCGTAAGGGTTTCATAATTGAAAATACGTGAATATGGAAAACAAGTGAATAAATCCAGTTTGGAAGTTGTTTCGGTGCGAGGTCTATGTCCAGAGTAGAGAATACGCACACACCCACCTTCCCAGAGTTGGCGGGTTCGCTGGACAGCGAGATGCTGTCACTCCTCAGCGACTGCAGGTCACAGCGGGCGGGGTCACCTCCATTAGCCCGGCTGCTGCTGCTGCTGGCATTCGCAGACGCTGCACCCTCCGGCTGCACAGTGTCCCCATCGCCTCCTGGCTGGTTCGCCGCTGCCCGCCGCCCCTGCCAACACGCCAACCCACACGATGCAAATTCACCAAAACGTACAGTCGCACACTCAACGGAGCACGCTTTCAATCTATAAATTAGGCCAAAATGCTAATTCCTCATGCATTAATTTGGCTTTTCTTTTACTTGAATAATGACCATGTTGTGGAGTAGTCAAGAGAATAATAATGGGTTCTATACAATTTCTCAGATGTCCTCATCGGATATTCAAATACGGCATCAGGAACTGCGTGTAAAAGAACTGAGCATTGACAAATTATTTAACTATACTTGTGGTTAAATAATTGTTTCTTGGTTGTACAAAAATGTCTTATGTGCATTACTTAAATCCATCCAACACAAAGAACAAAAGATATAATATATCCTATAAAGGCAACTAGAACACAGAAATAGTGCATTCTGCTAAGCTCACCACCTAAAAAAATCTCCTGTACTTCTGTAAATATACACAGTAAAACACAAAACGCACACACACACAACCCCCACATCCACACAACACGAAGCCAGCAGCATCGCTTTCAATAAGAGCGCTGTCTTTCAAATTGCTTTGGTGTCCCGCAACATTACCATATGAGAGGGTATTTACAACTCTACAAAATTTCTATCTGTTTCCATGAAAGTTATGTCCATCGCTATGATGGTACAAAATGAAAAGCCTGCCTTACTTGTTGCGTGCAATTAGGCCTCAGCACAAGACAGAGGAGGCAGTTTAACATTTCATAGGGCTATAATTATTCCTTAACTGTTAGAAACTGCTGTCCCCTAGGAGCTAATTACTGAAAAGCGCTCATCACACACAAGATATATACAAACAAATCCTTCAAGCACAAAGTAAATGTTTAAACATTAAAAGAGACGAACACAGGAAGCCATACCAATCAGTTTGGTTCAGCTAATTACTAATAAGAAGTGCAGCCCCGTTGTGTTAGATAATTATGACACCGAATCACACCTCTAGAAGAAGGGCCCCTGGCTGACTGTAATGTGGATCTAATAATCAGTGTAAAAGTAATCAAGCAAAAATGCATATAGGCTGCTACGGACTTGCGCAACACAACAGGCTTATTAATGGCACGAGAGGACAGCAGCTTCCCAGAACACAGGGACCAGTACGGGGGGAAGGGGGGGGGGGGATTTCAAAATCTCATTTCAGAGGAATTCCGATCCACTTTCTCCCAGACAAGAGTGCCGGGGGGGGGGGGTAGATTTTGCCAAACTAGCCGCCGATTCCAGGGCCAACTTTGCTGCGTGTTCTTTTTCTTTACTCACAATTGTTTTGGGAGCTAAGAGCTAATTACCGAACAAATTGCTGTAGTTTTTTTCCCCACTTTGGGAGGGGTCGTCCAGATGTCTCGCCAACCTGAGAGGTGTCTTAAAAATTCCTGTCATATTAGGGGAGGGTTAAAAAAAAGGGGGGCAAACATGCCAGCGACCGCTCATCAACAGTGACCGGGGCCATGGGCTGCAGCCTTTGTGTGTGTACTGTCACTGAGAATATGTTGCCCTAGTGTTTCGTTAGCCGAGTTGCAAACATCAACATCCAATTTAGGCAAATTAGCATTTTCTCTTGCGCAGAGCATTCTCAACCCCCCTCCTGATGCAATCCAGCACACGGATTGCCTCTGAGACACATTATAGGATGCACAGACAACACATGTTCTAGCCGGTTACGTCGACCGGAGATGAGGGCGAAGGATAAGTATGCCTCGCTCTTCCAATAAGGGTGATAATCCGACAGCAGATCCTCAAAGAATGATCACAAACTATGGATTTCCTCAATTATAAATAAACTGCAGAGGTACATACATAATATAACCACTGTAGCTTCTGAAAGAGCCACTCTTGAAGCTCTCAGAAGAGGTATTCAGCTGAGATGCCTACTCCCCAACTCAAGCATAAGCACATCACTGGAAATGCTTTGCAGTAATCAACACTGAAACGCCAGAGGAAAAAAATATACAATCCGTACATCTGATGATGATTTTCTATGCTTCTGTATTTATCACCAAATAAATAATCAGATATAATTGCCTGTGTTCTGCACACAAAGAGGAGAGCTTAGCAACAGTGCAGTTAAGAGTACATTAACTTCAGTCTGTTTCCACTGTAAAATCTACATTGCATCAGCCTGGCTTACGACTGTCACAAGAATTCAACACATATAAATATATGTGAACGCAATAACAGTTATGTCAATTTGGTTTCAATATGTGTCTGGAAGAGAAATAAAGCAGCATAAATCCTATTTGGGAGAGAAGGGCATATATGGAAACTTACCAAAGAGGGCTAATACTCCTAATAGGATGTTCCAGTCTAAATGGGAGCTTGTGTTAATACCAAGATTTCCATTCATGCTGGAAATTGTAGTTTTAAATTAGTTTAATGCTTTAGATTTTTAATAATAATAATAATAAAAAACCTTAAAATAAAATTTGAAAAAAAAAAAAAAACCTTCACAGCAACACAAAACTGCCAACGAATTGAGCTTTAGCTTTCTATTGTCAGCCAATTACTATGCAATCTCTTTCTTATGACTGAATAGCTCACTGTTAGCAAATAATGAAAAGGCAATTATGGCAAAGCTGTGTTCATATTACCCTCTTCATTTTATGCAGCCTGTAATTATTGTCAATCCTAGAGGCTTACTGTACCATGTAAGAAGCACCAGGGAAGAAAATGGAGTGGGCTGGTGCATGGAAAATTGCAAATGTCACAGCTACCTTTTTATCAGCACTGCTAGACCTTTACGCACACACACACACACACACACACACACACACAAGCAAGCAAACACACGCACACGCGCACGCACACAAGCAAGCAAACACACACACAGACACACGTGCACAAGCAAGCAAATACACACACACACACACACACTCACACCCACGCGCATGCACACACACACGTGGAAAACAAACACACATGCATAAAAACATGCATGCACATAAGTAGGCAGGTAAACATACACACTCTTCTTCATAGACATACACACACACACACACACACAAACTCAGAGACAGAGAGAGAGAGAGGGCGAGAGAGACATACACAGAAACATACATTTATGTATAAACACCCAGACACAAATGTGTGTTTTGCAAATTTCTTTACCTCAAGCTGTTGCAGAGAGAAAAGCATAGCACTGGAGGCTAAAATATAGCATACTGTATGCTGCTTTTGTTCCTTTTTTTAAAAAAAAACAGTAATTCCCTGAAGACCCAGGTTTTTTTTTCCCCCCACAGTGTGTCTATCCAGAAACAAAGCCATGGATATATTCATTTTTCCATGTCTCTCATTAACTGTCTCCATGCTGTTCAGTAATGGGGAGTGGCACATAAATGATCCAGTTTATGTGTTTTGATCTGCCGCGCTGAGAGGAAGTGTGTCACATATGGACATCCCTTTCCCGGGATGAAAAGGAGGAAGAAAAAAAAAAACGGGAAAGAAAAGGACTGTGACATGCATGGCAAGTGGCCCGTGGTGTTATTATTTTAATGGGTGCCGCTGACCCTTAAAAACACATTTCACCGACGTCTCCCTCAACGCCAACAGCAGAAGTACATCATTAAGAGTCGCACATCAATAAAGGTGACGCCTCGAAAAAAAGAAGAGTTGCTCGAGTGGCGCTCTGCGGAGGGAGAGAAGAAGGGAGAAGAAAGAGGAGTGCCTTTTGTCAATACGCTCACATACATCCGTGACAAATCAAACGGAATAAACAATGTCATGATTCTGCAATACCTCGACAGCCAGGAAGCAAATTTACAAACGCGGCTCTGACAAGTGAGGATTCAAGGTCAGGCTTGAAAGCCCGTAAAAAACCTCACTCCCTAACGCAGCTCACCAAATTCGAGTGGACGCGCACGCACCCGCCACGCACATTCAGAACAATTTCTTGAAAGTTTTTCCAGAAGCTGCTACTCCTGTGTTTAACAAGATTCATGCGAGGGCACATGAAGAGAAGGATAGTGTTTTTTTTTTTTTTTTTTTTTTTTTTTTTTTTTTTTTAAAGAAACAAGCCAAAAAAAAAAAGAGAAACCGGTGAATTGGCTTTTCAAATGCGTACTGAAGGCTGTCAGCGCCATACTCTTCTTCTAACACAATAACATTCCCCAGCAGGTTCAACTCAAAAGGAAGAAGAGCAACATCAAATCAGGATCCGGGAGAGAGAAAAAAAAAGAAGGCCTTTCAACATTCAAACCACTTTAAGTTCTACCGAGCAGACACATTCGCAAAAAAAAAAACAACTACTTTATTTATGTGTCCAATTTATATATTTATTTACTTACCCGCGCAATGAAAAAGCAAACGTACAGCACAGTCATTACAGCTCACTCCACTGTCAGCTTGGCAGACGGTATTACACCAGTGCGCTGTGACTTCAGACGTGCTACGAAAGTCATCGTTCTTTTCATCGTCTGACCATGTGGCAATTAGACGTAGTTATCACAGCACCGGGCGTATAAACAAACCAAAGATGCCAATTACCTCGGTGGAGAAAGCACAATTCATTTCCAAGCCCTATATTATGCACTTTGCGGATAAAAAAAAAACACACAGTAGGTTTTTTTTTTTTTCTTTCAGAGGCAAAGTGAATAATTATTGTCACAGATAACATTGACATATATTATATATGTCATTGATATCTGTGACAATAATGATTTACTTTACCTCTGAAAGAAAAAATACATAAAACCTACTGTGTTTCAATCTACAAGTAAACATGCGAATCTATAAATATATCACATATATATATATATGATATATATATACACACACACACACACACACACACACTCACATCTATATACATATGTATATACATACACACACATACTATATATATATATATATATATATATACACACACACAGTATTGCACTTAAGAGAAAAAGGAGAGAACTGTGTGTATATCTGTATATAGCCTCCATAGAGAAATACTTTTGCTGTCATTATCATAAGACATTTGAGTGAGCAGCTCTGGCCAAATTCAGGTTGAAGCTTGAGCTCCACCAAAATTCATATTCATCACCTTGATGCTCTGAGTGGTTCTGAATATACCCTGTACACAACATGAAATAAAACCGCCCGGTTTTCTACCGTTCTTTAAATCCTTGGTGTAATAAATAACCACATTCAAGCATAGCAGGTAAAGTGGACCATATAATTTTATTTTAAACGTATACAACCTTTTAAAAAATATACTGTATGTGTGGCAGCTTCAGTATCCCGGAAGACAGTAGGATAAATAAACACAGTGGCTTGCAAAAACACTTTGGTTATCAATTCCATCTTTCCCTTTTTTCCTTTGATTAGGAGCCAGGGCTCGGATAGCCTCGCTTGTTTAAAGTCATACAAAGCCGCACGAATAAAACTATCAAGCGCTCCCAACAGTAATCACAGCCCAGAGACAGAGGAGCCAGCCCGCCCTTGGCTATGGAGATAGGACCCTCCCATTAATCCTGAAGCAGTGAATGAGACTCTCTTAAAGAAATGTGATATCTGAAGGACATCGCTGAGCGAGACACTTCAGTGTGGCTAATTACAGTGCTAAAAGTTTCTACATCATAATCTATCACCAGCGAAAAATACAAAGCAGGCGGTTTAACTGAAGGCCCAGAAAAGAGATGGCTTCAGTGAAATTCAAATGACATCTTCCTTTATGATTCATTTTTCCAATTCACTCAACAATGTGGATGAAAAAAAATAAAGAACTCCTTCAATCGTAATGCTGTTACTGATGTCAGTGGAAAAAAAAGATTGCAATCACCAACATTTAAAAAAAATTAATATGGAAACACCAAAAGAAATACTTTTCATCCATGTGGCTGGACTATACTATGAGTATTTGCAGTGTGTTTGCTATTGTTCCTATCAATGTTATACATAGAAGTAGGTCTACTGTCAATATAGTTCTTGTTGCAGCCTACTGTCAATACAATTCTGTAGCAAACATCATCAAATTGGTCCGCCATTAGTACTCTTTGTTTGCTGTGTTTTGAAAGACACGCGTTTATTTTCAGACGTGGCGGCGGCTGCTGAGTCAGGAAATCCTGTTTTATTTGGAAAGCGAAAGCTCGTTACGCCACACTTCCACTTTTAATACCGAAGCGAGAGCCGGCCCGTGATTTATTGAGAAATTGTCCATGCAAACTGATGCATCCCACAGGCATACTAATAAACTCCGTGACATAATAACGCGTTCGAGCGCACCAGCGGGACGTTCCAAAGATAACACGGCGCAACAGCCAGAGCAGCGGGACACTTCCCTAGCGCCGTTTAGATCCAAAACGGCCACTAATCATGGGTTCGGCTGGAAAAACCGAAGCAGGAGGAAGCTCGCCGTTTTAAAACCGGAGACTCTAAAGTACAGCTGCCCATCTCTCAGGAATTCATAAACTACCCGCCAGGGAAACGAAAGTCCAAATATACGCTATGTGTGCAGAGAAAGCGGAGTCATAGGAAAGGAGCACAGAGCCGATATCACACATTACAGTCTCTCAGTACAGAGCTACACTCTCTTTCTGGTGATTAAACTCGCGTAGTTACGGAACCAAGCAGTCGCGCTGACACGAATGCGCTCAGCTTGCATTGCACCGCTGAGTCTTTTCAGATAATGAGGTGGGTTTAATTGGTATCGTTAGCGTAATCTCCAGGGCCGGTTGGACAACACGCTGTAAACACCCACTGATAACACTACAGAAATCACCACGACGCCCGGGAGGTCAGGAACACTTTTCAGAGATGATGCTCCAGCTTGCAGAACATGAAAACACTGTTTCAGGTTCAGGAAGGTTAAAGGCAACACAATAGCTCGGTTCCAGGGAAAGCTACTGAAAATGAGCAGCTATGCCACAACAAAGAGAATGGTAAAAGTGTCATTATAAAATAAGTGGACCTCTATGAACCTACATTTTATTTATTTATATATTTATTGTTATTATTATTTACATCTATTCCAATTTGAATTAAATAAATGATATAACAAGCATGTACATCATCTAACAACAAATTATTAGAAATGTGCATACAATTTTATTTTTAATTCAGTTAAGGTTTTATTTAAGGCTTCAGTTTGCACAATAAGATAATAATTACTATCTAAAATCAATTACCTGTGCCATGCATGTACATGTAAGCTTTTATAATTACCATCATTTTCATCACAACCATAAATAATGAGTCAGCAATGAGGACAAAATCATGGCATGACATCTACTAGACTAGAGTATTACAACCAGTCATTAAAAACGTGTTGTTCCAAAGCCAGGAGAGAGCTGAGGTGTAAATGCATAACTTCCTGACGCGAAAGCTGAAGTAATGATACGTCACCTGTCAATGCAATTTGAGGCTTTTCTCTGAAGGTCCCGTGGTGCTGCCACACCCCCTCCTAATTACACACACCCATCCAGCCTGCTCTTTCAGTCCTGGCTCAGCCACTACACTGAGCTCAACCACCCCCTGAGCTCTACGGCTCCATTCATCCTTCAGTTAGAGCACTGCCACACATAGCAATACCCCCACCAGCACGATCACAACTGTGCCTGAATTAAACGCTAAAGAGCAGCGTGTGAGGCTGGGGAGGGGGGCTGGGGGTGAGTGGGTGGGGGGGGGTGCATTAGTGCTCTAATATTTTAGGCTGCGCCTACCGAGGAGGTTACACCAGCCCCCACAGCACCTGACGGTGCAGGCATCGCCGTTCTCTAGGAGGAAGGGGTAAAACCAAAGGGGGGGGGGGGGGGGGGGGGTCGCTGAGGGCAGGGCAGAAATATACCAGCGGCAGGTGGACGGTGTTGATGGTACAGGGAGAGGAACCCCCCCCCCCTGTCCCCAGCCATCAGGCAGGCCGTGTCCATCCACAGCCCGGGCCAGGTGGGGTCCACAGGCCCAGACTTAGGTTACTGCGCCCAAATTCCAGCGGGGGGAGCTGGTGTGTGTCAGAGAGCCCCCCCTCCACGCCCCCCCAGTCCTGCGCAGGCCCTCTCTGCAGCTGTCCCGTCTCCCCCCCCCCCCAGACCGCTTCTCATGACTCAGCTCTGAGACTGAAAGCGATCGCGGTGCTAAGCTGTACCGCATCACCGTCACCCTGTTCCTCACCACCACCATCATCATCGTCATCGTCACTGCATTCCCCTCTGCCAAGAAATGCACAAAATGGAACCTCAGGCTCTAAACAAAATGTCAAACCGAGCGCAGGCTTGTGACGGTGACGCCCTTCTGCCTTCCACTGCTCTAAATGAAGGCCCAGTCACCTGGACGCCAGATTCACTGGCATTGGAGTTCCCCAATTCCACCCCTTCAATATTCTAATAAAACCAGAACAAAAAAAAATAAATAAATAAATCAAAGAACTTCCTGGCTGCTTATAGCACAGCTTCTGAGGACAAATCCTATTTTTGGGGTTTTAACAAAAAACAGCCTCGGCCTAAACCGGGCAGTCAGATGTTGCGATAATCAAAAAAGACATGGCCAGCTCCGACTTCTGAAGGTTTCCTTTCTGATGACATCATCGCTGGCAGACAACAACAAGGACATGTGATTGACAGGTTACACCTATTAAACCTTGCCTGCAAACACACCCACTCCTCCGGTCATTTCGCTAACCACCAGTGTTCCCACCTCTGTTTGCCCATTCATGCCACCCAGACAGAACATAAGAAAAACACAGTGCAGTAAAGAACAGGCCATCTTTGACTCGGTTTCCTATAATTTACATATAAAGTATTCCAATTTTGTCTCTGTTTACCCCACCGTTCTCTCAAAATGGAAGACGACCTAATCGGCATTTTAACTTCATTTTAACTATATTCTATTTATTTTATTTTATGCTGTATTAATTGCAAAGTGAAAGTTCTACACATTACAAAGTAAGGAAACTTACCTGGAAGTAAAAGAAGTGTTACAGAAAGTGATGGCGCTCGGCTGTGCTTGCCCTCTGCACTCCGTTAATGAACTCATTATACTTTCAGGAGGCTTGTGTTTGCCTTCTTGAGAAAACGTTTACAGAGAAGGGCCCGAATGAGATGCACTGTTTGCACTGCAATCAGATCCGAATTGGAAAGCGAGCACCGGCGGGCCCCGGGCCCCGGGAGCTATTTATTCCCCACGTCCCCGACCCTCTCTGTCACGGGTTCGCCCCTCTTCTCCTGCATAATAGCCCAAAATAAAGACCGCGCTCAAATCCAGCTAAAGGTGAGGGAGGGAGACTAATAAAAATATAAATGAGTATATATATATATATATATATATATATATATATATACACACACACACGCTGTACCCTCCCATAATCTGGGGACGACGTTGTGGGGGAGCTACACCGGGCACCACAAAAAAAGAAAAGAAAAAAAAACGAAGAGGGAATAAAGATATTTCACCGTCAGCGAATATTATAATATCCGCCATTACCATCCCCCGTGACATTTTTGGACACAAGCACAGGCCTTTTTTTTTCTTGAATAAGAACCATTATACTGGTAATCAGCTCCCACTCGACTGCTTTTGTGCGGCATGATGTAGGAAAATGACAGCGGAATTTGTAATGATCCATTTAAATACGCTTATCTGACAATTTGCGCCGTTGAAGTCGGCGACGGGGCGGCTTGTAATTTGCGGACCCCTCGGCCGCGTTGAGAGGGCCCCGTTATCAGAAGCTCGTCCGTCGCGTCGAAAAAGCGTCTCCCCGGCTGCTCGAAGGAGCCGTTTTATTTTTCAGGTGAGCGCTATTACATCTGCAATACAGATGCTGATCCCCCACAGACTCAATCATTAAAAAAAAAAAAAATTATCAAAACAACAAAAAAAAGCAAGCAACAGTTGCAATGTTGATTTTTGCAAGCCTGTCCTATTTTAAAAACATTAAGCAGCGTCTTCTGGCCTCTACATAAAGACTCATCGGGACGGGCAGTCCAGGTATTTTTTTTTATAGGGGCATATTTCAGCAGCGAAGACGGATCATTAATGTTAAGGCTACGTGACATATTTTATGTTTATTCTTCATTAAGTAGTTGGGAAACATAATTTCAATAAAATATCCATAAAAAACAAAAGTGCCAAGGGGCGGATTAGGCAGTACAGGATTCTGGTTTTAAACGCACCCTGAGCTGTCCTTCAGAACTCATTACTGGGGTGTTAATAACCACGATCATCGCCGGAGCCTGTTATTAAAGCTGCCCCTCGATGGATCCCAGAGATGCAGATTTTACGAGAAGGGATAAACTCTGCCGATGCTGAAGGACTTAAGATGGTAAATTAAAGAAAGTGTTAAGGACACCGAGTTGGTGCGCAGTCAGCGAAGATGGAGGATCCCCCAATACATCATCCCAAGGGCCTGGCATCTGACCCTTCAGTGGCACTACCCCTCTACCCTGTGAGCGTCAGCTTCATTACTCAGCGTAGCAAACTCCAGGCCTCTGATGGCAAATCAAAGGGCACTGAGGTCTGGAATAAATTATGACCACAAGATGACTAAGGAAGGCATCCGAATGTACAGCCAAGCGAGGTCATCTACTTCGCCAGGAGAAACAGAACAGGTGCTCAACTGGACAGGAATTAACTGGATGGCAACCAAAGAAGTTTCCCACACATTGCACACAAGTACAAAAAATAATATCCACAGGTGAATAAACAAAATAGAGTAAATAGTACACAACCAGAAAAACTGGATATGGATATCAAATTATGTATTTTAGAATTTGAAGTATTATTTCGGTACCAGAAGGGGCATTAAGCAGGTCACTTCTATTAATGTAAAAATAAAGCTTGCTTAGCTGCTTATTAAATCAGTGACATGGGATGAACGTCCGATGAACCACGAGAACCAGAAAGAACCAGCTGACCGGTGGCGGGTTTGTTAAAGCAAATGCGCGGCCCCCCTACACGAATCGAGCCGCGCCCCGATCTGACAATTAGCGCCGATAATTAGCATCGGGGAGGAGCGCCTGATACAGGAAGTGACATCAGCCGCCGACACTTCCGGGAACGCAGAGCGCGGCACACGCCGTCAAAGTTAACGGCGCGGGGAACTCGAGCGCTAATCAAGACCAGGCCGCCGCCGCCGCGCAGGAGCCGCGAGGAATCACCCGCGCCCCTTGGAACGGTCCGGTCCCGGATTAGCATCCCCCCCCCCCCCCCCCCCCCGCCCCATTTCCTGTGCGGGAAGGAAGCGGCCCGTTCCCTCCTCCACACACACCCGAGCCCTGCCAAACGCTAAGCACTGTAAATTGTATATCAGACACTAATGCGCTCGCTTAATCCTATTTGCATTCATATTAGTTCCCCGGCATCTTCATTCCGAAGATGCGCTTATTTTGTATGCTTCCGAGGGTTAAAATAACTTTCATGCATGATATCGGTATCTTCATAATTCCCATCTATAAACCCAATTTCTTTTAAATACGCTTCCGTCGAGCAGGTAAAAGGTACTCAGGGAAAGTTATTTGAGAGCGGTACAGATCAGTAAACATGTACACTCTATGGCGGGTAATGGGCTCTATCGCCGATGCACTGCTGAGAGAATTAAATTCTCCTGCAGGCTTCCCCAGCCGAGCTCCTGAGGCTTAAATCCGCGCTGACTGATTTGTAAATCTTCCCCTTAAACAGCTTTGTGCCTCTGTGCGCGCTCTCTGTGGGAAGAAGGGGAAGGTGCCTCGACCCATTTGCACATTAATAAACCTCGAGGACATTTATTAAACCGCAAAAAAAAAAAAAGGCAGATGCATTATTTACATTTACGGCGCCAGAAAATAGATTCCGCGCCAGATTTCACCAGAGGGTAAGGGCACGTGACGCACCATTTTGTCTCACAAATTTTAAGCCTGATTATAATATGACAATTACTAATACACTTTTAGATAGAAATAGCTTAAGTAGCAGTACTAGAATTAGCAGTTGTACAAAGAATATTTTGTATTTACATACTGTTCCCTCAGTATTTAGCAACTATATAAAAAAACGTTAAAGGTCATCATGTTGCAATAATTGTCATACGGGGACCAATATAAAAAATAAACAGTTAAATATTTCTTAACAATACATCTGAGCCACTGTTTGTTTATACGTGTTGAATGGAAAACAAAATAAAAATCACCATGAAAGATTTTCAGTGCGAACACCCAAACAATATGCAAGCATTTCGACAGTATAGGTCACAGGCACAGAGTCTGGGGTCAGGCTGAAATTGTCCGTCAGCCAGACAAGCAGAACTGATCTGGATGCTAAATAATGGTTTAGATATTCAAAATTCTATATATATGCGAAAGGCTTCAGTGAGCATTGGATCTTCCCATCAGAGCGTCATTCAGCTTATACGATCCGTTATGCAGCCCCAGTGAAATGCATCTGAATTTGGACCCAGTGCAGGGGCGTTTAGTACTCTGTGGCAGATCAAAGCTCTTTGAGCATGTGTGTGTGTGTGTGTGTGCGTGTGTGCGTGTGTGTGCTTGTATGTGTGCGTGCATCTGCGTGTGTGTGAGTGTGTGTTTCTGCATGTGTGTGTGTGTGAGTGTGTTCCTGCATGTGTGTGTGTGCGTGTGCATGTGTTTACATGTGTGCATGTGTGTGTGTTTGCGTGCGTGTGTGTGTGTGTGTGAGAGAGAGAGAGAGAGACTGAGGACAGATTCCTTGCCCAACTTCACTGTAGTGCACTTATGTTCGTTATGATTTAGTGCTTTTCTGAAAAGTCGCCATTTAAGGAGTTTTTCCCACTCATGAATAACAATACAGAATAATACACAGTTATTATAAATGAGGTCCTGTGCCTAATTAAATGGAGGTATTTACTGTACGGTGAACTGCAGGAATGTAAAAGGAGCACTGCAAAAGCAATATTGACTGCGGCTTCCCCAATCGATCGCTGGAAACAAATTTCTCCACCTCTCAGAAGTGAACTGATATTGCATTTGGCAGAGAGATGCATAAGCATCGCTGGATGTGCAGAGCAGGAGACGCCATTCTGCAAAAGGGCTGGCAGAATCAAATAAACAGCATTTTGCTGAGGCACAAATGCAACAACATTAGCATGGTTTAGGAGAGAGAGGAGCAAGGCCTTTACTGCAAACTCAAGGCAAAATTGACAGTTACACGTGAATCTACATTTTTTCAAAAAATTTTAAAATATGAGTTGAGCATGATATTAAAGAAGGTTACATGATAATCAGTGCATTATTATTAAATGCAACAGCTGTTGTAGTTGGACAAAAATGTAATTATTGGAATCCGGTTACTTGCACTGACACATCACCCAGGCCTATGCTAATGTGAAAATGATATATTAGCAGCACTAGAAACAATTATCAAGACGATGCAGCTTTAATACATGTCTTTCTTCTGCAACGTCCCAGCTTATATTAGCACTGCAATTTCCGCTGATTAGATTTCCATTAGAAGGGCCTCTTTTGTTCCCGTGAAACGTGGGCCTTTACAGCCGTTTAACAACAATGGAAAATAGTGAAGACCAAACAAAACGCCACAGACTGAGGGGAGGTGACACAGCAAAACAATTTTTAAAAAAGGGGAAAGTATCTGTAACTCCACGTGGAAGGACGGGAGGGCGTTGCTGTGAATCAGATCCAACACACACAGTATCAAACTCTGAGAAATACCTTCACAGATAAAAATAACCAGACGATGAACAGCGCTCAAACAGCACTGCATAATCGCTGGGACTGCACGCGCTCAGAAACACCACGCCACTCCTGCAGGCCACAGCGTAAACACCTCAGCATGACAGCCCAGAAAAACAGGCATGCCAGGGGCAGCAAAAACCAGAGGTCCTCGCCATGGAGGACCCTTGCAGCAGGAGCAGGTATGCTGATAACACAACAACATCCTGTAGTGCCATCTTTTTCATGTTCATTTCTGAACTTAACCCAATAAAAATGGCACCCAAAACTTGATTCCAGACTTGAAAACACATGAACTCTGTTGATATGAACTGCTTTCAGGGCAACAGTTGGAGCATGTGGGGATGGACAGACAGATGCCTCATTTATGTCCTGAACTTTTTAGTCACCTATGCTCATATATGAACCTCAAGGACTAGTCTTTTATATATAGTACATAGTATGAAGGTCACATCTACACAAAAGCCCACATTGCCATGTATAACAGTGGAGCTTGTGCATGGTAAACTGCCCAGGTTTGCTGTATTTGATAAACGATAGGGCAACGTAGCTAAGCAGTTTTCCACCATTCATTTCTTCTATTACTACAATTTTTACTTATCAAAGTATTCCACTATTCACCCAAAACATATGATGTCAAGGTGCTGGTATATTATTTGGAGTGGGGGGGGGGGGGGGGGGGGGGGGGGGGGGGGGTTGCCCACAGATACTTGCTGTGCAAGAGAAGAAAATGTAAAAATGTAACCACAGCAGAATCAAGCGTCCATTGCTGCTCTCAGTTCAGGACATCACATAAAGTGCTAGGGAGCATTTAAACAAGGCTTGATGAGACAAACCTATCATAGCTGCCGCTCTCTAATATGAGGGGAGTACGCGTATAAACACAATAACCGCTAACTGTAAAACTAGAACTGACAAAATGCTAATATAGGAACCCCACGTGCTTGTTTATGCTGCTATTCTATTTGATCTGTCGAGTCGCAAATGTTCAGTCTTTCATTAGAGAAAATAAATAACCTACAAGGATGAGCCTTTGCACAAAAAAAAGAGAAACCTTCTGACAATGTGCCTGTGGGAAAAAGGATACAGTCCAGAGAGCGATAATGGTAACGGACAGATAAAATCCTGTGATCTGATCCCAAGGACAAAGGTCTCATAATAAATACCAGGTATCTGAATTAAAAGACAACTTTCTACATTTTTCATGCAAATGTATTTCTGTGTGCCATGAAAAATAAATGATCCCGCTGAAGGCATAGCGAGTTCAGCGCTGGTTCCCGAAGGCGTTCGGACCGCGTCACTGACCGGAGTTCAGCGCAGGGGCTGGAGGGTGGAAGGTCGGGGAGGGCCGGGGAAGTGCCAGGAAAGGGCCGGGGAAGAGCCGGGGAGGACTGGGGAGGGACGGGGAGAGCCAGGGCGGGACGGAGAGGGACGGAGAGAGCCAGAGAGAGCCGAGTAGGGCCAGGGGAGGCTGGGGAAGGCCGGGGACGGCCGGGGACAGCCGGGGACAGCCGGGGAAGGCTGGGGACAGCCAGGGAGGGCCGGGGAGGGCCAGGCTAGGGGTAGTCTGGGGCCACACGGCGGCTCACTGTGACCAAGAAGGCGCGATTTAAAGCGCGAAAATCCCCACTAATGCTGCAGGAAGCCCAGCCACGGCGGCGAGCACCGCGACACAAGGCTTAAATCCGTCACGAGGAGCGATGGCGAAAGGCTCGGCACTGTGATTTACTCCCCGCCGCTGTGGCTTGAATGGGAGGAACATTACTGATAGAAAAATAAAATGAGATTGCTGTGTGCACGTCGGGACTTAGAGGCCCGTCCTGACTGGGGGGGGGGGGGGGGGGGGGGGGAGGTAATGTAGAGGCTATCGCATTAACCTGCCCAGGGTTCCTTTAATAGGGTCTGGGGCTTAAACTGATATATCAATTTACTTCCTCCTGGAGGACTTCAAAGCCCGGCTCACTCCTGCCGGTGGCGTCTGCCCCTCCATCAATCTGCGGGCTCAACGGGCGTCATCACCTCCGCCGTCGAGGAGGGCGGGGCCACGCCCGGCTGGCCTGGGGCCAGGAGCTATCCGCCTCGCTCCACAGGCCTGGGGCTCTGAACCAGAGTCACAGACCTGGGGCTCTGAACCAGAGTCACAGACCTGGGGCTCTAAACCAGAGTCACAGACCTGGGAATCTGAACCAGTCACAGACCTGGGGCTCTGAACCAGAGTCACAGACCTGGGGCTCTAAACCAGAGTCACAGACCTGGGGCTCTGAACCAGAGTCACAGACCTGGGGCTCTAAACCAGAGTCACAGACCTGGGGCTCTGAACCAGAATCACAGACCTGAGTCAGGAGGCTCGGGCCCTGAACCAGTCAGGGGGCTTGGGATCTAAACCACAGTCAGTGGGATTGGGATCTGAACCGCAGTCAGGGGGCTCGGGCTATGAACCAGAGTCTGGGGCTCGGCCCCTGAACCGCAGTCATGGGGCTCGAACCAGGGGCATGCAGCTCAAGGCTCTCCCAAACACGAAGCTTTAATCACTATGTGGAGCAGCTATGAGGAAATAGCACCCTCCTCCTCTCCGCCCCCCCCCAACCCCCAACCCCCTCGTCTTTACACTCCAAAACCCGTGATAACAGACACACACACAGCCAGTGTGATGTGTGAAAGGAGTCGATACGCGGTGAACTGATTTCTTTTGACTCTTTCTGTTTGCTCAGCTATTACAGGGGGAAGCGTGAAAGACGCCTGACAGACGCACACACGGAACGGCACGCCGGTGTTCTTCATTTGCGCGTCGTCCCTGCAACCAGCGAAAAAAAGCAAGAGTTTGCCTATATTTGCTCAACTCTTTGTTCCTTTAAACATATCAAAGATCCTTTACTGAGTGCAAACCCTTCAGGGCTTAAGTTATCACTTCCAATGTAGCACCTCAAAAATGAGTGATATGTGCTTCGCCAATACAAAAACAACCCTTCCCTTTCAGCGGATGCACGCCTCAAGTTAACCCGTTTCGTCAAACGATTCTCCAAAAAAAAAAACAAAAAAAAAAAACATGACAAACCCTCAGTTTCTCAAGTGGCGGGATTCAGCATAACCCCCCGAAACAAATCCACATTCACATTCGAGTCAAAATCTTAAACGTGTTCTCTTTGGGTGTGGAAAACGTTCCACTTCAGATCTGATGTCAGCTCCTAACACGGGTCACAGAGCCAGGACTGAAGAGATGTGAGGAGTGTAGATTGCTAGCTGTATGACCGGTACCACGATCAAGGTTTTTGTTTTTTGTTTTGTCAAGCCACCTGTAGAATGTGCTCTAAATAAAGATGTATTAATAACAAGCGTATTAATAATAATGGCCAGTTGAGCCAGATAAGTATTTATATCTCCCAAGAAATTATTCATTTTTGAATTATCACGTTAGTTGATTTCATACAAACACTTCCATACAATATTCTGATTCATCTAATCAGGTTACATACATGTTTAATTACCTTTAGGAAATTATGACAAATATCACTTGCAAACATCAGAAGTAATACGCATCCCAGGGTGCATTACAGGATTAAATATACATTTGAGAGAAAGAGAATAACTGTGATGAAACAGAATTAGGTAAAGATTAGAACAAAAATCTGTCAGTAAAGCTTTGAATTTAAGGTGATCAGAGGCATCACTTAGACAGCGAATAAAGGTAGCGCATATTTTTTTTGGAAGAAAGAGGGGCCAAATGTGACTGGTGAAAACAAAAGGGTTCAGGGATGAGGGGAGGGGGGAAAGCCGGGCGAGGGGGGGGGGGAGGGTGCGAGAGGGGCGCGGGGCAGATGAGAGCTATGAATACAGAGCAGGGGAGATGTGAGGGAATTTTACAGCAGGTGTAGTCTGCCGCTCACCTCATCTGCCTGCGTGATCACCACCGCCGGAACCAAGCCGCCTCTCTCGTCCTCTTCATCTCTTCTCTCTCCTCCTCCTCCTCCTCCTCCTCCGCCAGGGGAATGGGGGGCATCGGCTGGACGGCTGGCCTGCGCGGGACACCCCGTCTCGGCTGCGGCGGGGGCCAGGGGCGACTCCCGCAGACCCCCCGGGACCGGTGTGTCCCGGGACAGCGGGGAGGGATCCGGAGCATCGTCCTGAGAATGACAACAGAAAACAAAATGCAGCGGTCACTGCAAGCGCACACGCCATGACAAAAACCACACACAACTTAATAAACTATTATTATTCTCGTTATTGTCATTGATATTACCACTGTTCCTGAAGATCTGCCATCCTGTAGGTTTTCACTCCAACTCTAGCAAAAGCACACCCCAATCTAAGAGCTAGAGATCTTTGTTGAGTTGGTCATTAGTAGAGTCAGGTGTGCCAAATTAGGGTTGAAATGAAAAAACCACAGGATGGTAGATCTCCACAAACAGGATTGGTCTCCAGAGCGACTTACACAACATAATTATTACCATTATTTGCTATTTACTATAAATGGATCGGTGTGTGTACCACTGTGTGCCATGCACTCACACCCATACAACTTAACATTTGCTGAAGCTTAATTGAGGAATTGTCTTAGCATGCCTGTTGGCGCTTGTTTCAGGCATTCGAAAAGCAAACAGCACCAAACACTGTCTATTAGCTTCCATGAAATGTTAAATAAATGTCACCAGCTGTAGTCACAATTAACTCAAAGGTCTGAGTGGCAGTTTAGTGTCACTATTAATACTGTAAACACTGGGGCGCTCTCATGTGTGCGAATCCTCCCAGTTTGGGTGTAAAAACAGCCTTGCGCTCCATGTACCCAGGCCCTGCTCTTTACAAAAAGTTCCCCTTCAGTCTGAAAAATGCCTCCCTCTCGTGAAAGCTGCTATGAACTGACGGGAAAACGCAAACATCGTCCTTTAAATTACCCTGTGAACAGGTCTTGTTCCCGTTTATGTGCTATTTGTTTTGTACATTACTCGCGGTGTCTGTGGAAATTTCAGAGAGGAGCAACAAGGCAAAGTTTGACACATGGGCAGTACATGATGGCAGAGTTGTTATGAATGGCCCGTAAAATGAGTTGACGACAGATGAACACAAAACAAACATCTAGCATTATCCATAAGGGAAGCACAACTAGTCAACCCATAGAGTTTCTGCGACAATGAGTTCCTTAGAACAAGAACAGGGACCGTGTTCATTAAATTAATTTGAGCATACGTAGCCACCACCTGGGAAACTGCTCGAGAAATGTCACTTTGCTCAGTCAAAGTCTGTCCTGAAAAGTCTACCTCTGCATTATTTCATGTTAACCCCCCCCCCCCCCCCCCCCCCCCCCACGTAGCACAAACCGAGGAGGAAGGACGGCTTTCCCCCCTCCGTTTTGGTTCTTCAAGACGGAAGAGGGCTTCACTGTTCTCTCAAAACGCTTCCATTACATGCTTATAAGCTCCCTGCTCCCTGGCACGCCCCAAATTCTCCCCTCAACAGAATTCATGCTATTGTGGGAAATAAAATAACTTGAGGTTTGAGCTACTTTGTGAATCCCAATTAGCAGATTTCCCTCTAGTGGGTAATGCCTCTTTCTGTACGAGGACAGTAATTTTACGCATGAATTTCCCCCCCTTATTCGAGAGCTTTGCGTAGGGTGTGCTGTTGTTTGATGAAACTGGAGAGTTTTAATTTGTGGTAATCCACGCTCTGTGAAAAGGTGCATTTCACACTTTGAAGAGCGTTCTCCCATCAGAAGCTTATGTTTAAATTATCAGCCGAACGCTTGTTGTCGCCTTTTTGTCACCAAACAGTTCATTCCTAAATAGCAGACAAATTGGTATTGTACCTAATTGACGGCTTTTCTCGGTCCATAGAAAAGTGACATTATTCCAGAGCCATCCCAAGCCCGCGGTGCCGCGCTGAGAAGCACGTCGACTCCTTCGGCTGACAAAAACACGGTCCTCAAAAGCAACGGGCAAACAGAAGTGTGTGTTCCACACCTTTCGCAAAGCAAGGGCTTTTTTGAAAGAGACAGTAAACGAGCGGCCACAGAAATCCATTATGCAGTATGATTAGCACGAATTATATACCGATGCCAAGAAGGAGGCCCTGGTGTGCGTGACTGGAGCCACCGCGGCAATCTTCAGCCCGGCTCCCCCTCAGGCCACATTTCCACAGATTAGACCTGTTTTTCCCAGCGCATCACAAGCGCTACCGCCAGGGCCAAATACACAAAACAAACAGATTAACAAACGCGATTAATCCCCTGTCCAAACGAGGCGCTGTCCTCTGCAGTGACTCAACACTGTACACACATACTGTACACACACACACACAGAACACATTTGGGCACCACGAGATAATTGCCCAATTATTTGGAGGATTATAAAAGGAGGAGCATAAAGTAAACAAAACACACCTATAACATCAAGCAAAAGGGCTTTGCTTTACACCGTGTTTTATTTATATAGACACACGATCCATTTTATTTTTAAACTGTAATTACTTTAACGCCTGACCATTTATTGATTCTATGTATGGATGGCAGGCCTACATGACCTTGGTTGTTTCTCATAGCCTTTCGTTTGGTAGTCTAGAGCTAGAGTAGAGCTTGTGTGGCAGTCGGCTCTTGGGTGTCTCCGCGGCCTGTGCGAAATGAATAACGAGAAGCTGAACACGGTTCAATCGTTCAGGCGGAGTCCAAACCAAACACTGTTCCACAGTTAACTTAGGCAATGAATCCCGGTGGGTTCGGCTGCCATCCCCCAGCATGGTTCATTAAAGCCCCCCCCCCCCGCAGCCCCACTTTCCACACCGTATCACTGCGGCAATTACCCTCCACACGTAATTAAAGTTTGAATAAACAAGAGCTCCCCTCTCCCCTTCTAATCTGCTTTTTTTTTTTCTTTATTTTAAATCTTTTTTTCCCCTCTCCCTCCTCGCTTCGACATTCTTGAGCTGACACAAATCGGAGTGTTAAGTTGTGTATGGGGGGCTGTAGGGGCTGTGGATTTGGAGGGGGGTGGGAGGTGGGGGGGGGGGGGTCGAGATCCTGTCGCAAAAGCACTGGCCCTTCATCCAATTAGAAATCTAAATACTTTTGGTGAGGGGTTACTGCTGGGAATTAAGCCTGCATATCTCTTACAAATAGGAAATGTGGCAGCCCCAGCTCTCCAATGAGGCGTCCTGCTGCAGAACCAGAGGCTTCTCCCCTTGTCACAGCTGTCCTTTCAGCCCTGTGCACTCACACCGTACAGCTTTCATTACTAAAACAGAGATTTGTGTTCCACGCGCTGTAACGTCGCTAATGCTAAACCTTTCGATTCCCACGGGTGCTAATTATGGCTGAGCACTGGCAACACGGATTCCGCTTCTTAAAAACTTTTACGCAACAACTGTAAAAGCAATTTGAGCATTTTTCAATTAATTAAACACACAGTCGACGAGTAACCTCTTGTCATTTTGCCCTTCAGGACCTTAGCTAATTTGTGCGGAACAGAAACAAGAAAGAGTAGATGGGGAAAAAAAGTATTTCATCTTATGAAAATGTCTTTACGAAGAATTAACTGGACTCTAATAATTTATAATGGAAACAGACACTCACTTCGCCATATTAAAACCCTGAAACGCATATAGACAATAAAGATAAAGAGTTAAGAACACACAGCAGATAGTTCTACAATGAAGAACAATCATTCTACATAACCAAAGCAAGATGAAAATCAAACAGCAGCAAATCATTACTACATGTTTAGTTACCACAGTCTGATGTAATAAAAACTGCAAGGGCAGTAACATGAATCTCTTCCATAAACGCTGTTATGATATTCTAGAGTGAAACCACTCTGTAGGCCGAAGGATGATCTTGGCACTAGTTACGCAAACCTTTTTTTTTCCTCTCTCTCTTTCAGCTGCCCATAATAAACGAGAATGCTGACAAGGCTGAAAGACAATGACACGTATTTTCATTATTGTTTTCCTTACACACGCCGCCCCTTAAAATGATCTGTGGTGAGACACATTTTGCTTTTATTTGCAAAGAAAACATTTACAAACGCGCTGGCGGCACCACAAACCAAACTCTGATGGCAAACACAAGCCGCTGGCACAAACGTAGGCCAAAATGCACGAGGGGAAAAAAAAAAAAAAACACCCAGACAGAACAGACAGAAACGGTTTCAAGTCCTTTTTTTTTTTTGTACAAAAATTAATTCAGGATGGAAAGCAAAAAAAGTAAAGTTAAATATAATCGCGTATAATAATCGCATTGTTGAACGTATCTCGTGAATTACAGCCATGACGCCTGGCGCACGCGGACTCGCTCCGCGTGCACGAGACGCATCGCGCAGACAAAGAGCGCGGAGAAGGTGGCAGTTGAGATCTGCGCGCCGCCGCTGGTGAGGCCTGCTTATCATGCAGCGAGACAGCGGGCAGGCACCGTGCCCAGCTCTCCGCGTCTGATAAGACAAAGGCTCCCGTCAGAGCCGGGATCACAGGAAGCCCATGAAATCAAACTAATAGCCATTATGTCACCCCTCTCCCACACCCCCCCCCCCCCCCCACCCCACCGCTCTCTACCTGTTCGGCGCACACTGTCCTTTTCAGGCCGAGCCTGCACCGTTTCACCCCATCAATATTCAAATTTGGGGGGGGGGGGGGGGGGGGTGAGGGGGTGTCACAAAGCTGACAGACAACCCTTCCAATATAAAAAAAAAGAATAGAGGGATGAGGAGGAGAAGGGGTGGACAAAAAGATCAGAAACAGAGAGAAGGTGTGATTTTAAATAACTATTTTGAAAGAGTGAAACCTCAGGATCTAAAAATAACATTTTTAACGGGACTTTTTTTTTGGGGGGGGGGGGGGGGTTTGTGCCCGAACACATTTGAGAGCTAACTTCCTCTGTGCTGCAGTCCATGTGGGTGAAACGTGTGCCCCCCCCCCCCCCCCCCCCCCCCCCCCCCCCGTGTCCATTTTTTTGCTCCTGGGCTGAGTCAATAAGGCGATTTCTGACTCCATCTTGGTCTCTGATTTCAAAAGCTGTTTAAACAGAGGGCCACAAAGGGGGGGTAGGGGAGGGGGGGGGGGGTGGTGACCCCAAAGCCGTGCACCTCTCTGTGGTTTTCCCCTCGCGGAACTGTTTTCAAAACATTGAGAAGAAGCTTAACGTTCCCGACTGCAGGACCTCAGCGTGGCGATGAAAGATGAGGAAGCCGGAGTCAAGCCACCCAGCGTTAAGCTGCGAAACGCAAACGTTTGGGGGGGAGCAATTACATGCAACACTGCATGTGGAGCGATTAGCCAGAGATGGCCCTCTAAAACTGTACTGTGCAAAAAAAAAAACTTTAAAAATTAAATTAAATTTAAAAATAAAAATTAATGAAATAAATAAATAATTGAATCATTCTGCCCAGCCTATAACAGTGCTCACTGCTGATGCTCTTTGTGTGCCTTCCCTCCTACTGCTTATACATTTCATTACCTGCTTTAATGGCAGGGGCCTGTGTTCAGCTTAGGACTTTGGTGACATAAAGCGACACACAGCTACCACTTAAAAAAAATAAAAATAAAAATAAATAAATAAATAAATAAATAAATAAATAAATAAATAAATAAATAAATAAATAAATGGGGCCCCCTCCCTTCTCATATGACGCTTCAATAAATTTGTGTTGACCCTCTCCGGTGGAACAGCGGAGGAAACCGCTCTTTGATGTTTCCGTTCTATTTACATTCATTTGGCGTGCGCGGCACTTTGGGCTGCAGACGTCTCAATGCAGGGAGGTGAGCCGCCTCAGACGCCATTTTCACCGTAAACGCAGGGAGCCGGATAATAATCACAGGGAACAGGGCGGCGGTAGATTAAGAAACAAATAATTTGCATTAGCGCGCGGATTTCAACATTGTGAGTGAGGTCGCCTTGCCAAGGAAACAGACAGGCACATCTTTAGAAAGGAAATACCTGTAGGGCTTTTCTTTTTTAAAGACAAAACAAAGGCCAGGTATACTGCCTGATATCCTCCAAATCTTCAGCACTACCTGTACTGGGTGAGAAGTGTTAAGGGGGGGGGGGGGGGGGGCGTATGGAATGCTTCAATTTTTACTGTGCGCATTTCTTGTTTAATTGCATGGCAGATGGTGTTAAACGTTTAGATACACAGAAATCTTCCTATGGCCTTCCTAAGAAGTTAAAAAATACATAATCATTACTGAAGAACCGTACCGTGCAACCACGTCAAGCAGTAATACTGGTGGCAGTAAATATCATTCAGATACTGAAAAATACCAATTACATTAGCAAACTTATGAGAGAAATGATCCAATTACATGAGCAATCATGGAAATCCAAGTCAAAAGAGCACCATGGGACAGTTCTCCTCAAACTGTTTACTTGGTAGGCAGTATTAATACATTTCAAATTTCTGAGAAGAGGAAGGATAAACTAGAACTGCTCTATGGTAAGGGATTGATAGCTAGATGAGTTTTCATTTTTATTTTTATTTTCAGGTCAGTTATATTAAGAATTATAAAATAATACAAAAACCCTCTTTTAAATCATTAAAACAGTGTCCATGATGAAATCATATTCATAATATGCTCCTTTGTCACATTTTAAAGTCACACATTTTTTTGTGGTATTTTTTTATTTATTTGTCACTCCAGTAAGAATAGTACATTCAAATATTTCATTACAATTTTTTCCAGAGTGCATGAAAAAGAAGGCCTTGTTGGCATCATTATTTCAGCAGATTAGAGGCTACACTCACAACAAAGGAACTGTATCTGTTTAAAAGCAACAAAGACATTCGCGGAAATTCAATATCTTGAAACTCGGAATGGAGAAAATGCAACTATGCAACCGAGCATGAATGGAATGCAGGACGGCAAGCGAGAGAGAAATCTAAATTTGAAACGAGAGGAATTTTTATTCCAGTCTCGGTGTTTATGAAACATCACTCCCGCGACTACAAAGGTAAGCAGACACGCCATCAAAGGCTAATCTGTAAAAACAATAACAACGCAGCCTCAGAATCCGTCACAGAACACATTTCCCGCCCAACGAAGCTGCTAATTAGAGAGTTTCGCCACCAGTCCGCAAGCCTAAAACCAATTCTCGCGTCCGTTGGATGAATGAATTGGAAACTGAAATTAAAGCCTAAGTTTGAGTACAACAGACAAAAAATTCTAGCAGCAAGGACTGGACAAAGCCTTAGTATAGGGACAACGGTTACATCCTTGTGCTGAACATTCCCGTGCAACCGTTTCATTTTGAAAATTAAGGATGTCGGAAGCGGGGAAAAGTTACAGGTTCGGCGTTTAGCAATTGGAGAGGAGCCCATTGCCGACGTTGCATTTACGACATCTTCGGCGAAATCGCAGCTTAGCTGGAGACAGTGTTCGATTTTATTTATAGCCACGTGCATTACGAGGCTGTTTAAACAATCGCTCGTAATTATGTGCCGCTCTCAAGAACTGTTTACTCCCGAGATTGATGTCTTTTAACATCTGTCCTTTACAGTGAACACAAACAGACTGCTGTTGTTTTTGTGCTCGTGCACTGTCTGTATTTTCTTTTGACTATGAAGGGAATGCCAAGGCTAGAACTTTTACCTGGTACTTTTAACCTTATATTGCTAAAAAATAAAAAATACTCACCATTTGAAAGCAGACAATCCCAATGCTTTTATTGTCATGAGAGGTAGAATAGTCTACTACCAATAAGGGAAAGGGAAAGGTGTATGCCTGCCACTGGCCATAACACTACCTCCACCATGTGTCACTGATGATGGGTGGTGGTGAGGGGGGGTGGCACTTTGGATTATGAGCAGTGTTCCTTTCTTTGTCCACATATTCCTCTTTTCCGTGCTTTGATGGACTGAAATGTCCCAGCACTTGAGGATGCAGGAGTGGTCACAGCTCCATGTGAATTCCTGGTGTCTGCGTGCATATACCCTTTAATGACAACGATGAGACTGTTGGAAGTTGGTGGTCCAGCAAGGTACCGTATTTAGTGAGGTGAGGTTTGGGAAGACTTCAAACGTACAAGTCCCCGGGGCCTTGTGGGTTTTTAATAACCACCATGTCCATGATTAAAGTATCCAAGATGAACACATCCATACAGCCACCACACAGTCTTCTAACAGCACAGAGCATCAACCCGACTCCATCCTTTTTGCCGTTTAATTATCACTGACTGATAACATACAATGTGCAAGCGTGTGTAGGGCAAAAATAAATCAGTTGTAGCAATCATTGCAGCAGTGTTGCAAGTTATTATTTTTTTATTTTTGCTTTACTGTATCCCTGTATGCAACGGAAGAACAGAAGTGCTACGCTCATTCTTATGCTTGGCTAGAGAATGAATCAATATTTGTCTCTTGAGGAATTTACAAGAGTCGCAGTGCTTTAATGCAAAGCTCTGCTATTCTAACACAAAATCCAATGTCTTTGGAATAACGTGTGAGAAACACACAGACAGGAAAAAGGCACCCCCCCCCCCCTTTTTTTTAACGTAAAACGTCAAAGTGAAGTCTCACTCATACCTTCACATTCTGTTTTGAGAGCTAAAATTGCCCAGCCACTCTCTGTCAGAGGACAGAGCATCTTCAGCTAATCTTTTACAAGCAGCGGCTTATACCGTGTACTGAACTTGCAATATAGCTGTGGAGCAGCATTACCGGACATTTACAGGAGCACGCACAGACACAAGCGTCTTGTTCAAAGACTGAGTTTAAATGTCTCACCCGAGAAAATGAGCTCACAACTCCTACTGTCAAAAGCGCAGTGTCAAAAACCACCCAAACAAACTCTGCCATCAAGACATCAACACCCAACTTTGAGCAGGAAATTGATCAGACGCATTGCATTTTGTGCGTGTGTGCACGTGTGCGTGCACGTGGGGGCGTGGGCCAATGTGTATGCGTGCAGAACGACGGATTTCGTCCAGGACCATGACGTCCTCCTCCATGACGTCCGACCGAGACTCTGCGGCACTCTGCCATTCTAGAATTGCAAAACAGAGTGGCTCTGTCACTTGACTGAGTAGGGGTCTCCTGCAGTGTCAATGGCCATCATACCCACTTACCCTGGGGGGGGGGGGGGGGAGGGGGGAAGGGGGGGTGGAGGGTTAGGGTTGGGGGGGGCTCCTCAAACCAGCCCCCCACGTGCTCTCCAACAGCTGTTCATCAAGCAAACCCGTGCACCTTCTGAACGAAAACAACAAACCTCGAGCCTGCTGTGAGGAAGGAACCTAGAGGTCTGCAGCGTCTGAACAGCTGGAAGAACTGAGCAGCCACACCACACGCGGAGGATCTAAAACAAAATCCTCCACACAACTCAAACAGCCTCATCACACATTGTACCCTTCAGTCGCTTGATATTCTTTTGAGTATTAAACCCCTTTTTTCCTATTGAGATAGGAACTCGATATTCACCTGCATTGCTTATACCTACGTGCACACCGCAAATAAAACGTAGATCCCGTATCGGTTTCGGTGCTGCAAACCCATTCCCTCCCAAAACTAACCTCAAAAAGTGTTTAGCATAAAAAAATTTTAAAAAGGCGTCTGAAAATAAAGGCCGTACTGGAGAACGCGCCCGCGGCGGCGGCGCATATTACAGGAGGAGCGATGGGAGTAGCCTCCGCGTTAAGAAGCGGCGCTAAGTCGGCTAATGATCCGCCCGTAATCTGCATCGTTTCGCAGGGCAGCGGCGAGTGACGCGGTCGCTCCCGCGCCGCTCCTGCGCCGCGCCGAGAGGCAATCCTTTAGCGGGGCCCCCTCCAAGAGCTCATTTTCACATTACTCAGGCTTCATTAGCCCGAATCAATATTCGTTTAGTCGCTGGGGTTATTGACTTATTTTAAAATAAAAGTATACCCTTCAGCTACTGTGCTCATTACAGGTAATTTGTCTTGTCACGGAGCAGAGAATATTATCCCGGTCTTTCAAACGCTGACAGTCCGTGTGAAATACCTCCCCCCACGGTTACAACTGTAAATAATTTTTCAGATAAAACATTTAAAAATCAATGGCTGCTTCCTGCAATCTGTCACAAACAAATCAATCATAATCTGCAGAGCCAGCGGAGAGGAGCCGGGCGGGGGGGGGGGGGGGGGAGACAGGAGCGAGCGCAATCTTTTGTCTGAAATTTCTCATTTCAAAATCACTTCACATAATAGTGTCATCAGTTAAATACTTAGCGGTTGTGGGGGCCTGCCATTCAGGGGTGCACAACAGGAGGAGGCACATGGGGGCGTGGGGGGGTGGGGGGGGGGGGGGGGTAGTGGCATCACAGCCGTATAAACAAACACTTAATTTAAATGGCTGCCGCCTCTTCAACTACACTTGATTAGTAGCGTGGCCTCCAACTGAAACCAGTACGGCTGGCCCAATATTTCACACCTTCTCCCAGCTGATTAATGGGGCTACTTCTATAAGATGGGCTATGAGACACACACTATTATCCTTATTATTGTCATAAAGATCGAGGACACATACCTGGTTAAAGACTATAAGCTCAATTCCTTGCTAATCTGAAAGCAGACAATTTCAGGATAAAATCTCCTGGATAAAAATGGCCAGGTGTGGTACGGTTTAAATCTTCATGCTGAATATATCGTATTTATTTAGATGAAACCCAGGAGTGTTCGCACATTAAGTACATTTGGTTAAATGAGGAAAAATTAATTTACTTATTTATATACCTGATATAGATAAGCCACCAAAAAAAATTAAAAAAATGAAGATATGCCTGGAAAAACATAAAAACACCCAAAACACATTTGGCATTTTCCATAAAATCGAACAATATAGCCACGTGTGCTTTCAGTCAATATTCATTCAATTTTCTAACCTGTACTACACTAGCTACACAGCTAACGCAAAATGT
This sequence comes from Anguilla anguilla, assembly GCF_013347855.1. Taxonomy (NCBI): domain Eukaryota; kingdom Metazoa; phylum Chordata; class Actinopteri; order Anguilliformes; family Anguillidae; genus Anguilla; species Anguilla anguilla. The sequence goes on along the minus strand of NC_049216.1, from coordinate 30,871,495 downwards.
CCTCACAATGTAACTAGAATGGTTTGTATAACATTGCCACCACACTGCAGCAACATTGTGAGATGTTTTGTGTCGTTACCTTTATGCAAGGTATATCGAAATTCAGTTATCATCAACCACACTTTAAGGAAACAGGCCCTACATTACAAATTAAACAAAATATTTTCCCAGAACTGCACTGAACACAATTATGGCCACCTGTGTTGCCTTTCCTCAGCATGACAGTGTAATCAATCACAATTGGTTAAGTACCCTCGAAGAAAGCTAAATAATATGGCGAAACCAATTTGTAAGTAATCCTAGTAATGCTGCATTTCTTGTACACAGAATGATTACAAGGTCAGAGCATAACAAATGTCAGGGCATTAGGATTTTAAGCTCAGACTCAAATGAATTTAAATGAATTTAAGCACATAATGGTTAAAATTGTTGTGTACTGTCACATAATACTACTGTATCTGTGTTTTTACATTTGATTAATGAAAGGATACATTAATAGATTATAAGGGGAAAAAACTTTAGAGATTATTACATACAAACTGTAGATGTTTTTAGCTGACCCTCATATCAATTATAGGTTGTTAGTGAAACAGCAACTCACAAAATACTGTGAAGCTCATTTCTTTTGTGACCCTTTTGTTTAATGTGATGCAAGTTGCTCAGTACACACTTCATTTATGAGAAGTCAGAAACACCAGTAATAAGAAGGGTCTGCATATGTAGCAGTGTGTTGTGTGTAGTATACCATAACTTACATTCTGAGGTTGGCATCTTTAGCTTAGCTTGCTTTGGAATGAATACAGTGTTTCTTCACTACTACTGTACATCGCATTCAGTGACTAGAGCAAAGTCATTGCTTTTCCTTCCTATCGCTGCATACTAGCAAAATCTCTTAAGAGGTGATGGATTTTCACCGCATATAAACTGCCTATTTTTTAGTATTACTGACAAACGCTTTATTCACAAAAACTCCAAAAACTTTACAATGAGCCATCCTGAGGATGACTGTGTTGAAGATGTGTTAAACCGCATACCAATACGGCACTGTGTTTGGTTGCCACTTATGACTACAAACTAGATAACTTTAAAAATAATAATACAGTTTTCTGTACCCTGAACTTGTTTTTCTTCTCTTCTTCTTCTTCATCTTCTGCTTCTCCTTCTTAGTGTTCCCGCACCAAAATGCTCCAGCCTCACAATTATTCATTCTTCCCATTGGACATCACACCGACAGCCAACTACATCAGCCAATAACAACACCTCTTCATGGGAGCCAATTGCAGGGTACAAAGATGACAAATTATCTTCCACCAAGATGTGCAAATGATTCTACATGTGTAAGTGCAACATGTTGTGTTACTGGGATAGCGAGCCTGGAATAGCTAATAGCTTTGTCTATTAGCTACTCCGATTACCTTTGTATTTGCTAGAAAGCCACATCTGCCTGGTTTCATTCATACATACAGCTGGCTGGCAATCAAGGTGCACAACATTTAAAATGTAAACAGTTGTCCAGCAAGCTCGCTAGCTTCAGATAATTCACATAAAATAATTGAAGTATGTCTAACTTGCTAATGACATATACCATCATCAACCTAACTACTGGTTCACATGTTACCTAGCTACATTTCGGGTGCTTTCAGTGAAAACACCACATTCATAGGTAATAGAGAGTGAATATAAGATTATACTGGTAACATAACTTTTAAAACAGTTGTTATGCAGACATATTGATGAATGTGTCACTGAATAATGTATCACCATTATTTCTATATTGATCATTTGGCTAGCGCTACGATTTTCAGAATAGGGTTTTATACATTTATTATATATTTAACATATCATCTGCATATGTGAGTAACTTGGCCTTCTTATGATCACATGACATTCTTTGCCGGGATTCTAAATACTTCAGCTACAATTCTGTCAACTGACATCATGGATCCTGTGAATTAAGAAACTACCTGAGATAAGGATTCCTCCACCCACCCCGCCCCCCACAATTCAACTAGCAAAGAAAAGAAAACCATATGCAACGCTTTATTGCCAAGTAACAAAACTGGCCTACATTGTGGCTGAAAACAATACTCCGATCCCGATTCTTAATTAAATTGTGCTCACAATGTAATTGCCACCATCACCTTTGTCGGAAGAAAAAAAAAACGACAAGAAAATAATTAGTGCTGTCAAAAGACAACAGTGGGATCTGGCGGGGTCGGCGGATAGGTTCCCTTGTTAAACCGATCGGGATTACAGGTTCAAGACTCTGTTTCTTTGGATATGGGGGAGACTTACTGAGATATGCCTCTTAATAGGCACAGCACCGGACGCAAAATAAAACCTTATCGTGAACGAGCTCTGCAATCACATTTTCAAGATCAACTTTCATGACTCATTTCCGACATTATTTCAATGATATTTAATGAATCGTCCTGAGTTCAAATCACATGATCATTACTGTTTTTGGACAGTTTTACTGCACCACGGTTTACATTTACATACTTTGTTTTGTAGGTATATACTACATTTTGCACATCAGAATGCATTTAAAACTGCACAATAAGAATAAATAAACAAACAAATAAATAAATGTGCATATGTCTTTGTACCCATGTTTGCCGTTAGAGGACAACTGTGAAGGGTATTTATTGAATTCCCATATACGCTTTGTGTAACACCTTATTCTGACTGGAGGATAAATTTTTGCCTTACCTGAATTTCCATTACATAAAAGTCCTTACAAATGGACATATGCACAGCTGTCAATCTGAATGTCTGATGAAGAAAGAGACATAAAAAATTATGAAATTATAATACAACATTCATTGTATATTGGAGAGATGATTCAAATGCTATGACACACAATGACAATGCATCTTCACTAGTTAGCAGAAAAAAAAAAAGAAAATAGTCTTAAGGTAAATAATAATAACAGCAGCAACAGCAATATCAGACACACCATCATTATTATTACAGGTTCAAAGCGTCGTTTTCAGAACGGGAATTTAAGCACAAGCTACTGAATATTAACATCACAAGTTAAGACTTTACACTATGAGTGTAGATTCCGAAATTGTGACACGATGCAAAATTTAAATGCAACGCGAAATGCCTCCAAGTGCACGTAAATTAATATAATCTGTACATTCTAGAAATGCATCTCATTGGTGATCAAAATCATTTTTTAAATTTCAGCCAGATGCCAAGTGGAAAAACTCCTGAGCTAACACAGCACATCAAAGTAAATCAGGCGTGAACTAATCGGTTTAAGACACAGAAATCAGAACGAATTGTTTGAAGGCTGTATACACTACGATACCGACTTGCCACTGATGTAGATAGATAGCAGCTAGCAAACCGTAGAACTCCAGCAATGCTGCCAAATGCTTCACGGCAACACTTTCACCAACCTCCGAGTGAACCAGCACTGCAATTAGTCCGCTAAAATAGATAGCTTATGCTTTCTAATAATAGACAATCCAAATTAGATTACGCCTACTCCCACAGGCATTACGAGCCTGATCCACAACCGAAGACACATGGCACACTCAGTTTGTAGGCTAGCCTACTTGTACTCATAGTATCCTCACACCCCATAGCTCCTTCGATCCACAATCTTATGACAGAATGTACATATGAATTATCGTAGATTAATCAGTGGATGAAGTATCGCAATATATACCCTATAATTAAGTCACTTTTGTCTTTTACACGTCGCATTTTCAGTGAAGTTAGCCCATAACTTGCGCGTGAGCCACACGCATCCTTTCGTCGTAAAAATGTAGGCTGAACAAGCGTAAATTACACGACTCCCTTTAGCCTACCACCTTACGTGTAGTGTAAATAATATTCTCTACAATTGATTTAAGATAAATGTTAAAACAAATTAAGCTATTTTTATTTCACTATATCCAGCTCTCTACCTAGTTTAACGGATTAGCGTTGACCCTTCAGTTATCTACAGTAACAGGAAACTGAAAAATAGCATCACATATAACATCATATTTAGTAGCCAACATTTCATCTAGTGCGTTATAATATTATCTCTATAAGAAATGCTGAAAGCTGTGACTCGGTCAGTTTGGTGAAGGCTAGCCGTTTCAGAATGCAGTTAGTTAACCGACCGTGCAATCAGTGCCTACCTTTTTCGTCCAGGTCTGGTCGTTCGGGGGCGGTCATCAATCTATTTTCCAGGTTCATATGATTGCTTTCTGTTGTTCTCTCTTCTATTGCAGAAACAATAATCTCCTTATCAAACTCGAGCTGGAGTCGATGAAGTTATTATTGCCAATAACAATGTTTCAATGAATTGTGATGTCATTTCAAACTGCCGGCAGTCACCTCTTCCGGTATGATTGTATGCAGTTTACGTTCAACCCCAAGAGCCAATCCAGGATCAGTTCATGCAACCCCATTCCTCATCACAACCATCATGTACTAAATAGATAGAACCGACCCAGGATCAGAATTTGGGATTGGCTCACTCTACTTCGTATCCTTGACAACTGGCACGCTGGTTCTCTATTACTCTGCACACTATTGGCCAATCGCAACGTCAATTACAGTGGTAAAAATATATTGGTCAATGATATTTAACGTCAGGTAAGCACGAAGGGAACTGTAGTTCTACATTTCATTGAAAAGTGTAAAGAGTGTGTAAATATACATACATAATTATCTAAGAGGATGGCAGTGCATTTAGTCTTACATCCTTACTAGCCCTTTTATTCAACTATGAGTACTACTACTACTACCAATACTAATAATAATAGCCTACTAATAATAATCATCATAATATTTAAAAAAATAATAGCCTAATACATTAAACGGTGTCATCATTCTCTCTTAAATTTATTTTACGTCCGTACACTGTTTTCTAAGTCTTGACGTGAATGGCTGTACATCAGCGTCACCCATTCTGGAATTCCCGGAGGTTCTTTTTTCACAGTAAAGCAACATGTGACCGAATTCACATAGGCCTAGTTTTTAGCAGCGCCTACAGCGATCCCTTTCGGTGCGCCGGAGACTTCGACGTCTCTTCACCTCGTTCCACTATATTACTGCACTGACATTGCAGGAACGGCCATTGTGAGTTTCAGACGTGTAAGTTTGATTCACCATAAACCGAATATAACTAAAGTATTATTATTAATAATAATAATAATAATAATAATAATAATAATAATAATAATAATAATAATACAACGCATTTTTATTATTATTATTATTATTATTATTATTATTATTATTATTATTTAAACATTTTTCAAACAGATAGCCTAAACCAGGAGTGGTTTAATTGAATAGTAACGTCGTTATTAGCCCATTATTAGTAGAAGTACTCGTCCTTGTAAAGTACGCGATACGAGTCAAATTCGGATATTAAAACGTACGTCGCTTTATATCCTGGTGATATCTGACATGTTAGATTAACACAGCTACTAAAACAGACGGAATTAAATGAATCTGGATATGTTCCTGTTGGGAAATCTATTTGATAGCATCAAAGCAGATTACATCGTCGTTCTTATGGCAATAATCCCCCGTCGTTTAGATCTTTCTTCTTTTTTTTTTTTCTTTTTTTTGTGAGCTCCAAGGAAGAAATGACTGGCTGGGTTATTCCTGGATATACTGGCAAATAGCCATTCTAGTCAATAGGCTACCTGTCAACAGTCAACTTCTTACGTTGTATGGGGGTAATAATTTTGCACATTTACAGAAGGAAATGTTCACTGCAAAATAAATTCAGTATTTTAAAACTCAAAAAGAGTGAATATTGTCTGCTGGACTCTTGCTAGGATTTGATTTAGCACAGCGAGATTTGTTGTGTATGCAATTTAATGCAAGTTAAATATTTCGTTAAGAAGTATTTTCAAATTATTATTCTTTTCATCATCGGTTCTGCTTTAAGTATGCATAAACTTATAATTAGTATCCATACATACTCGCAGCTTCACTGGATGAGTCTTCTTTTTTTAAGTAACCTTGTTATTAACAGTCAGCGAACGTTGAAAATGGCCAAGATAAAACTATATAGCGAACGAAAAAAAAAGAAAAAAAGAAATCTATCCCTGTCAAACCCGGCGAGCCCCACTGACAGACAACGGTGAATTTGCTATTACTCGCCATAGTTTCAAGTATTTTATTTTTTTTAAGAAGAAGCAGAAAGTTGGGAGTTCGTCTAGCGGCTGGCAGTATATTGTCATCCAGATGCTTGAGTCTAGCGAGCAAAGCGGCTCGTTAAGTAGCCTAGTGGAGAGAGGACAGTCAGAAAGAAGGCGCGAGACAGAGAGGGAGGAATCGCGGGAGAGAGAGGCAGGGAGCTGGGATCGATCATTATACTGGGGCTGTGGTGACCCAGCATAAGCTTCGCCTTTTTTCCTCCGTTGACTACACCCAGAAAGGAGGAGCGTAACGCACGTAGTAGGCGTCAGAATCCTGAATTTCCAAGTTAGCAGCATCTTGGCAGGACATTTTCCAAAGCAAAGTCCCCCATCTGAAGGCAAAAAAACTATTTCTGCAGTGCATGACAAGGAGCGGGAGAGAGAGAGAGCGTGAGTGAGTGAGTGAGAGAGAGAGGGAGGGAGAGAGAGAGTGAAAGAGACAGAAGGAGAGGGAGTGAGACCAAAAAAGAAGGCTGAAAGCAAGTAAACACAGCCGATCAGCTGCAGCTGACAGCAACCAAATATCGCAATCTAAATCTTTTTATTTATTTATTTTTTACGGTAAGCACAGAGAGAAACAGACAGCAGTCTGTCGATGCGAGTCTCTATGATTCAGATCAGAAAGTGCAGGAGCAAATAAAGGAAAACTGCACAAATAAGTGGCTTATTTTCGGGGTTTTTTTACCATGGCGTATCCTCAGGGCTACTTGTATCAGCCGTCAGCTTCTTTGGCACTGTATTCGTGCCCGGCGTACAGTACCAGCGTCATTTCTGGACCCAGGACCGAGGAACTTGGACGATCTTCGTCGGGGTCTGCTTTTGCTCCCTATGCTGGATCTACAGCGTTCACCAGTCCTTCGCCTGGCTACAACTCACATCTCCAATACAGCGCAGACCCTGCGGCGGCAGCAACATTTACTTCGTATGTGGTGAGTGGCTTCCTGTAACGATAGCTATGCGTTCTTCGGCTACAGTTCAGACACAGCTCGGCTTTGTAAAAACTTTCAAAGCCGTGTTATTGTACACATTATGCTACTGAAAGCAGATCTGTGAATGTGATGTTTGTTTCCCCATTACCCGCTGGTTTCCAGTTTATCCCAATAGTAAGTACAATCCCTTTACAAATCACCTATACCCGACCAGAAAATATGCTACAGACCACAGATGTAATTAATTTACAGCATTATGAGCAAAATTAAGGATACGCGACTTGCTCTGCGGAAGACTATAAAATAAGATTTATGCAACCTGTTTTATAAGAGAATTGGACAAATACTGTTTTTGGTTTTCTTGAAAATGACTTTAAATATCAAACAACATGATTGTGTTCGCATACACAATTGTTAGAGTGGGTTGCATGCATTTTCCACTTGAGTGATTCGCATTCACCCAGCTGGTATTCGTGTCCTATTTTATTTTCTTTTAAATATATATCAGCTCGTAGGCTATCTGGCAGTCCAAAGCCAACATCATACTTTTTTCGTTAATGCAATGTTCAACATAAGTTGAATGCATTAGCTGTAGTATATAGACCAGTCCATTTATAATGAATGTCTATCATCCACGTATATTCTCTGCATGACCCACTTAATTAGCCACACCGTTGTGGTTTTTAATGTAAAGCATTCTTTGCGTAAAAGACGTGGCTTTTAACCGCATAGAACAGAATCAAATTTGACACTTTAAGCACCAAAATTGTTGCGCACAGTCGGCTAGTAAATTTTACTTCGATAAATGTCAACTTAAAATAAAATATAAATGAGCCACGTTCGATTATTTTGAAATACCTAAAAACAATATATATAGTTAAAGAAACGAAACTGACGGACTTTTTTTTCTAATTGTACGGCTTCTACAGTAATGTCACGGTATAATATATACATTTAGTCTATTCCGATATTTCAATTATTCACATTTAAATGCATTCTATTATTACAATTCGTATCCAATGTTTTGTTGATTTTTGTTTAATAATAGTAGTTTCCCCATTTTAAAACTGTTTAATAAATCAAGTGTTTAATCTTTTTTTCAGGGCTCCCCATACGACCACACGACAGGCATGGCTGGGTCTATAGGATATCACCCCTACGCGGCTCCCCTGGGTTCGTATCCCTATGGAGACCCTGCTTACCGAAAAAACGCAACTAGGGACGCCACGGCCACTCTAAAGGCCTGGCTTAACGAGCACCGGAAAAACCCGTATCCCACGAAAGGCGAGAAGATCATGCTGGCCATCATCACCAAAATGACCCTCACACAAGTGTCCACCTGGTTCGCCAACGCCAGGAGAAGGCTAAAGAAAGAGAACAAGATGACATGGACCCCGAGGAACAGAAGCGAGGATGAGGAGGAAGACGAAAATATTGATTTAGAGAAAAACGACGACGACGAGCCACACAAGCCCACGGACAAGGGGGACTCGACAGACACCGAGTCAGGTCTGTATGAAATTCATCAATTTTTCATCCGCGTCGTTTCCATTCAGGGCGCAAAATTGATTGCTAGTTAATGGTGGTAAATTATTTATAATGGGACAATTGCTTTAAATAATAATCAACTCTCTTTATTTGACTTGCGCTTCAGTATTGCTGGTGACATAGATTTCTTATCAAAAAAACTATTTGAATTGCTTCGGAAAATAGCAATTTTACCGAAACATAGGCAGCGATGTTTATTATTATTATTATTATTATTATTATTATTATTATTGTGTTAATAATATTCATAACATCAATACGACATTATTATTATTATTATTATTTTTATTATTATTATTATTTAGAAGTAGTTGTTAAATACTTTTCTGAATGGAGATTTGAACGACTAAAACCAGGGCGTTTAAAAAAAGGCACAGACTGCAAATTGTGATTCGGCTCAAAATGATTAGAAAAGGAAGTTTGCATTTACTTAATTTGTATTATTACTCTGCAGAACATAAACGGAACCCGGGGGAAATTACATGCGACAGATTTAAAGATGAAAATCTTGGCAAAGAGGTGGATCCAGTTTTGACTGACTCGGAATTAAAAGAACAAGAGGACCGGACAGAATTGTCTCACTCTCCAAAACCCACCACTTCTTCTCCCCCGAACGTGCCTCGCGGAAACGAGATTATTGTGCAAGAGAAGCCGACTGAGCTCGTGCAAACATCGAGCGCAGCGAGCGGCGTCAACTGCGGCAGCAACGCCACGTCTGTGATTCATTCTCTCCCCTCTGCCCCAAAACCAAAACTTTGGTCTCTCGCCGAGATTGCGACTTCTTCGGACAGGTGTAAGGGAAGCAGCGACTTGCCGCAGGGCCCTGGAACGGGTCAAAGCTCCGTCATCACGGCCAACGCGTCGTCGCCGTCGCGGTCACCGCCTCAGTGCCCGTTCCCAAACAGCACAGTACTTTCCAGGCCTATTTACTACACGTCTCCCTTTTACCCGGGTTATACGAACTACGGCACTTTTGGACATCTCCACGGTAACCACGGCTCCAGCACGGGGTCCACGACACATTTTAACGGATTAAACCAGACTGTTTTAAATAGGGCAGAGGCACTGGTGCGAGAGAGCAAAGCCAGGAGTCAAACACAAGTAGATCTTTGTAAAGACTCCCCTTATGAACTAAAGAAAGGTATGTCAAACATTTAATATTGGCCTCCTCCAAAAAAACAAGAACATTTATTTATTATATGTGTTGGTTAAAAAGTAATAAAAAACACTCCTGAGGAAACAAAGGTTATTTTCAATGAGAAAATGCTTATTCTGAAATCTGGATTTCCAATCCAAAAAAAAAAAGAAAAAAAGAAAAAAAAAATGTAACATCTAAGAATTGTCTTAAACGCTGCCGCCACCTGAGAATATTTGTATTAAAACTATAATATGTATATTTAATGTAGCATTTTGTATTTAAAATGGACAATACACTATCTTTGAAGTAAATTATGATAAATCACTTGTACAGCAGTGGTTTGGGGGGGATAAATATATAAGTTCTGTTGTTCAGAGAGCTTCATAATTCAAAGTAATAACTTATATATTTTGACCTCTGATTCCCCTGAGTGTTAGCCAGTTCTTTTGCTTTCTTTAAAAAGAAAGACATGCTTATCGATCAATTTGCAGTCGCCTTGTAAAATGTCAATTATTAAAATGACGTTTAACAATCCTACTAAATATGGCACCATCTGCTTTGTGAAATTGCTAGATACTACATTATGGGATATTGTCTGCATTATATGTTGGCACGATGTGTCCTAAACACAGCAGTGGTAAAACAGGCATGGGCACATTTGTAATTCCCCTTGGCCTACCTGTACAATACTTTGTATTTCACAACAACAGAAACGCCTGTCACCTGTCGATCATTTGCTAGACATATTTAAATCATGAATCTGAAGAACGAGGGCCAATCACTTGGATTGTATTTCAGATGGAAGTAAATAATATCGAAATTATTGTAGCAGGTCAGCAGGCCTACTGATATGATAATGCAAAACTGCCGAGCTATCATTTAACCCACTTACACCTAATTCGTCTCGTGTTTTATGCAAAGCGATCAGGTGGCGAACTTTGCTAATGAGTTCGATTTTATGCCAAATTTAGTCCTCATTACAATTTTCCTAGGCGCGGAAAAGCTATTAAATTGGGGGCAACGTTAGATTTAAAGTGACAGAGAACTAAACTTTTTTTATTTATTTATTCATTATTATTATTATTCTTAATTTTGGGTGTTTCTGCAATTGGCCAAGTGTTGGTTGTTCGGCGCTCTGAACAGTCAATGCCAAACAAGTCAACTAGATAAACCCAGGAGTTTATTGCAACTCTTCCCGCTTTCACAGGTAGGTGTCAGACTTGCTCCTAATTTAAGGTTTTCGTTGCTAATCTGTTCTTAGGGTGTATCTTCCTCGAGATGGCCCAAACAAGCCAGACACTGCCCATGCAGAAACAACGACACTCCTAATGACGCAAACCTCCCACCGTATTAATTTGTCCGCTTGCATCTATGCTAATTATGCACGTGCTGCCGGATTAAAACGTGTACTAAGCGGTGTTTCCTTCGGGCAGTTTTCCCAGATTCGCTTTTCAAAGGCAAAATTGCACTTATGTCTATTGGACTTCTGATCATTTCTACATAAAACAATGACGAACTGTTAAAACGCTTCATCCAAGTTTCTGACACCTTACAGTTTGTGTAGGCTATAAAAACCAGTTCTCATATAAGAAACCGACGCTCTGCACATTCAGAATTCAGCGAGTTCACATTAGCAACGCTGGTGGTGGTGGTGGTGATGATGATGGTGATGATGATGATATTATTATTATTATTATTATTATTATTATTATTATTATTATTATTATTATCATCATCATCATTATGGAATGCATTGTTGTTATTTATATTGCTTTTATTGTTATGGCTATTATTAGGCCTACTGAATTAATTATTATGATTATTATTATGGGGTTATTGTTCAACATACATATGAAAGCAAATGTATAAGATTTTTTAAATGGACTAAAATAGAAAAACATCGGAAAAAATTGAAAAAGAATCACGATTTAAAACGCAATCAAATAATTTAATTAATAATGTGTGGAATGCATTTCAATGTATACTTAAATATACAATTACATTACACAATAATAATTATTATTGAAATAATAGCCATCATCATCATCATCATCATCATCATGCAAGTCAGGTAGGCTAACAATTGATTGTTCTTGTCTGAAAGGGATTTCCCCCTTAAAAGGTTCCGTCATCAATCTCTGTAGTTTGCCTTCTGCACTCCGGCTGAAAACTCCCCAGGGCTTTCTAAAATTCTCACAGCTTTAATGTCCTCTACGTTGAGTCACATAGACAGCGGGTTTATTTTAATCTATCGGAGTGTGTTTTCGCTGTGATTACAACACATCAACAAGCTAAATTTCTTTCAAAAATGTTTTTTGTAGGGCAAATTTAAAATGACCAAGGCGCTTTACCCTTAAATGACACGGACTGTCAATGAAATACGTTGTTCCCAAATGATTTCTTATGTGCTGTTGTTTCATTACTTAAACGAAGCAAATAATACAAATACGCTGTATTTATTATCATTTACATACTTTTTGTGTTATACAAATGTTTGAGATGAGAATCATTCTTCTCATAATTTTGTGTAGAATTAAATGCAAACATTTTTGTCCGGAACAACCTTACAACAAAATTGTGTACTTCTGATATTAAATTACGACGGTGGGCATTGCGTATCTGGACAGATATTGTCAAAAATTCTTATAGCAACATGTGTGTGTGAAGTTTTGATAGATATATATGGCCATTTAAATTGATTACCATGTTGTATACCAAACCTATTTATATTCTGAATGTCGTTTCGAAAATATGAGAATAAGTTTTATATATAACTTTAAAAAAAAAGATTACGAGAAATTAGCATATATGCGTTAGTTTTTGTTTAATTCTGTATTCACAAATAGGAACTTCTGCACATAAAGTCACATTTTAAATCTTCGTAAAACATTTGGTTAATTAAATCCAATCTCACACCACCGTATTATAGCCTACCCTACTAAATCCTAAATACTCACGACCAAAGCTTTTTTTGGCACCGTTATCCAATTCAATAACAAATATTTGCGCTGTATGCTGTTAATCCACTCAGCAGCGTATTGTTATTGAGCTGAGAAAGCAGCCTACCTGATTCGTTGTAAAACTTTGCGAATGACACCATGATACGATAATATTATAAAGCTATTCAGCCTAACTTTGACCAACTTTTTTTTTCGTATTCTTCTTCGCCTCTCTTCCAGTTGAATGGCTAGCTGGTTCATTGTTAGGAAGCAAGGCATGGACTTACAACGTGAGAACGTCAAGTGAGAGCGAAACGGTTCCCATGTGCGGAAGAAAAAAAAAGGGCAAAGCACGAGTAATTGAGATAGCTTTTATTACACCTCGACGTCAGTGTAAATTACAATAGGAAGACGTATAGGCCCACTGCGATAAAATGCTGGCCTAATTGTTCATATGAATTTAAATTCCAGTTAGCCTATAAAGAAATAAAAAAGAACGTTTCCAGAAATTGAATAACAAAAAAAAAAAAAAAAAAAGTTCGAGGAACAGGGCACAATCATAAATAGCCTATGCGGAGGCCTAGTTGAAAAAAAAAAATCGGGTCAAGCCACGATGGATGTTTTACTCGTTTGACAACAAACACTATTGGCCCACAGCTAATCGCAAGCCCATTGCCCCGGGAACACCTTTTATAATTACTGAGTTGTTTGCATTTTTACTGTCTATTTCTGATTAAATGGTTTTAAATTCATATGCCTCCGTAAAATCACACGACATGTATTCCAGGAGACAGCAGTGGACTAAGGCGATGTCCATAATACACATGGTTTTGGAAGTATTTTAATGTTCAAGAAAAAAAAAACATAAGTTTGATTGAACACAAATACATAAATTCCATGCATTAGTCATTACAACTACTGGCCAGCAAGTTAGTCAGTTTGGCGTTAACCTGTGCAAATAAGTGTAAATTGCAGCACATATGCTATGCAATGTCCATGTGATAATACAAACTTTATGAATGCAACAGAAATGTTTTTGATTTAATACGTTTTACGATATGAATAACCTAAAATAAAAATAAAACAATATTTGGCTTTATTTTTAAAACCAAATTTTCTAAATATCGATAAGGTTTTCGCTACAAAACAAACCCACCGGGAGCTTGTTGGATCGTTGCGCAGCAGAGAAGGCGCCAGCTGTTCCAGAATAGGCCTATCATAGTGGTCCAAGACCCTGATGCACGCCGGTATATGGAGACGTGCAGAAAGGCGCGGTGTTTGTTTGCGGTTCACGTAGCCCACATAGAGCCCACTTATCTGCGCGGCGTGCGTAGCCACAATCCTCTTCACAGAAGGGACTGTGATTATGAACAGAACAATTCGCAATATTTTCATTGCCTTTAATTTTTCAATTTAGAGATTTTCTCTCTTTTTTTTTTGTTTCTTTGATTTAAAAAAAAAAAAAGTTCACTTTATTTTTCCTCCGTAGTGGGAAACGCTATGTCGTCAAACCAGTACGCACGTTGAATTCTTGCAATTAGAAATCCACATTTATTGATTTTTAGAAACGGGTTATTTTAACAAAGCAGTTGTTGAACTAAAAAGTTTCTTCCACCTGTCTACCGCACAACATGCCGATTGAAAAAATACTATTATCCAGCCTATATAAACGTTTTTTTTTTCCTGAAGTTTTTATCAATATGCACTGCATTGACAACATGCCTATAATAAAATATAGGATATATTTGTCTAAATAAAGATAATTGCAGTGCCCACGTTTTTGCTTTTCAGGTAATACTGACAGGAAAGATTAATTCGACGTTCGATAGCATACTTACGGATTTTACAGATTAACTGAAATTTTTCGTCTGACAATAACTGTCATTTTCCTGAAATAATAATTTTCCTTTCAGCACCACAGATTTAAGTTACATAGGCTGGAAAAAGAGGGACCGGATCTTTTGCGTCGGTCACTCATACTGAGCTTAGTGTGGCTTCTTTAATAATTTAATTTTGCTTTAGGTTTTTTATGATTTACAGTTAGCAGAACTATGTAGCTTTCTCATGAAAATATCGAACATTACTGATTTCATAAAAATGACACATTTCTATTGTGGCAAAACAAGAACATAAAGGCACCTATGCCGGTTGGAATTATATAAATTGCGTTTACATATACAAGACAATATATTAAAAAACTTATTTTAGATTCAATAACACACAGTCATTTCACACCATGCTTATTAACACGTTAACTGAATTTGGCAGATAAATGAAGCGCTATTTTGATAATAATTGTTTAAATACAGTCGCGGCACTGCTCTTAAGTTTTACATAAACAATCTCGCTACGTTTATACATGGCTGACCAGGCACCAACTGAGAAGAATAAACATCAGTTCAAATGTGTAAAAGGATACCCCCCTTTATGTGACTTGCTTAAATTATTAGTGAGACCATCTGTGGAATAGTACCACAGCAAGTGTTGCCAAAACAGACCCCCCAATTTAACAATATGTTTGTCCTTTAGTTTCCATTGGTGGATCAAAAAACACTGGGAGACTAAGAAACGTAGTCCTAGTACTCACAATGGCAAAAAGACAATATTTTAGGTGATGATTCAGAATGTACTTTTTTGCATGTCTGAAAAGCAGTAGCCTGTCATGGTATGACTGTCACCGATTTTTTTTAACCTGCCACACATTCCACTCACCCACACATCCCCCCCAAACACACACACTTACACACACACACACACAATAAGTGAAGTGGAGTAGACTTTTTTTTCTGAAATCACACTGGGAATACGGCCTCTGCTTTATTTAATCATCAAATCCCAGGAATGAGCCTCTTAATTAATTATGGGTGCTAAAAATTCAGCCCAGCTGTTTCTCTATGCTCGGTGTTAACTCTGCCTCGTGCACAGAGAGGACCGAGGCTGTGCTCAGGCATAATTTTCGCAAATTACCGCATTTTTTCCCCTCAAAATTTGAACCTTAACAGGGCCTGTTTAATCTGTTCGTCGTCCTTGATGAAAACAAACCGAGGGGAACAATACAATGTGTAAATAAGTCCTATATTTATGTGTTTTTTAACTCTCATTACTGTTAAAAGACTCACTCTTAAAATATTTAGGATTACGTTGTAGACTGACCTGGTTGATGTGACAGTGAGTGATTTATAGCTGTTTGCTTCCACGTCAGCCGAAACCTCTCGGATAGACTATCAGCTCATTTCATTAAGTGGGCAATGTCACAAAAATAGTTCTGTGGAGCAGCAAAATGGCACTGCCCTGGTCTCTCTCTCTCTCTCTCTCTCTCTCTTTTTTTAAGGTTTCAGACAGACGTCCCCTGGGGCAGATTACACGTGATATTAGCAGCTGTCCAATGTTTTAAGCAAAACCCCCTGTAATTAACATAAATGCACTTATTTAAAAATGGCAAAAGAAGGATAAGATATGTGCATTCTATGAATGGAGTAATGGAAGAACTAACTAAATTTGACTGCTTGAGAGTGCTCTAGCATATTTTTTTTTAAATCAGCATTCTGAGATACAAACGAAACTTGTATTTAAAATACAAGAAGGGGCAACTAACTGGAACAACAAACTATTTATGGACTTGATGTAAGGTGTGAATTTTAGACATCATAATCATGAATCGTCTTGTAACGTCAGCTGCGGCTTCATATTATGCTGAAAACACATCTCTTCGGTTTGACATAATATCTGTGTGAAAGCTTATCCAATCATGCCGTATCAAATTTAGAGAACATACATGGAGAAGCATACAATGAAATGCATACACTTTTTTTTGGTGTGGGAGAAAGGACAAATAGATGAATGATTCAGAGAATATTATACAGGCTGTGACACAAATAGCTGTATGAATACTACCACAACTACTATTATTATTATTATTATTATTATTATTATTATTATTATTATTATTAATAATAATAATAATAATAATAATAATTATTATTATTATTATTATCATTATTGTCATTACTACTACTCCGACTACTACAAATTGCAAGTGGAGCCCCGTGTAATGGACAATGTATCTTTCAATCCCAAAAACATTGCAGGGGACCTCTTGCAGTGGCTCACAGTGATTTAATGAATGCCATCTCAGCAGCACATTTCTGTGCAGCGACAGCAGCGGTCAGTATCCGGTGACATCGCAGGCCGGTTGGTCACCGTGGCGATGGCGGCGCTGGCGCCGCTCTAGATCGCTCGGCCCGCTCCGCTCCGCTCCGCGCGGCGGGCCCCTGGGCAGCGAGCGGGGTCGCGGTTTCGCGCACGCTCCGGGACGAGGCCCAGCGCGCCGGGCGGGACCATGCGCGCTTCGGCAAACACCCAGAGGGGGGGGGAGGGGGGGGACGCCGGCGGGTTGTTTGCCTTCTCACCGAGCCTCCGTGCTCCATCACTCCAGCCTGCCGCTAATGAGATGTAAATGCCCATTTTAACTCTGTATCAATGTTTAATGCTCTCCCCCTCTTTCCAGTCCGCCGTGCCGGAGACATCGGCGACATCATCTACGGTACGCACGTCAGATCCCCAGACCGCAGATAGCGCGTTACTGTACGAGCTCCGCTTTCATCAGGCCTGAATTATACAGCACGCGTGCAGTTAACCTTACTTTCCAAACAATCGCATGCAGTGACTCTTCCCAGTGTCTTGTTCAAGAGCATAAAAATTTTTTCAAATGCAGGAAAACAGCATGTCATTACAATTTGTTGTCCACAACAGTAAAAAACATATTTAATTCCGCTGGAAGAGGAATTTATTTTTATTTTTTTCAGAATGTTTCATTTTAAAATCAAAACAGAGCTGAGGGCAATCAAGACTTGTTTTCTCATTCTTTTGAATATGTCAACATGTCAACACAAAGACACACATACACAGTCACACACCATATATCAGGATTATGGACCCTACATTATTACAATCCTAGCTGTTCACGAAGACCGATCAACTGTTTTCTTTGAGTGTCTCCATTAAAGAAGGTAATGATCTACCTTGATTGTTTATTTACATTTCCCTTTTTGAAAATGATCCCTTTCTATCCAACACCTGTTCCAGACTGTCCCGTTCTTACACAGAGGTGTATCCTCTCCACACCTCTGATTTGTGTCCTGATCTGAAATAAAATACAAGTTCTTGCATTAACCTGTTGTGTCTTTGTTCAGACACCCCTTTTCACTGAGAAAGATAGGCTTTTATTAGCTTGAAGCTAACCGCGGCCTTCTCTGTGTCACTGCCTGATGAAGGCCCACGTGAATGTGCTCTTATTTAATTGGATCAGCTCCCAAGATGAAAGCGAAGAACGGTTTTTCTGGTGTGCCAAGTCCTTTCAGAGGCGCACAACCATGTGATGTGGGAAAGTTTATGAAGAAGAAGAAGAAAAAACATTGCGCTCAAGATACTGAGTCTAGACTTGCTCAAAGAGAGAGAGAAGCTGAGGGGTAAACAGGGAAGATAAATGGAAAAGCACATCTGGAAATTAGAAGGAGAATCATCTCACTTGTATCTTGTGTATATTGATGGGCAAAATTAGCTTTAAAAAGAAAGCTTCAATCAACAATGACAAGAGCTGCAATATGCATTAAATCAACTCTGACTTAAAAAAAATAAATAAATACAAAAATTGCAGTTATGACTTGAAATCAATTAATGCAGGATGGAAAGCCAGCCCCTCTCTAAAAAAAAAAAAAAAAAAAAAACTCATGTAACTCTTGTCTTGTAAATATCTGTTTGCTACGGACAAGCCCGAGACATTAACAAGCCGTTATTGACACAAACAGGCTTCCGTAGCTGCAGGGCCCCCGAAGCCTGCGTTCGCGGCGACGTGCCAGAGCCCGCGCGCGTTGGCTGGAGCGTTTCCGATTAGCGGGGTGATTTACAGCCAAACCGAAACAGATAATTCCATCACAGCAGCATTTTTACCCACATAAAGACCCCCCGCCCCCGCCCTCGCAGCCTCCCCCAGCAGGGCCGCGCTGTAAGCCTCCAGACAAATCGCAACCTATGCCACTTAATACCTGAGATGGAACGACGTCGCTAATGCGCGGATCAGGCAGGCAACCAATTGGCTGGAGATTAAATGCGGGATCCACTTTGTTTTGTTTTACGGGTAATTTGTTGGCCCCTAACGAAAGAGCCATCTGGATAGCGTGTGCGGCACATACCTCTTACCTGCCTGCCTGCCTGCACTGCACTGCACTGCACAGGGGCCATTGCCAGCATGACACCGCACGGAGACTGCAGCCGCACCAAACACACCAAAAAAATCCTGAGCCCCACCTGAAGAAGGGGCGGGACTGAACCCAAACCGGGGGGGGGGCCCATGTGATCCATTTCTACTTTTGTGCAGTTGCGCCCCCCTCCCCCCCACCCCATCCCCCACTCCCCCACCACGCTAACACCCCCACCCTCCACACACTTTTTTTTGAGACATCACTGTTTACTTAAGAATTGATGAAAAAAACAATCTCCAGACAAGGAACCATTAATTTAAACCTCCCGGTCCCCTATTTCACTTGACCTGTTCCAGGATGAAACCAGTAGTGAAACTATGTGGACTTTACTGTTCATACTCCCCGGCACCTAAGGTTTAGAAAGACCTGATTTATTAGCTTGTCAAGGGAAGCATTGTTCGAGAAGGCAATCAAAAAGCACTTACCTAGCTAAACTAAAATTACTGCCTTTTCAGGGGCTAATTTGTAGAACTCCCATGGAGGGGTTGGCAAAGTGTTTGATGAGGCATAAAATGATGATTAATGAATTTATTGCCGGGCCGCTCATCAAACATTTGGAGTATATCTCTGTTCTTTTGGGCCTGTCGTGTCATCTTGTTTCGGGGGGCTCTTTAGAAGCGGCTCAGAAGCGAATCTTGCCCCCTTCCCCCCCCCCCCCCCCGTTCACCTGACTCTGCGATCGTGTGGATCAAACCGATGGCTATGCTATCAGAATGTAAGGACAAATGTTATTAAAAGCCTAAATAGGGACAGGAGCTGGAAACTAGCAATAGCTATAATCTCTGTATGCGGTGCATCAGTTACATCAGGTTGTTTGTAACAAGTTGAAGTGGTACTATGTTAACTTGCAGTGTCCCTACCAAATAAACTATATAAATAAATTTTAAAAATTAAATGTTTAATAAGATGATTTTATAAGAGGTCAAAATGGGAATGTGCGTAAAGTAAAGTTGCTGAAGCTACAGGCATTTTTTAAAATGGACAATCAGACTTAACATAAGGGCAGAAACAAGCTGCAGGAATCAAACCTAGCATCTCTCATATCACAATAAATAAAAACAAACGTACATACAGAAATTGTATATGAATTCATTAAATACAGCATGAAAATGCACAAGAAACTGGGCCATGCCATTAAAAAGAATGCAGCAGGCAGATATTAAATTATATATCGATAACACCAAACGCTGGCTCACCTCAGCTAATAAAATTAGGTGCTTTATGGCTAGGACAGTCCAAAATATTCAATTATTCCACTTACAGGACCCCATAGCTCATTCAAAATGGGGGACTAGGGGGAAAAAAAGAACACAGTCTCAGGAGGGTCAAAATCAGTTCTGCATATTTGATAAATAAAAACTCCCCAGCCCACAACACCCCCTCTCCCACAACCCTGTGGCCAGGCATCTCTGATCGTCATTGTTTAGATGTTTACACTTGATTACGCCCCTCTCTGCTCTTTGTGTAATTGTGCTTGATTGAGTAATTACTCGTTCTGCATCACTGGCGGGTGAGGAATGCGTGGCCGCAGATCGGTCCTGGGACCGACGGTTTCTGCATTCGCACATTCATTAGATTAGTCATTCAAACACATCAAACGGCCATGCTCGCATAATGAACTGGGAAATAATTATAGATGATATTTCAAGGGCCGCATCAGCCATTTAATATGGCGTTTGATGGACATGCATCTGAAAACTCAAATAAGCAATCCAAGAAAGTTGCTAGCCTAGAAACTTTTCTCCTTTTCCAAGATGTGTGATTTTAGTGCAACATTATAAATTACATATGTAATTGAAACATACTGATAGACATATAATGAAGATAGTTCAGAGCTTATTGTTCAATGCAAGGCAGATGTATGTAGATGGATGTGAATTCATACGGATTCAGCAGGATATGCTGGACAAGAGATACACTTCTTTAGTTGCATTTTCAAGATTAAATAAGTTAAATTTTCTTTGTTGCAAGTAAGTCTTGTTTGAATGCAAGCACTTACAGTTCTTTAAATATTAATTTCCAACATGCTCTTGTTCTTCTTCCATTCTCACATAATGAAATAGCGGATTGGGGAGATAGGCGGGGCGGACTGGTTGTGATAACCTCATTCACTGTAATTAAATTTATATGAAGGGTTTGTGTAAGAAAACAAAATTATTTTGATTTGAGATGCTGTGCCTGATATTACTCTCATTTTTCTCTTCCAAAATGGAGACCACAAATCGAGCGAGGGAATCAAAATATGCAGATGTTAACGATTAATTTTTCATGAATGCATTTTATCTTTGTCAGTGAATAGAGATAAATGGGAACACACTCATGAAAAAAACAGCTGGCTGAGCTATGGTGGTGTAAAAAATATTTGTCTTGGATCGAAAGATCTAATTGATTTAATGGGACAAGCAAATCCAACACAAAATGGAGAAACAATGTACATATTGTGGGATGATAAAGGCCTGTACGGGTTCTAACCTAGTTAACCGGATGAGAAATTTCAGTTAAAAAAAAAAAGCCAAAAAAAAAAAAAAAAAACACTGCTTTCTCTTCTCAGAATGTACATTAGCCCGGGAAAAAAAATACAGGCGGTAAGGAGCTGAAATGCTAAAACCAGGAATTAAATGTGTAAGTCCAAATTTAGCTCCGTTTCACAGAAAGAGAGAGGATTAGCACTTTAGGCTCTCTCTCTTATGGAATTGTGCGAGCTTACCGCACAAACATCAGAGCCCATCTCCCACACTGAACAAGCACATCAGCGCAGGGCTCCCCCTGCTCCTCACCGGAGCGCAGCAGTGAGAATTACATCCACAGCTCAAGCAGCCCTCCGCTAGCACTAGCAGAAATCTGGGAAGAAATTGTCCGTAAACATTTATTACCTGATAACTGGGGGGGGGTGGGGGGGGGGGCTACTATTTCCTACTAAGTCCTTGACCCGTTGACTGCTCATATAAATGCACTGCATTCATTAGCGTGTCTGTGGGGCGGCTGCACTGTCGTCAGTACATACATCACATGTATTGACGCACATATAAAACCAGAAGCGCATTATGTCATGGGTTAGTTTTTTACCCATAATGCCAGGTGATCTTGCATCTTCCAGCCGGACTCGATTTGCATAGCCATACACCGCCGGCATTTCACCTGAAATGGTCAATAGAAATTATGGCTTTGATTTATGACAAAAAATTGAATGGGGGGGGGGAAAAAAAAAACTCGAAACGATGTATTATGCCGCATAATATGCATACTTTTAGTCAGTAATAGTTTGGGAGCATAATTGCTTTAATGCGAGCTGTTAAGACTAAGTGCATATGATTTTAGTGTCTGCCCTACATTCTGCTAAATGATTGTAATGATCAATACATATGATTTGTAAGTTGCTTCTTATTGATTGAATAATGAAATGTTTGACCTTCCTTGAAAGAGATCATTTCTAGTCTAGTGCCGCTGAGAGAGCACTGGGCGGACAAAGGAACGGGTAAAAGCTACAGCCTCAGACACAGATTGACCGTGTAAGTCCTTGAGACTCTGTCCTCCATGCGTCTTGCAATATGCGAGTTACTCGATTCCAGACAAGGGCAAATACAATGTTATTACAGTAGGAGTGCGACAGCAAATCAGTAGCAAGTGAAATGGAAAGTTGCACTCCTACGGAACAGAGTGGTGATATTGCGCCTATTTTTTCCAAACAAATAAAATTTGTAATTATACTGCCACATCACGTTGTGCTGTATTCTGCAAAAGAAGATGAACGAACATACGACCCGAAGCGTACAGAGAACACAATGCAATGCTCGGTGTTAAATCAACTCTAATAGAGTTAAGTCGGCGATAATTGGATTTGTAGAAATGCAGCGGTGATAAAACGTACTCTATCAGAGTTTTGTCAAGAGTTAAGTGTGTCCACAGTTCTCATTGAGAGAGAGAGAGAGAGAGAGAGAGAGAGAGAGAGAGAGCGAGAGAGACAATCTTTGGCTGATTTCTGGTTGATACAGGATCTGTAGTGCTATGAGGACAGGATGACCTGCCATGGCCACAAACTAACCCATCAGACCCAAGGTCAAGGGCTCTGTGTCCAGTCATTCAGCTAAAAGCATGAAACAGAATTACCTCTCCCTCAACACAGTTATGGGCGTGGCCATTTTTGCTAAAACAGCTGTAACCCATGAATACTGCATCCGATCGTCACAGAATTTGGCATACATGGGCAAGAGATGCCTCTGAGGTACCCTCCAAATTTTGGCAGTCTTTGATCAATAGATGGCACTGTAAGAGGAAAATAAATTAACATACTACTAACTCCTCAATTGTTTGATCAATCAGGTTGAATGTCTTTGAATGTCTTTGTGCAAGGCTCAAAGCTGCATGCACAATAATAAAGTAATATTATTATTATGATGATTATGATGATGATGATGATGATTATTATTATTATTATTATTATTATTATTACTACTACTACTACCCTATCCCCACTACTGGGAGACTAACTATGGCATTATGCTGCTTAACTAACATCTAGTTGCCATACTCAAGGAGCTGAAAGTGAAGGCCCGCAGGCTACATGACACAAACTGAAAGGGATGTAGCTGTGCGGTATGCTCCTCTTGCCCTCCAAACCATGCGCACATTCCTGCCCTTCCCAGACATGTAGTGCTCTGCTCTGCCAGAGTCAGACTGGTGGGATATGACTGACACAGAACAGAGAAGCCCTGGAACATTTCAATATACTGAATGCATTACTGACTGACTGCAAAAAAAAAAAGAAAAGGCCTGCAGCAATTGCCTTAATTCCCTCTTAATCTTCCAGCTCGATATTGACAAGTGCATTTATTTGCGCTGACGGAGATCACAGTCAGATACTAAATGTTTAAACCTTTGATTTTTGATGAATGTGAAATGTTATATGAATACAAAGAGAAACTAATAAATCCACTAATAGGATTTATTACTTAAGTTTTCTCAAACTTCAGCTGAATTTCTGGGAACTACAGTATTACCTTGGGTCCTCGTGTTTTGCCAGTGGAATAATGTGATTTATGGCGCACATGTAATATACGAGCAGCAACGGACGCAGCAAAACAAAAAAATCAATCAGATGTGTTTTTCTTATCATATCAGCATATGGCATTTTAGCATAACCTAGTAATAGATGTTGCCACATCACAGACACACCTGATAACTGTTCGCTATGTTCTTCCCCATGCGCTACCAGGAGAACATGATTTATGAGCGGGAAGAGACTTTCTTCATCTCCTGGCTTCATCTATCTTTCTCTCCCTATCTTTTTTTTTTTTTTTGTGGGTGCCTTCACATATGCTCGGAGCACCCCAGAGCTCTGTGCAGCTTGTTGTTTTGCTAAATTGGTTGTGTACGAACACAGTCTGAACCTTGGACCGCACTGCTCTGGCGAAGCTCCAGAGGCAGTTACCGGGGAACAATGTGCCAGAGTGGGCTGGCATTTCGACAGGAAACACCTCCTACTGGGCCGACCGTGGGCCCCGTGCTGCTACCACCACAACAACAACGAGAACGGGGGAATAGAGGATAACGAGCGTGTTTATTAATTAATTTTATTTATTTATTTATTTTTTTCGTACGTAAAACAAATGTTTTTAAAAAGTGGAATCGTGCCATCGAGGGGAGTCGATCGGGCAGCCAAAGGGAACAGAAGAAATCATCACGACAAAAAATGAGAACAGCCAATGACACTTAACCAAAACCGGCAGCCACACACTACAACACACACACACCAGCGTGCTAGCCTTTCAGCTTAAATGCACAGAAGCCTACTGCTCTACTTAAGTATAAAACGCATTAAAGTGTGTGGTAATCAGGGAATAAACCTGTGGAAAAGTGTTTCTCATAGCAATATGGTCTGCTGATGACGTGGAAATGATAAAACCATGACAAACCATGGTTGTATCATGGCTTCAACAATCTCACTGGAAACCCGGTTGGGAAAAGCATATGCGATAAAAGGTGCAGAAAGAACGAGAAAAAAATTTAAATGATATTACTCAAGGACTAAAGAGCACAGACTGTGAAAGAACACCGAAGTGCATCTGTCTGGACTACACAGAGGTCAAATCTAAATATAGTTTCTATGGAGCAGTACTAATTGTAATGCATAAAAGCCTATTCTCTCTATTATGAGCTCTGTCTCTCTCTCTCTCTCTCTCTCTCTCTCCGACTGTCCCTGATTCTGTCCGTCTCACACTCTCACTCTCTCATTCTTGAGGTTCAGCGTTTGTTTGCCAACGGGCAAACTCCATTCTCCGAGTTCCCCGCGTTCAGACTTTGCAGTTCGTTATCGCTTTGCGAGAGCGCGGTGCATTGCTGATCAATCACTGTACCTGTTAGGAAACAGGTGCTAGGGGACCTATTAGCAGGTCTTTCTCACTGATCGATAAAGACACGTCTGAGAATATGTGAAATCCCCATTTCATTAGTAAACTCCGCTGCTGGTCAATAAGGTGGTGTTAAAGGCCTTCACTGTCTTCCCGAGCTGCGGATAACGGCTGTGAACTGAGTCCAAGCTGAAGGAAATTTTAGATGTGACGGTGTGTGCAAGAAGAAGCTGCAAAGAATGGTACTATTAGAGTTTGTCATGTTTTGTCTGTGTAGACTTTTACTTCTTACAATGCAGCTTTTAAAAAAAACAACCTTTAATCTTAACTGCAAACTTTACTTGATAATCACTTGATAATCACATACTGTCAATACCCATAGACATGATCCATGTGGTTTTGATGTAATTCCACTCCAGCAGTTTTAAATGCAATACAACATAAGTTATTGGATTTAATGGTGTGGTTTAGCCCATAATGTAGCCTAACAGCACGCACAATCACTATACAAAATGTACCTTTTAACTCTGAGAGCTCTGTATCGAACCTTTTTTTTTTCTGGGGTGAGGTGGCTGCTGCTGCCCCTGGTTAAAGTTTGGAGATTACGCAACACACACGTGCACTCACGTGTACACACCGCCATTTAATCACGGTCATCAAGCGCAGTCTAGTCATGGCTATTTGTCGCAGTATCTTCCTCCCTCAAGAAGCCGAACCTGTTATTTAAACAAACACCAGCTGTCACTTTTTTTCCCCCTACCTGGCTGTTATGTCCCATCTGAATGCATATCAAACCATACCGTGGCATGGTCTATAATCAGCCATTCGAGCACATTCTACTATGCTGTTTGGAATGCCTATTTTTAACTTTCTACATTACAACAAGCAATGATGTTCGCAGCACAGACGCCTGTGTTTGGTGCACAGGGGGATGGCAGGGAGTGCCAGGTCTGTTCGCATGCACACTTTCGTCCAGAAAATCTGTGAGACTGGATATACATCACAACTTGCGATATAGTCCTAAAATCATATATAAATCTCTCCAGATACTGTTATGTTTAAGGTTTAAGGTTTAAGGTTTATTTTATTTAAGAAAGGGACAGTGCACATTAACAAACATGAGAACTTAGATGCACCACGTAAATGTGCCAGATTTAGCCATACAGGCTAATTTTCATCTGTGACGAAATTTTCACATGTGACGTTATGATCTGCTTTGTAATTCCATTACATTACATTACATTACAGGCATTTGGCAGACGCTCTTATCCAGAGCGACGTACAACAAAGTGTATAACCATAACCAGGAACAAGTATGACGAAACCCCTAGAGAGAAGTACCGGTCCAAGTACAGGGAACAACCGCATAGTTCAACCTGGACCCTGGTGGTTAAACTGATTAACACTAACAACGAGAACGGCAACAACGCAATCTATGGAAAAATAAAAATAAATAAAAATACAAGTAGTCGTTAAGACTGGCGCATCAACTAAGTCACCTATTAAACAGCTGCCTAGTTACAACCCTAAGTTTAGTCATTTACAGGGGGGGAAGGGATGGGGAGAGGTGCAGCCTGAAGAGGTGGGTCTTCAGTCGTCGTTTGAAATGGGTCACAGTCTCAGCTGTTCTGACCTCCACAGGGAGGTCATTCCACCATCGTGGGGCCAGAACAGACAGGAGACGTGTTCTGGAAGTGCAGGTGCGAAGAGGGGGAGGTGCTAGGCGTCCTGAGGTAGCAGAACGGAGGGATCTGGCTGGCATGTAGGGTTTGAATATCTTGTGAAGGTATGCTGGGGCTGATCCCTTGACTGCCTGGTATGCTAGAACCAATGTTTTGAATTTGATGCGAGCTATAACAGGCAGCCAGTGGAGGGTAGTGAGCAGGGGAGTTACGTGGGAGTGTCTGGGGAGGTTGAAGACCAGACGAGCTGCAGCATTCTGAATGAGCTGCAGGGGTCTGGTGGCAGATGCCGGTAGTCCAGCCAGAAGAGAGTTGCAGTAGTCCAGGCGGGATAGAACCATTGCTTGGACCAGGAGCTGGGTTGAGTAGGTGGTGAGAAAGGGGCGGATTCTGCGGATATTGTATAGGAAAAATCTGCATGCCCGGGTTACTGCTGCAATGTTGTTGGAGAGGGACAGCCTGTTGTCCATCATCACTCCGAGATTCTTGGCGCAGGGTGATGATGTCACTACGGTGTCCCCTAAGGAAATGGAAAAGTCGAGGAGGGGAGAGGATAGAGCAGGAATAAAGATTAGCTCCGTCTTTCCCGGGTTGAGCTTTAGGTGGTGATTGTCCATCCAGCTCTGTATGTCCCTCAGGCAAGCGGAGATGCGGGCGGGGACCTGTGTGTCCGATGGGGAGAAGGAGAGAAAGAGTTGCGTGTCGTCGGCATAGGAATGATAGGACAAGCCATGGGCAGATATTACAGGGCCAAGGGATCTGGTGTACATGGAGAAGAGAAGGGGACCAAGGACTGAGCCCTGGGGAACTCCGGTGGTGAGGGGACGGGGTGGTGATACCTTACCCGCCCAGGCAACCTGGAAGGAGCGGTCAGAGAGGTATGACTCAATCCAGTCAAGGACTGTGCCGCGGATCCCTGTTGCTGCCAGGGAGGACAGGAGGGTAGAGTGGTCCACAGTGTCAAATGCAGCGGAGAGGTCTAGGAGAATCAGGACAGAGGAGAGGGAGGCTGCTCGTGCGGCATGGAGTGACTCACTGACCGAGAGGAGTGCAGTCTCAGTCGAGTGGCCAGGCCTGAAGCCAGACTGGTGGGGATCAAGCAGGTTGTTCTCAGAGAAATAAGCAGAGAGCTGGTTAGATGCAGCACGTTCGAGTGTTTTGGATAGGAAAGGGAGGAGAGATACCGGGCGGTAGTTCTGAATGACTGAAGGATCTAGTGTGGGTTTCTTCAGCAGCGGGGTGATGTGGGCCTTCTTGAAGGATGAGGGGAAACATCCAGAAGATAGGGATGAGTTCACGAGGGAGGTGACAAAAGGGAGGATGTCTGGTGTGATTGCTTGAAGGAGAGATGAGGGGATAGGGTCGAGGGCGCAGGTGGTAGGGCGGTGGGTGAGCAGAAGCTGGGAATTCCATGTGATGAGCCAGTAAACGGAAGGCTGGGGCCTCTTAAACAGAGGAAGCAGAGTGCAGCCCGCGTACCTGAGTGCAGTACAGTTCGTGTACTGCATGCTGAACAGTTAATGTACTGGGTGTAGTACACTTAGTGTACTGAAACTGTACGCTAACTGTACTGCATCAAAAGGCCAATGAATTAATCTGCTTCTCACTGCCGCTCATTCGGAATTGTATTCCAATCCCTTCTACAGCCTTGCCTCTTCGTTTCTGTTGTGGTAAAATGTTTTTATTGCTTTTCGCTACTGAAGAAGCCACCCTGTGTGTGAGGGAGAGAGAGAGGGAGGGAGGGTGCCAGGTGGCTGTTTCTAGGCTTGCTTCCTCCAAACTGCAGCCAGAAATGAGCGTAATCAGACACCGGCATGGCATAACGTCATGCCCACTTCCATCTATATACAGGAGCAAAAACCGAAGGCATTACATCACATGACGTGTCATTAGATAACTCCAAATGTGGTGGAGGACGCCTTGTCAACATCTATGACAGATGAAAGGAAGCGGTCTGCGTATCACATACAGGCCCTAAACCCCTGCAGGAGAAACACCACAGATTATCTGTCTCTCTCTCTCTCTCTCTCCCTCTCCCTCTCCCTCTCTCTCTCTCTCTCTCTCTCTCTCCGGCTCACAAACCCACAATTGACACACACAAAAAACCCCAGTATATTCACAATCGTTCAACAACAGACAGGGACAAGTAGGTGCAACTTGAGGAAGACATCATTATTACCTCGCCCCAGGTTCCAGGTGTCAGGTTACTATTTATTTGGTATAGGTATATGTTTCCATAGTAAAACGGTAAAAAAAGTGACTATTCCAGGTCTTCCCATGTTCCTGTTCCTGGTTAACCACTCTTGCCATGAAGACTCCACTGCATACCTGACCCGCCCCCAGATTCACCAGCTCTCAGTAGCAATGGGCATCCTACAACTGAAACTGATACACGGACTTATGTATGTAATTGCAAAAATAATATTTTAGATTTTTTTACTTCTGAATATTTGAGACAAAGTTTGATTATATTTCACTCTCAGCTGCTGATGATCTAAGACCTGGAGTCTTTGGGACAGCAAAAAGTTCCACAGCAGGTTCAGGCCTGGTCATTTATTTTCTTCAAAATAAGTATATGCTTGCACCATTCCCCCAAGTAAACCTCCGCTGTCTATTGTTTTAAAACATTTATTTATATGTGGAACTTTCATTATATAAATCAGATAAAAATAGGGCACTGCAGAGTCAATGGCCTCCCCCCCCCCCCCCCTCCGAAAGCTGAGTAGAATAACAGAGTGACCACAGAGTTTACACTGAGAGACCACAACAGCATGGGCTGCTGCCCTAGGCCTTTCATTTTCGGGATTTCACCATTAAAGCAGAGACCGAACTAAAACACAGCGTGTTGTGACACGGTGTATTTTCATCCACCCTCGCTTAGACTGAGTGAAAAACCAAACTTAAATGCATCTCTGTCTGACCGGCGTCTGTGCTCATAGCCACCGAGACAGGTTCCGAAACAGACCCACGTTCTTGTCTTCGGCTAAACACCGTGAGGAAAATGGTAATTCTTGACAAGGACAACGAGCGCCAATCCCCCAGAATACATGTCAGCATTACTCATGGATAGTAATGACATGCTTCTTCCAAAATAACAGCGGATTCCTTCGAGAAAGCAAAACCTCCTTTCCTTTTTTTTTTCTTTTTCGGGCAGATAATCTATTAGCTCCTTCTTGGATGAAACAATTACATGGAAATTCTCGGTGACTCACTGCTTTAATTCGATCATTAGGCTGGGTAATTCCTCTCTCTCTCTACCCAGCCTGTGCCTGCCACCGCGCCGTAGCCTGATCCTAATACAGCTTCGTCAGCCCGCCTCGGTGCTGCAAGGTGGGCAGGAAGTGAGCCGCCGTTGGCGCAAAAAAAAAAACCTATCCCCCTCCGTGGCGGCCAGGGGGGCACCGAGCTTGGCTCACCGTGGTCGGCCAGAGAGGTCAGAACAGCGGAAATGAAAGTAAAACAATTGGCATCAGGGGGTTACTCACTTTTCTAGTCCTTCACATCCGCCAAGACACCCCCCACCCCCACCCCCACCACCCCAACCCCCACAGCTAATCCCACCCCAGTTCTCTTGATATCCAGTTCACCCATTGCGGTATGAAGACACATCTGAAGACACATCTCTTCAGACTATACCTGGACTAACTGCCACCACTCCGTGCATCATTTCACTTAAAATCCCCTCTTTCACCCCACTCGGGTTACATGTACTTAGTGTAATTTGTATTTTCATTCCTAATATTGTAGCTTGTTCTTCCCCCTAGGTTGGACTTGGCATACGTTAGGTCAGAATAATGTTCCCTGTGTGAACTGAACTGTCTTCTTGGCTATAAATAACTGTACGAAATGCGTATTGTACCTTATCGAATCTGTGTTTTGCAGTTGTTCCAATGACCATGATATGCACTTTTGTACGTCGCTTTGGACAAAAGCGTCTATCTAAATAAATGCAATGTAATGTATAGGTAGGTATACTGCAGCAATGTCCGGCCTACAGTACTCATGGGAGGCCTCAGCACTGAGCTGCCAGTTGGCTCCCTGGAGGAGTGGCCTCTACGCACGGGTTACAGTCAGTGGCTGCCGAATGAACACCATTTTGTTTTTTTTAACCTTCCTTACACCAGGAAAGTCATTTGAAAGTAAAATCTATCAATTAAGAGACTCCTGCAAGTCACTGTAGCTGTACACACTATCAGGAGAAGAACGAGCTGTAACTACAGTCTAACTAGTTCAAAGATTACAGTTCAAAAACGCAAATAGAATTCAAGGTTTGGAAATCAGATGCAATTATAAAAACTTTTTTTTTCTTCCACAGCATCTCCAGTATTTAGAGACACTGGGGATCAAAGAGATATCTCCCTTTTAAATTTGCAAGTACTTCAAAATGATAAATCTACACAATTCAGCATACATCTTATTTAAGTGTTGCCCCCAGGTGTGACAGATGCTTGTTTTTAATTATTTTAGTAGTTATTCCTGTGAAGAAGGAACAGTTTCTCCTTTGTGGACTAGGGCATTAGACGTTGATATCTCAGCACATACAGAGAAAACGGCTGGGAGTGTAGTCATTTATCTTTGTATTGGATATACTACCAACAACAATGAAGTAACAGTTTATGAAAACTACAAGCCAAATTACAAACTAAAAATATGAAGGTGCACTGAACAGATAGTATGTGTTTTGCACATTATTCTTATGCTATTCTTCAGCAATTATTCTGTGAACAATCAAGCAAACATGAATCAGACATTGTGCAAGTGCTCTCAAACTAACCTGCAGCCTGTAGCATGAGCCTTGTACGGATCTTAGCCAATGAGAAAATGCTTTCTGACTGCATGACATTCTGACAATGTCTGTTTGAATGTGACCTTTGACCTCTGATCTCTGCAGAACACCTGAGAAAGCCGGTGCATATCATTGCCTGCTCCAGCCCTGGGTGGGAAAGGGGAGACAATCATCCTCATCAACATTCACAATGCTAACACACACAGGCAAACCCAGCCATTCAATTATTTGTTAAATAATTTAAGTCATGAAAGAGGAGTCTGTTCTGTTTATTAAAAAAAAAAACCACTGCCATTATGCCTCGAACCAGCTGAGCTCTGAAACAGGATTAATACTGATTAAAAATGAA
Organism: Anguilla anguilla; assembly: GCF_013347855.1. Classification (NCBI taxonomy): domain Eukaryota; kingdom Metazoa; phylum Chordata; class Actinopteri; order Anguilliformes; family Anguillidae; genus Anguilla; species Anguilla anguilla. The sequence goes on along the minus strand of NC_049216.1, from coordinate 30,839,353 downwards.
TCAGGCCACAATGATCCAGGAAATTGCACGGAGAGGAAAAAAGTAAAATACAGAAGTGCATAATTGTAATTATTTCTGCTCTTTTTCAATCTGTTGTATTTTGCAGGCCCGCGGATGAAAGTAATATCCAAACACTTGGGTGAGAAAGAGAAACATGAATTTCTCTAAACGAAAAATGACAAAACCTGCTTGCCTATAGCTGTGTCTGGATTGCCTTCTCGTCTGAGATTGGAGTCAACATGTTTGGGGACATCAAACGAAAAACCTGATACCTTAAGTATAAGAAGATTAACATTTACAGTGATCATAGGCTTAGGCTGCTCCGAGACTTTTAACAGACAGAGCCAGGAGGGACAATTACCAAAAGAATCGGCACCCGCATTCTCCCGTTTATTTAACAAAATCTGGCACGGTGTATAAGCTCACATCCTTAAGACTTTCTTTCAAGTCTCCTCTCGGCATCCTCGCACACACACTCTGAAATTTGATGAGGGGAGACAGCGAGGGGGGGGGGGGGCGGGGGGGGGAAGCTGCAGGAACATGCCGAGAGGAGAAGAGGTAAACCAGGGGCACAAAACGCTATTGTCCCACGACTGTGCGCGCACACTCCCCTGTTCCCCCATTTTAGGAGACATCAGGTCCCAGTCACCGGTACTCCTCCAGTTTTGCCCGCGAGCGCGCTCCGCTCTCCAGAAGTGGCGGTGGCCGCAAGTACTTCAGGAGCGAGTGGCTGGCTCGGCGCGGGACCACGGGCGGTCCAGCGGCACGTTCATTAATCACGATTATTCGAGACGTTCCTGCGGGCGAACGAGTTAGACAGGCTTCAGCCACGCAGGCCAAGCTGCACTTATTACTCAGAGCTGGCCTTGGCCATAGCGGGGGGGGGGGGGTCACAAAGCCACTGTGTTCACGCAAGAGGGCCTGCAGTCAGACGCATCTGGTGATGTCATTCTCACGTCGCTAACTGACACCGACAAAGTGACCGAGCGCCTGTCGTCCGAAACGAACGGTTGAGGCGCAGACAAGGGCCAGGCGCTGAAACGAACACCTTTTCCCTTTCGCACCGTGAGTAGTTCAGCCTGTTCGGCTGAATGCTGCTCATTCCTGCGGATTTCGGGGAGACCAGAAAACCAGCACAGGAGCTGCAGGAGGAGGTCAGCAACGGAGACCCTCCGACAGCTGTAGTTTTGGACTGTTCAAAATGGGGGGGGTTTGAAACACTGCAACGGCTCTTCAGAAAACTCCCCAACTATAGCCCTGTGTCTATACACCTATTTCACACAGCTGCAAGAGCACAACACATATCTTCATATGTCAGCTGTTTCTCACATAATTCACTCTACATAAGAACACCTGAAAAATAAACACAATGTAAGTTGTGTACATTTGTTTTTTTTCATAGGCAGGGAATGGTAAATAGGAAATAAGACACTGCAACATTCTCATAGTCAGTTAATTTAGAACAATTCAGCATGATATTTGGAAAAAAGATTTTTTTTAAAAACAGCAAGAATTGTTCTACTGAAGTTAATACGTTTACTAATTTATTATAAACCTATTTCTAATATGTCTGCACCACATTGTACATCTCTCAGATAGCAGATAGTTGAGGTGCACATGCTTTGGTTATTCTGCAAGAGAACCCCAGTACAGCAGAGAGCACTATGGGAAAGCTGCCATTCTCCAACGCACCATCCATCAACATTCTACAAAGGAAAACCGCTTCTGTTTCCACCACTGACTCTCAGTTTAATAACATCAAACCACAGCCTTGGAGCAAAACAGATTTGTCATCTATCTGACTACTGTGCTCCAGGACTACGGCAAAACTTCCTTTCTGCGAAAATCAATGGTGAGTATTTCACAACAGGAATCCTGCTTGAAACTAGTTCAGCAGCAGCACTGGTACAATGCCCCGGAGAAGTCTTGAGCTGGAAATTGTTTAGTCTTTTCCGAGGCAAATATCTTGTGTATCGGTGCTCTGCCAGTCCTACAGGACACGTGTTCTTTAAATACGTTCCTTGTATCCTCAGCGAGATGAGCAAATCACACATGTTGTCATTCAAGCAAATTATCACAAGCTGGAAACAATGAGATATTCTCTTTTAACTATTTTCAAAGTGCACCTAGTCATTTTTTTAAATCCCACGAATGGATGGCAGCACACGTTTGACATTACAAATCCATTCCTGTGATAAAAAAAAAGAAGCACAACACCACGCAGAGAGTTAAAACTGACAGGCTGACAAGACAAAACGTGGTTAAAGGTTTGATTCCAAAGTTGCCGTGGCACATTCAGATGAACGTCGTGCTGTGACACGCCGTGCGCACAGCCGATAATATCTAATGACACAAAACCTGGTACGGTTCAGAGACATCTCACAGCTATCGCTTGTACACTCAAGAGTCGCTCTGATTCGAACACTCACACTGGAGTCATTCCAACAGAACGCATTGAAAATGCGGGTCTCTGGTTGGCTCGGGACAAGTCGCCCTTTGATCATCTCAGTAACACTTTCATTCCATCACAAAGTGCGTGAATTCGTTAATATCAATGCATATTAAATTATTATTAAGGACAGTGCACATTCTTGAATATGCATTATACATCAGCTACTTGAAATGACAGAGTCAATTCAGAAAGTCAGTTTTTTTTTCCACTTAAAAAGGAAAACAGAGATTGTGAAAGCCAGGCAAGGCTACACGACAATCCAACGCTGCCCGAATCCCTTGCGTACAAAACAAACGCGAGATCGGTCAATCGACTGAAACCTTTAGTTATAATGTACAAAGAACAAAAATAATAATATACAATATATGCCAAATAATGGACTACAAAAAGCTGATGACATGTTTCATGTATTATCATTTATTATTTATTTAATGGATTTATTTTAAAAAAAAATGTTTTAATGATATAAAAAATGTCCTTGATGCGTATTCAATTCACTGACTTTGTCTAATCTAAAGCCAGCAAATGTACTGCATGTATCAAGCTGAGATGTCATAAATGACAAGGTATTGCCAATGTGCTAATTTTTCCATATTTCAGGACCGAGCAAATGTAAATGCGAATGTTCATTATGGCACAGAGCTTATGTTCAAGGTTTCAGACCTATTAGTTTGAATTACTTTAACAAAAAAAAGTGGATATTCAATAAACTGCTACAGTGCCAACATGTACTGTACACTACATATGAAAACTCCCTACCATGAGGAATGAAGCATTTGACACAGGCCTGTCTACCTGTCTGCCAAATCTGTTGAGTCCACCGAGCAATCTCAGAAGAGGAAGAAAACCAACAAAAGTAACTGGATATCTATACATCATAGGAGCTTGGACCCCCTAAAATACAAAAAAAAGTACAAGTGGAAAGGTTCATAGTTAATGAAACATTATAGAAAAAACGACTCCTAAATAAAGTATTAGGTATTAAGTTGTATTTCATAATGCTTGCATCCACAACTTTTAAACGGGTGCAATTGAATCTGCCTGCTAATTCTGTCCTAGGCTTTCTACCATGGGGGGGGGGGGGCGTGGCAGCGATGAGGAAAGACAGAGACTTCCATCCACAGCGGAGGTGAATTCACACACCGAAGCAGCCCAATAGAGATGAGCGTCACTGGTCCCCCTTTCCCGAGAGTCGAGGACAAACACTCGCGGCCTTTCACACACCTCATTAAGTGACATATCACCGAAAAACCTAAGTGAATTAGCGCAATTAAAGAACCCCCCCCCCCCCGAACTTTGAAACGGCATAATAGCCCCGGCCATTACTCTGCTCTTCTGGTGCCAAGCCCTCGCTGCCCAGCGTCCTCCGCTTGCCTCCACAAAGAGGCTTTGTCCCCCCCAACCGCAGGGGGTCCACCGTTCACTTAGCCGAACCCGGTATCCCATCGTTACCACAGCCGGCGCTGAGCCCCCCACCCCCCCCCAGCCCCCCCCCAGCCCACAGATTTACGGTGGATCAGCGCAGAACCGCGCCATTAATTACAGGGGAAAAGAGACGCCACCCACGTCACTACGCGACAGCTTCTCGTTTCTCAGGATCTGAAATGCTATCCCGGCAGTATCAGGTTTGATGAGGCTCAGCACGCGGTGCTGAGGTCGCTAACATACAGCACAAGCGCAGATGACTCGAGGCTAAATGAGCTCTCATCCATGTATTTTGCATTTAAGTTAAGTTACTTACATTCCTGTTGTTTTTATTGTTGTTTGTATTATTATTATTATTATTATTATTATTATTATTATATTTTATTGAGAGTTTTGTAGTTCACTATGTATTTTAGATGGAAATGATGTATTACTGCTTTCACTGCCCTGCTGCTTCTGTGTGTTCAGGGCATCATATTAAAAGAGAGTCGTTCTGTTCTCAACAGGCCTTCCCTGATTAAATAAATATTGGAAAAAAAAAAAAAGACCACAGACCTCCTGTCAATCAGCGCTTTTGGATTCCGACCCTGGTCCATCGCTACGTCCATATGTGAGATGCGCAGCAGGCTTGGTACTGTGTACGAGCAGCCAATGCCAGGGACTCCTTCATCACTGAACACTTCGCCATCTACAGTATGATCCTGAAAAGCATTAGGAACATTTTTAAGCGTTAGGTTCTATATTCTTCCGGCACACAATGAAAATTAACCTTCAGGCTCAAACGCTAAATTAACATTTCACCTTGGGAACAATTATGAGAATATCGGGCTTTTTGTGATATTAATTGCTGCTTAAAGCCAGATGTCTCTCCATATAGATTTTATGCTGTCTGAGACATTAGCTATTGTACTAATCTTATCCTAAATGGTGCCACTGTCTGCTTAACAGCCCTGGTCAAGTACCCTGTAATTTATAAAACTGAGAATATTTTCATAAATCCCTCTTCTTTTCTCCAGAGCGCACATCCACTGTCTCTGTCATTGTTAGACGCATTTAACAACTTCACCAAAGAGGCTTGAACTGGCCTTTGTGCAGACTGATCCCGCTGCATGTGCAAACACAACACCATGACACTGTTGTAGACTCATCAGTGTTGAGCTGGTGGGCGGTACTGATACTGGGACAGAGGGGAGAGGGAGGGTACATGACACCCCCGCAGTGACATATGGGGGAAGCTCACCCATCAATCAGTTCTAACAAATTAGTGCAAGGTAAGATAGTGAAAGATAGTGAAAATTATAAAAAGATACTCTACTCAACATGTGACTCCTTTTTTGAGTAACGTAAGGCCGTGAGACGTTTTGGGAGATGTAAAAAGGAAACAAAATATACACAAAAGTACAAATTTGCATTAATTTGCAGGGGCGACATAGCTCAGGAGGTAAGACCGATTGTCTGGCAGTCGGAGGGTTGCCAGTTCAAACCCCACCCTGGGCATGTCGAAGTGTCCTTGAGCAAGACACCTAACCCCTAACTGCTCTGGCGAATGAGAGGCATCAATTGTAAAGCGCTTTGGATAAAAGCGCTATATAAATGCAGTCCGTTTACCGTTTACATCATATGCCAACAATCACCTATACTGAGCTTCATCTTTAGAGATGAATCATTCCAAACATTTTTTCAGAATTTTTTTTTTTTGCACCATTAATTGTTCGCCATTTCAAAAAAAAAAAAAAAGCACGATTCATTTAAATAAAATATACAGAACCAAATAGCCTCCTTATTGTAGGATGAGCTCTATAGAATAAAAAAAAAACTGAAATCAATAGCATTTATGCTTCACAATTTGAAGAAGAAAAAACATAACTTGCAGCAATTCAATAACTGCTATCCTTAAACAGTAGTCTTGCCACATTTCTGGCTGCCTCATTTCAGAGACACAAAGCCAGGACAGAATTCTCATAAAACACCATTAATGTCACTACAAAGGATTCCCACTAGGAGAGATGACTTGAATAATTCATAATAAGGTATGAGTATGGGCAATGGGGATATGAGGGCATTTCAGTTTGTCACAGCAATCTTCTCATCTTATAACAATAGCCGAGAAATCTGACCAGAGAGATGTGAAAATGTGAAATCTGAAACTGCTACCCCATGGCCAGGCATGAAAAAAAAGAGTGAGGCAAGCAAACTGAATACATCACAGATTGAAGTGCAGCTAAAAGGAACCAGGTACCTACAGCAAAAGAAGAAGCATACTTGTTTCAAAAAATAGTGAATGCAAAAAATAGCTGTTTAGGCACAACAGACACATCACTGTTGTACGTTATTACTCATTAACATGAAAATTAACACTGAAACTTGCAGTACAAGCTCCATGGCCCTCTCTGTGAAGTATAATGTCTTAAAGGATATTTATGTGCATAATACTTTTAAGATTTCTAAAAGTATTCAACAGTGTTACACACTACATATAAAACACAGAATTAGCATGAATTAGCACAGCTATTATTAGCATGACTGATATTGACGCTTCTTTTTCTTTTACGCTCAGTAAAAAACTGTGCGACTTGTTGGCGGCAGAAGGGTGCTGCGGGAGACTCTGCTGTAGTGCATTGTGGGAAGGCATGGGGTAGCACCGCTGCTGATTTGAGCTGCTGAAGTGCAGACAGACAGAGAAGAGATCTCGCACTTAACAGCTTAACCCCCCCCGACACACACACACACACACACTGACACACACACATACACACACACACACACTCACTCACACACATCTACACACGCACGCACTCACACACACACACACTCACAATCACACACATCTACACACACACGCACGTACGCATGCACACACACACACAAACACACACACTCAGAATAGACACACATAAATCACTCCACCTCGGGTGACATTCGTCAAGCGGTGTCCTGTTGATTTTCTCTCATTAGCCTGACATCCTTTGTTTATTTTTAGTAATGACAGTGAAACACTCTTAATTCTCAGAAGCACTGAAAGTTGATCCAGACCCTCTATTAGTGCTGTGTCAGGTCTTTAGCAGAAATGACAGCGAGGAACAGTGCTGAACTTATTCTGTGAGATTATTCTCACCTGCAGCTCAAGGGTAATGTTGTGCGGAACGTCGGTCGCTGTAAAAACCAATCTGAGTACTGCAGAGCTGAGCCAACGGCTGCTGCTTAGGCCACTACGATTTCAATGCTGATGACCTCACAGACTGCATTTTACAACATGTCTCTGCTACCACTGGGAACAAGGAGGAAATTAACACTCATTACATTACGTTACATTACAGGCATTTAGCAGACGCTCTTATCCAGAGCGACTTACACAACTTTTTACATAGCATTTTACATTGTGTCCATGTATACAGCTGGATATATACTGAAGCAATTTCGGTTGAGTACCTTGCTCAAGGGTACAACGGCAGTGTCCTTACCCGGGAATCGAACCTGCGACCTTTCACTCAAGCTCAAGCTCAGGCTTAAACACAATCACAGGCTCAAGAAAGTTCACGGTGTTAAAATAGCGTTAAAATAGCGATTTCCTATTTTGTTCCTTTGCAAAACTATATTCTCATTTATTTATTTATTTTTTATTTGGGGGCAAAGCTCCCAAAGAGTAGAACAGACGGAACAGAGCCCCCAGGGAGAGAATCCAGTCTGTGTGACTGTCGATACAAATCTCTTTCTGCATCTTTCCAGAAACAGCAGATTTTTTAAAAAACTGAAGCGTTTTTGTCTAAATCCACGTTAATGGCTAAGTCAGGTAACAAGAGGAAGGGCACGACACAGGACAGGAGAAATGGAGGGAGAGAAAGTGGATGTTTATCATTTTGAAGATTACTGCCTCCGTTGTCTTTCACAGATTGTTCTCCCCTGGCCCCCTGAGGTTCCACAAACACTTATATTAGAACTTCAAGGGAGGGAAAGAGTATAAAACAAAAGAAAGAAAAGAAAGCCAACACTTTGAGGATGAGAAAATGTAAAGTATCGATCAGCAATCGACAAATGCAACAGAATATTTATATGTGATGTGAGAGGTGCATCCATAATTTATCGTTGGGCCAAATATGAGTGACGGGGGTGTCGACGGGGAGCACCCGGTATTGATTACTGTAAAAAACTGCGAAGGGCAGCATGCTGTGGGATGAGAGGAGGCTGGGGGGGTGGGGTGGGGGGTTAGAAGGCAGGGAGCTGGTGGGGGGGGTGCGGTGGGGGCGCAGATGGAGCACGGCAAAGCCATTAAGGATGTTGCGTTACTAGACACTGGCAGACGAGGAGAGAGCAGTCACACAGACCTCCTCTCCCCCGCCCCCACCCCCCCTTCACCCCTCCTCACCACCCAATCAATACACCCATGTCAAAACATAAAATGCATGCTTTTGCTCTTAAGTAAAAGGTGTCTAAGATTTTTAAAAGCATTGATTCCAGACAGATCGATGGAAATCAAGGCATATTTCCCTGTGCAAAGAGGGCGATAACACTCGGCTGATAATAGCACAACAGAAGGGACTTTGCATGTCTGTTATAAATGTGCTATTCATATTAACCCCCCCGCCCCCCCCCCCCCCTCCCTTTGCTCCGGTTGAGGTCAAAACGACCGGGTCAAGGATTTGAGTGCGTCACTCCGAACCGCCGAAGAGATTTGTCTGATGGAAAGTGGCACTGGACGTTGCCCAGGTGTCTGCCAGAACCACTTTACACATTAAAGCGAAGAACGTCTAGACGGAAATCATCGCCGGGCCCGGCAGCTCCGCGCAATGGCTGCTTTGAGAGGTAGCGGAAGTGCACCAAATAAGATCCACCTGCATTAAGACGTTCTGCCCCCACGTCCTATGAAAGCACGTGTGGTAACGCACAACATTAACAGCGGGACCACACTGTCCGATGCTTTGTTAATCATGTGTTAAAAATAAAAAAAAACCCTGGGGTGATCCTGAGAACTCAAAAACCCAGGAAGAGAATACAGCGGAATGAACAAACTAGTCATTAATCTCCCTTTTAATCACATGGTACACAGCTTTTAATTAAGCCTTTATCCTCAGATAAATTTCTTAATGCCTTTTGACATTTTATTAAAAAAAAAACATATTTGCTCTCACCGACTCCTCTCTCAACCTATGCAAAACATGCAGGAAACATATTTTTTGTGGGAGGCAGTGCGTCTTGCTGATACAGAAAGCTGAGACAGAATAACGCTGGATTCAGACAGTAACGGGTCAGTGCAGGGGAAGCACTTCACTGTATTTGGGAAACCGACTTATCCAAACCTGCACTCAACCCAAAGACAAACCGGAAACCATTACAGCACGACACAGCCGGAACAAAAACCTAAAAGCATACTCTTAAAAAGGAGCAACAAAAAAAAAAAGAGGGGAAAATGGAAGGGGAAAAAAATGAGTAAAAGTCAAACGATGGCTTACATTGCAAAACAAAACTTCAGAGGCCACTTCAAAAGGACAGCATCTGCACACCCGTGCCCACTTCACCCCGTTGCCGGGTTAGCGGTGGCACCGCAACTAAGACTTTAAAGACAACGAGAGCGCGCTGGCAATTAGCTGAGCTCCGGGTTGGACCTCTGCTGAAGGCACGATCCTTAACGCGGCCGCGGAGGACTGCAATAAACGTCGCACATACGTTACGCCAAAGCACACAGGGAGACACAAATAGCGTCGTAAAGGGACTTTACTGTCATCATAACCGCTGCAAAAAAATAAATAAATAAATTTCATTCATAGCATTTGGCCCATTATCCTGAGACAGAGAGAATGTGAAAACTAATAAATTAAATGATTATAAATAATTCTGACATATGTGACGCACATAAAATGACAGTGATGATGCCGGCCCGTGGAACTTGTTATTTGATAGGGACGGGGGGGGACGGGGGGGGGGGGGGGGGGGGCGGCAACTCTCTGACTCACAGCCTTTTTATAGAGCGATGGCTGAGACTGGCAGGGAGAGAAAGAGAGGGAGGGAGGGAGAGAGAAAGAGAGGGAGAGAGAGAGAGAGAGAGAGCGAGAGACAAGAGATAGACGAGAGAGAGAGAGAGAGAGACGGGGTGGAGAGAGAGAGAGAGAGAGAGAGAGAGAGAGAGAGGGAGAGAAAGACAAGAGATGGTTTAAGTCTTTTCCACTCAGCTCTAATTAGATTTTCTGTTTTGTTTCTTCCTGAAAAATGTACAAAGACAGGGGACATTTTTCAAGAGAAAACAAAGCTCCCTCCTTTTTCAGAGAGAGAGAGAGAGAGGGAAGTCGGGGTGGCTTAAGTGAAAGGTACACCGTTAGCCTGCCAACCGCACTGTGATATAAGGGTGGCTTGTGCACGCTCCATAATCAATTACGATGTACAGTGAAAAAAGGATTTGCAGAACACACTCTCTCTTTCCTTTGATTTTGAGCAATCTACAGTAGTATAAATAGCTTGCATAGACAACCTAAAAAAAAAAGAACAAAGAATACCAGACCTAATTTATTTGAAGAACTCGTCTGGCACATTGTATCAATAGATAAATAATTCCTGTCTTAAAGAGCCGTCTTGGACATCATACAAACAAAGTTTGACGGCAGCCATAAAATATAACAGACCGGATTCTAAAATAAAATATACATGTTAATAATGTGCATTTTCACAAGTACAGGCAATAATTGCATAAAATCGGATAAAGGGGCACAGCTGCATATTAATTCTCTCATAAATACAGATGTTACGTGGATAATTTAATCACCAGTGTAACAGATGTTTTTCCGCTGCCCCCTTTCATTAAAGCAACCGCGGTGGATGCAGAAATCAAAGATTATTTAAGGAATTAGGATATGAAAAGCATGTTAGACCACTAAAGCTCAATTAAGGAAATTAAATTGTGTACATTATCTGCTGCTTGTTCTACCAGCGGCGAACATTTGGTGTGGAGTCGGAGCGTAATAAAATCAGGGAGCAACGCTTTAATTGAAATGCACTTAAAAGGATCATGCTGACAAATGCGATTGTATCAGCCGGTAATGCACACCTCCTCCCCTCCTCGTTAAATCCAATGAAATGGAAATCGCGAAGGTCCTGACAGCTTTCTGATACCATCTGTGGGCAACATCGCATTTAGAAATAGGTAATCAATTTAAAGCAGCCTCATTAGGATTCAGCCACTAAAGAACACTTAAAGATCAAAACAAATTAAGGTGAAGTGTAGATAACAAGTCATCGTGCGGCTTATCAGCATGTACACGCCTGGGCGACTATTCATTTCCTTTGCCGTTAACAATAATAAAAAATAAGATTAGGCCTTCTCCCTCAGTAATTTGAGCAGTGAAAGGGAACATGACATATTGTACTTTGTCCATCGTGTAGCATCGTTCTGCCTATATCGTCTGGTGGAACTCATCAACAAGCTCAAACAGAAGTGGTCATCCTTCAAATAAACACTTCCACTTCAGATTGTTGTCCCAGCCTACTGTCTTCACCCTGGATCACTCTGGTTGATGAAAATGCACTTTCCCCAGGAGTTCGATCAATCCACAGCCTAGATTCAATCAAACCAACATGTGCAGTGTCCTCAGCTTTGGAATAAACTTAATCTGTTTGTTTGTTTGTTTGTGTTGTTTGTATTTAATGCTCACACAGTTATGAGATAATTGGTGACCAGGAAAAAAAAAGGCACAATAAAATAAAAGCGTAATCTTGGTTAAATCATTTACTCGCATTTGAGTCACAGGGGCTGGACTGATTTTGATCCAGCTCAGTTATAATCGACATTTAACTCATGTCCGTCAGAATGGACGTGTCAGGCTCTGAGAAGCAAAACAAGCAACCGTTAACCGCGCCACAGTGTGCGCAAGTCTTAAAAAAACTGCACAAAATGTCACCATTGCAGCTTTAAATATAAAGCATCTGGAAACGCACAGGAGCCTTTCTGCAGCTGCAACCACCGCGCTCCAGGCATAGTGTGAGCTAGCAAACCCTGCAACCACACAGCAGAACTGAAAACAAGTTTAAATTTGCTCACACTGCACATGTCCCAGACTGCAGTAATCAAAGCCCAGCCTTAACATCATCGCACTAATGTCAGCATCTACCGTGGGCAAGAAGACATCGAAAGCATCTTACGAGAAGTAGGCAAATTACAAATAGACTCTATCCGAGTCAGAAAACGCGGAGCTTTTCAAAGATACGAAAAATAATAAAGTGTAGGACATACTCTGACGGGGTTATTTAATTTTGTTGTAACAATTTCAATTAGCAAACTGTGGAGAAAAAAAAGCACGCTCAGGACCTCACTGGACATTCAATGACTCTGATACCAGATTCAGCAGATTCCCACTGCAGAGAGATTAAGTGTGCATTGCTCATCGCCCCCTGTCTTGGAGCCCCCCGGAACATTCCTTGTTCAGTTATGGAGGCGTTTCTCCACGGACGTGGTGCCTGGGAGCGCACCATGTGACCCGTCCGTGGCTCCAAGTTACGTCGAGTGCCACGTCAGCTCTCTGCAGAAGGAACGGCGGCTCAATTCACCCTCTCCGTCTCCACAATTTATCAGAGTCTGCAACCGAGCATTTGGGCCTATCGCCACCGCAGACCTCTGATGGTCAAGTCTACACGTGGTGCAAAAGTGGGCATATGGAATGCATGGGAGAAGAGGTCAGTAAGACTGAGTGACCCCTGCAGGTGCGCATGGGCTTCCAGAGGTGTGTGTGTGAATACAAACAATCTGTCGTAATCCTATTTATCTGACCCTTCTTCAAATGAATTCATTTTCTAAATTTTCCTTTTCAAAAAATAAATGGAAAGGACTTCCAAGGACTCAGGTTCAGTCAGGGTTGTTGGTGAATAACTCATTTAATAAATCTAAAAGTGAATACTAATTTGCACAAAAGGCAAAGAAAAAAAAGTATCTACTGTGGATTCAAACAACAGCCCGGTTATATATTATTGTGAGACGTGAACTGCAGTTAACCACCACTAGGGGTGCTCTCTCACCCTGATAACGCCAGGAGCAGAAGCACTGCATGTGTGCACAGACAGAGCTGAGACCTGACTGAACAAACATCGGTCAATCCAAGAAAAATATTAAATATAATAACTCACAAACATACAGCAGTATTGTTCTATTACTAGTGGAAGAGAAAAACTAATAAACATGGCAGCAAGCTGAAAATGGGTTTAAAAAAAATAAAATAAAAAAAGATGAACTCCAACAAAAAGGATACCATGACCAGTAAATGCAGATAACGTTTAAGCATGAATGTTTAAGCAGCCATTGAAAGAGAAAAGTACAATGTATTTTGGAAAGAAAGCAAAAAACACATAATTCTAACAGGTTTGATGCTTTCAGAAGCATCTGAAACCAAAGATGTAGGGCTTTATAGCTGGAAAAAAAGTTTGTATTTACTAAAGGATTTAACAACTGCCAAAGGTTTTTTAAAATTGGTTTAAATATTGATTTTGCTGGACACATGCTAATACATGCTAAAACCTGTACAGAATAGGGCTTATTGTGTGTGCACCTTTGTACTTGTGTTTACTCTGGAGACAAAGATCTGCTAAATGCCAGTGAAGTAAACTGTGTGTGTATGTATAATCTGTGTGTGTGTGTGTGTGCGTGCGTGCGCGTGTGTGTCTGTGTGTGCGCGTATGTGCGTGTCTGTGTGTGTGTGTGTGTGTCTCTGTGTGTATGTGCTTGTGTGTATGTGCGTATGTGCATGTGTGTGTCTGCATGTGTGTGTATGTGCATATGTGTGTGTGTGTGTGTGTATGTGTGTTTCAGAAGAACATTCTCCTCTGACGTCATGCTTGGGGAGCCCCCTGTGCATGTGTATGCGTGTGTGTGTGTGTGTGTATGTGCATGTGTGTGTGTGTGCGCGTGTGTATGTGTGTGTGTGTATGTGCATGTGTGTGTATATTTCATCAGCCCGATTGAAGTAAAACACAGCCTTTAATGGATCAATTGGAGTGAACATGGAACCCAAATGAAAACACACACACCTACAAGGAAGCCTTAATTGAAGGCTACTGCTTTTTTTAACTTTCCACTTTCTGGGAAGAGTACTTTCGTAATCAATACTCTCTGGTTCTTTTTACTCCAAATTAAATCTGCCTTTCTGAACGAGCATTGAAAGGCAGGGAGAAATGAGTCAATGAATTCAGAGTGAACTATATGATTTCAGCCAGAGATTCTCTGTTCAGAAATCTTTTTTTAATTGGACAAATTTCCATATATTTAAATAATAATAATAATAATAATAATAACAATAATAATAATAATATGTAACAGATCAAAAAGTAGCCCAAAATAATGACCCATTCTGAGGTTTTAGAAATCTGTCGAGGTTCAAGTTAAAACCATGATGTCTGGGAGTAGGTATAACTCATTCAGGAAATGTCAACATATTTATTAATATATCACCGAAATGTTGGTGGTAAATGCAATGCAGACAAGACGAACAAGCTCGCCAGATATACAGGTTTTGTTCGTGGAAAGACAATCAAAATTTTTGGAACCAGTTATAAACTAAAACTTCATCAAATTTCCATAGGCTCAATGACCCTGAAGGTCCACATGCACCACCGTGACATGTTCAACTGTTGGCCCACAGCAACAGAGACAGAAATGACTGAATTCACTTAACAACTCATGGAACTGTCCCAAACAAAATACTGACTTTAGTTGTTGTGGGCCTCACCCCGTTCCTGCCTGCTGTAAGACGGAAGCGGTTCTCCCCTAACACGTGACCGTCTACAAGGCCCTGTGTACAACTTCAATTGAAAGCATCATAATTACCAGCTCCTCTGTCGTCTCCTGTCCCCCTGTCCTTACGCACGGCGCGCTTTGTGCCTCAAATAAAAGTTCGATAAAACGCGACGCAGGCGCAAGCACACGTCAGATAAGGTTTGCCTCTTTGTCAAACCGCTGAGGCAAAGCACGCGTGGAGAAAAGCAGGCTGCTGTGTCTCCAGCTCTGATGGGTACCAGTTACTGCACCTTGGCATGCCCGACTCTGAAGTGCTTTACAACTCACCCCCCCCCCCCCCCCCCTAGTCCTGCAGGAAAAAGGCCTAGTCTGGTCTCATTCATGATCATTTTACATTGGCCTTGTAAATTAATTTTAATGGCAAACGTTTCGCGCTTTCACACTTCACACTCCTTTTTTTTTCGTTTAAGGGGAATTTCGTCACGCCCTGACACATTCCCACCCAACAGACTATGGGCTACTTTCTGGAGTTATTTGGCGGGGGGAAAGAGAGGGGGGGGGGGGGGGGAAGCCAAATCCTTTTTCAAGGCCTCCCCCCCCCAAACGAGATAATCACCCGTCATTTCTTATTTGCATAACGTTATTTAAAATTAGCGTAATGGCTGGAAGCGTTACCCTTTCCTCCGCTAACCCCGTCTATTTGCATGGAGTCTAAGCTGACATCTCTTCTGGAGTGAGCCGCGGTGCCCCGCTCAGTCTGTTCTGGACAGTGATGATCTGCGGGCTGTAAAATGCATCGTGACATCACAGAGGAGGTTTATAAACAAGCGCCGACGCCGGAGGTGCCCCCGCTGAAGAACACAGCGACAAAATTCGGGGGAGATGTAGCCAGGACGTGGGTCCCGCGCGCGTGGAGTCAGACCAAAAGAAATTTCCGTCTCTCAGATTCACACGCGTCCTACTTAGGAACTGCAGTGGGACTCAATTAGCAGGAACCAAGAAAGGCTGATAATTAATTAATGGATACAATCAGAGTTTGTGGTTGCGATGAAGCGCCCCATTTGTAAGGCAGTGCAGCGAGGGGCACGCAGCTGGCTGGAAGGTGATGGTGTTATTCGGTGGGAATTCTGAAGCACGGCAGGGTCAGGATCAGACAGAGCGTTGCAGTTAGCAGCAACGTGTTAATACAACCTTATCCTCATTAAAACATTTCAGTTGTTTAGTGTATCTGCTGTGGCAGGATTCCACTGCAATATGACATACAATTTCTTTCAGATGCAGAACAATAACCAATCATTGGTAATAGCATATTTCCACTTCTCAACAAAAGGTGTTCTGTGTAAAAAATAAATACAAATAACCAAAAACAAAGTGACAATAAAAAAAAAAAATTTAATCTAGACTTGGCAGCAGGCAAATTGTGAAGTTATGCCTGCAACGAAAAAAAAAACCTTTTTATCCCGATACAAATCTGCAGGTTCAGACCTGCAGATTTGAGGGCATAGACCTGAGGGCACATCCCCCATTTCGCACTTGAGCGTTTCGGTTTTTTGATTTGCATGTTCGAGTTCACCTGGATCACAATCCGTGGGAAGCGAGGAAGGCCTGGCGTTTCGAGCCCGCGCCTCCAGGTGAGCGACAGCCGGGGTGTTCTCCACCCCGCTAGCTGCTGGTGCCACGCCCGCGGCCTCAGCACACCCTCCCGGCGTATGCGCGCAGGTGAAGGCCGTTTCACAGCCGCCGTCCCCGAAACCCGCGATAAATCACTGTTTTTATTCGCCTCAGCGTCTCGTAAATCTGCTATCGGCTCGGGTTTTAATTGACTTTCATTTCCCTGAATGATGCGTCCCTGCCACTGACGGGGCCGTCAGGGTGAATTGCGAGCGCAGGCAAGGGCCTCGGCAGTGGACGGCAGCTAAAGCACAGCTCTGGTCGACAGTTGGAATTTTTTTTTTTTTTTCGTTTTACCTCAGAAAAGCTGGGTAGCTGTTGGGTCTTTTCAAACTAAATCTCATTCATGTTTTTCCTCAAATGCAACTGTCGACAGTGCAACAGTGTCAGTAGAGCGAGCAAGCTGGCACAAATGAAAATGAATGAACCATGTATAGATGGTGAGAAACCCGTTTTAGTCATCCATAGCACTGCCTTACAATAAACAGACACCACACCTGTTCACCTTACATGGATTCCTCTAACTGTACAATTTATAACTTTGTGCCTCTTTGCCAAACAGCCCACAACTCCATCATGTTGATTGTACACACACTATGTGAAATATATGGATCCTCTGATCGTCTCCCTTAAAACATCAATATTACTTTGATTCACTCGAACAAAAAGAGCTTGAAGCAAGTGGAACGGAAAATAGAAAAACCCTAAAAAGTGGTCTCAGTGGAATAAACACTTCACATGTCACTCGACGCTCAAAGATAGAAGTTTAAGATTACAAAGGCAAAGATTACCTGATAGTCACGTCATTATATCATTGTGAGAAGGCAATCACAATAGCGGAATTCTCTAATCCTGTCACAGTTCAGGATAAATACATCACATCATCATTATACTGTGGGTTTAGAAATACACTCATAATTTCTTTCTTTTTTTTTAAGCATGCAGCAATCCAAATGCTATGAAATTACAGCCCACAGTTCTCTTCACGGTGTGGGAGGTCTAGCAGGAAATGGAGTATACAATGACCATGAGAAAAAATCAGGCAATTATTATTATTAATAATACATAAATATGAGCTGCCTGGGTAACATATCCCACTAAAGCATTTATCTTCTGCTGGCTTTAGGGGAAAGTTACTTGGCTAGCAACCCAGGCGGCTTAGCGAATGTTAGCTAGGTAGCAAGCTACGTACCCAGATTTTTTTTTTTAAAGCAACAAAACAGATCTTTTCTCTTTCAGCCAATTTGGAATTACAAATAGTTGAGGACAAAAGAACTGGAAGTACATGGAAATACATGTTGCATTATATCTGACATTGTCAGGATGCATTCAACAGTTTTTTTCCACGTTTCATTCCTTTTGCTCCTGAACAAATTTGGAATTGATTTATCCTGTAATGGGATCGTAGCCGAACAGTAAATTCCTGACTCTAAAATGGTGGCTCACTTGACATGACGCTGTTATGGAAGGACAGGGGTGGTGGACATTCAGTTCCTTCAGTCAAGTGAAAAAAGGGGGAGGGGTAGATTTACTGAGAGTGGCTTATTATAATTTTTTTTTTAGAAAAGCCTATGAAACTGATGAAGTTTTCTATACTTATTATTATGAAATGCTTTGCATGCGTTTTGCAAATATAAACAGCGCTTGAATGAACCAAGCTGTACGGTAGCTAGCAAGCAATGATTTAGAATGATTTAGGGTAAGATTGCTGAATTAAATTTGTTTGTCTTGTCACAGGACAGGCTAAATCAAATGTTTCAGAAACAAAGCGAATATAGGACTTAAAAATTGTTTCGCGTGACAAATATGAGAATACACCCAGTGCTGGCTTAGAAAAGTGCTGCAGCAGCCAATGTTCATGATTTAAAAATGCTCCAGCAGGATGCTGGCAGTCGCTACTGATGAAAAAACATTGAAGTGGCCACTTCAGCCTTATGAACACTTGGTGATATTTTTCACAAGCACTGAAAGATTTATGCTCATATTTGTAGCAATAGAAATGGGTAAATGAACTGTTTTCCACAGATGTAGGATTTATTAGTTTTACTGCACAGTTTTTTATCATACCATGATTGCTTCAAATCATAGCATCTAGTTTTTTTTTTTTTTTTTTACAGATGAGGTCATAAGAATACACTAAATGACATTCATGAATATATTTTGTTTGATTTGGTAATTTTGATAATATAGGTATGGAATGTCTTAAAAGTGACTTAAGAATGTGGATTGCATGCATTGCACATTTCCATTCAGTTTAATTTAATAAAACATTTAGCAGAAAATAAAATCAAATTACCAGTCAGCCTACATGGTTTTTACCTGCCTCTTCAGATTATAGAAGCACCAGGCCCCACTGGCACCACTGGTCTGCAGAGTTTAGCTGTGTAGAGCCTATTTTGGGACTTACAGAAAGGGGTGCTGGGGGCCTTCAGGAGGGCAATTTTTAGAAGTGCTCCCCCTGGACCGGCACCACCAGCCCGATCCAACGGAGAGAGGCCCATTCTACAAGAGCTTACTTCACAGAATGGCCTCATTCCAGCTCAAAGCTTTGATGTCAGCCCTAGTCCAGCACCTTCCTGTCTTAAGAGGTGCACCAGCACCTTGATCCCAGAGATCCAAACCGCGTATATATATCAGGGTGCTCCGGTGTGGCTGCAAGGGCCTTCTCCCAGCGCGTCAAGGGCCTCCCCCCCCCCGCCCCCCCCCCCCCCCCTTTCCGAAGCTTTCATTTCCACAAAGCAGACAGAATTAAGGATTAATAACATTATTCCAAGAAATAAAAAAAGAAAAAAAGAAACGCCTTCACAAATCAAAGGAGTTTGGAATATTTAGACAGATATGTGAAAGAGAGAGAGGTTGTATTTAATGATCCGCTGTCAGTAAAAGTCTCGGAGAGAGAGAGACGAGGTCCCTCTTGAGGAGCCAGCTGTGAAGAGACTAGGAGTTTCCACGGGGACCCAGTGCTGAATTAAACATCCTCCAATTAACCACTGTTTTTTTCTTCTTCTTCTTTTTTTTCCCAGACAGATTGTCTTTCTCTGCCTTTTTTCTTCTTTTTTTTTTTGGTCATGGAGGATTTACTACAAACAAAAGGCTAAGTGGTTTTAACATCAACATGTGCTCAACCTTTGTATTCAGATCACCGACGCCACCTACGACAAAGAAAAAAACTGTAAGCTTTGTGATAAAAAAAAAAACAAAAAAAATTTGAAAAAAACCTAGTCACTGATTAATAATTATGCTAAAATGACAGGCCCCAAGCAAAAAAGATTTTTGTTCACGCATACAAATTCGGAGTCTCCAAAAATTGCTGGTATTAATAAAACATGTCAAACAGAACCAATTCCTCATTACCGGCACATTTTATATCTTTGAAACGGTGTGGTAAATCGATGAAGCCGAGGAAGGTGGCTTCATCCCCTGCCCGAGCGTGCCGCAAGCCGGCCGTGTAGCCATTAGATGAAAGGCACCGCACCTGTCAGACAAAACCGCGAGAACTGTGATAAATTAATGATCAAATGCGGTGGTGAGACGTATGGCGGTGTTGCCGAATCTAGTTACAACCGAGGCCTGCGCTTTTAAAAAATGCAGCCGACATCAAAACATTCCAGCGTTGAGAGAGAGAGATTGAGAGAGAGAGAGAGAGAGAGAGAGATGCATCAACGCCGCCTGGCAAAGCATGCTGGGAATCAAGGTTCCTGGGCCTTCAAAGCAGAGGAGGGACGTCAGTGACACACACCGCAGCACCGGGGGGGACCTCTGGGGGCACACACCACACCTCCCGGATGGCTTGTGATGAGCAAACAAAGGGGAAGCAGGAAGTGTGAGAGTGAGCTGCACATCTCTCCATTTGGGAAGCTCTCTGTGTTGGGGCGCCAGTGCTCAGTACAAACTGTGTCACTGCAGTGTACGGGTTTTAGACCTGGATTCATAACTATGCTCCTGGTAAAAACTCCAACGTAAAACAGTACCAGCTCAACCACTTGTAAAATAATGAACATGAATTCCTCTGGTAAATGACCTTCCCAACAAGCAGTCAGCTAAGCAAGTTAATAACAATAAAAAACGCACAGCACATGGAGAGACTAGGGGGAGAAGGCCCAATTCTGGCACGATTTACACAATGTTTTATACTGACACACTTTTTTCCCTGACTCTTGGAAACACTTTTGTTGTGATGCCTGTAAATGAACTCGGGTCTCGGGTTTGCGAAACATGACCAATTTGAAAATAATAAAAACAAAAAATCAATCAGAAATTATTGTTTCACAAGCGCAAGTTCATAAAAGAATAGTTTTCTCACCCCGGTACTGGCCGCCGCACATAGCATGCACTACAGATTCCGAGAGTTCTGAAATACTTTCTACCACTTTCTGTTCCACGCGACTCCTTCCCTATTATGTTTTACAGAATGCATGACTGAACACTCGGCTAATCTCAAATGCAGTTATCCCAGTAACTACCAGCTCTTCCTCTGCTCCTCCACTTCCCTTTGAAAGAACAGAAGGAAATTAAAATCACGCGCCTGAATTATGCATCCAATGACAAGATGGCCTTTGAGGGATTTGCCTTCTTCTTCCATAAACAAAGTTACAGAGAGGCTCCGTGCTAACATATTCCAGAGGAAAGAAGTTTCAGATGACATTACTGCACAGTTTGATAAAACTGACAGGGGATTCAATTAAAGCGCTCCGTCAGAGCCGAAGTGATATTTTATTAAGTGGCAGCGCGCCATTCTGTGGGCTACATCAAGCGACACTTCCACAGACAAGCAGGATACATGGGTAGATTAAGATGAGACACATGTTGCAGGTTTCAGAAAACATCAGACAAAATTCACTAAATCAGGTCTACTGGAAAAAAAAAAGAGTTGCACTAGTTCAGTTCTAATTTTCTTTATGGGCAGTGATTATTTTTTATAATCATCGTCCATAAATTCAGTGCTCGGTTTTATTTATTTTAAATTAGTCATATTCTTTGATGAACTTCACATGAAATGGTTTTCTTTGGTGATGTACTGTATATGTAGAATATCGCGCTGTGTCAAAATTTTGCTCGAAGAGACAGAAATCATTGAAATAGAACTCCCCAACTTAACTGGAATTTGTAAAGTTGGTCGTTCCAGCTCAGCACAGCTCAGTCACTTCAAATAAATATTAGGATATGGTGTGCTGGTGGAACTGCTGATATACTGTATTTACAGAAAAGTTCACTTCAGGCTCACACACAATCATTTGTGAGACTGAAACAAGTTAACAGTGGAACATCAAACAGAAAGCACAATATTGCCTTATATATGAAATACTAAGAGACAAGGTATGGAGGTAGTATGTGTACAAATGAAGTTCAGAGACTGCTGCCTGCCTGGTATGTTTCTGAGTGGGGGGGGGGGGGGGGAGAGACAGGGGTAGCAATACTGTCTGAGGGTTTGAGATCTGAAACTGTACTTCGTCTCTGAGAGGAGGGATAGGTCCCAATGCATTGTGGGAAAGCCAGGGCGCCGATGGCTCACGGTCTCTGAGCCTCCAAGTGTAGAATACTGAGGCATGTCAAACACAGGTCTCTCCTGGGCCTACCTTCCACCACACACCCCTACCCTCCTCCTGCCTCCTGGAAGTCTGTCAGTGTCTCACAACCTGAACACTCTCAAGTTTTTTTTTCTTTTTTTTCTTAGCCTTTTCTTGAGCCTTCATTTTCAAGACCAGCAGACTCTACCTAACAAGTGCACGGAATGTTGAGGAATTAACTTTAGTCAGTTTAATGCTAATTGGATATTTGTAAATACTCACACATTTAGTGGTTTTCTCACAATGAGTCAGTCTGAGATATGATGAAAGAATTTTATATATTCTTCAGTTCTCATATCACAACTTGACGTTGCTCAAATTGCAAGAAGAAGCATCATATCGACTCCTGAGTTAATCCAGGTATGGACATATGACTGCAGCCTTGATTACCTGGTTGTTTAAATTGTTCTGTATTGCTCACAGACATACTGAATTCTCATTTTAAATACACATCAAAACACACACGCCCTGCCAAATCCATCCCCTGATAATTCATACATTTGAATACTTATAACAATTATGAGAACACCACAATATCACATTGCAATGATCTATCCTGAGAAGAAGAGATAAAGTAAAGGGGGGAGACCTCTGTTACTGAAAAGAGTACGGCATACATTCTTCAGAATTAAACTTGTGTGTGATAGTGAGCTGATGGCATGGACTGTGCCCACAACACCAAACTGAACTACATATCCCAGCAATCACTTTATTCCAGGTCACTGTTCTGTATAGAAAAAGAAAAGATTAAAGCATTTCTTTGATATACCTACACTCTTTGAGCTTTTTTTTTTGATGACAATGAAAAACTGACATTCATTCTTTTTGGTATAGGACTGCAGTATATAAATTTTAAAGAAAAATAAATACATATTTCATACTTCTGACTAATATCGTCCCCGTTTCAAACGACTACCCATTCACACATGCATTCAAAGGGGAAAAATGGTAGTGGTAACTTTAATCTTGTGTCTCCCTCAGATTAAGCTTGAATAAAGAGTGCCTAGAAACTGAATAATCAAAGGCAGAAATGATTAACAAAGCTCGCTACACATGTCCCCCCCTTTCCTCCACACACTGTACTTTTACCTGAACAAAGGGACAGTGGGGACAATGCACAGTCTGTTTAATCTTTAACAAAAAGGCTGTCAGTCCACACAAAAGGAACTCTGCAATTTAAAGTAGCTACCGTATGTCTGATATGGACTGAAGACACATGATATAATTGCTGTAACTCAACTCATGGTTTTTAGACAGCTGTTACACAAGCCTGTTGTTGATTGGATCAGTAGGCCTACACGGGGACTGGAGGTCTCCATCGGGTTAGAAATGAGGCCTGAGCCAGCCTAAGCCCGACATCCTTACATCTTTACATGGGCCCTGAATCAGCCCGACAAACTGGCCAAATTTTAAGCCTGAACCCGATACAGCACGATTGCTGAAATAGCAAGCCAGCAACAACATACTGCGTAATAGAAATGAATGCAGTGTTTCCAGCTGCAAAGCTGCTAGTGAAGGTTCTTGCTATCATGGAACAGGGGGGGGAGCAACACTTTTACCAGCTATTAACAATGACCGACAACTATGGTGCAAAGCGACACTCCTGGTGTTTGCAATGTAATGTTTTGCTCAACTAGCAAATTGAAATAGCCATATTTGCATTTTCACACTTAATCATAAAACAAGTTTTTCCTTCTGTTAAATGTAATGTCAAGTTGGCGACATAGCTCAGGAGATAAGAGCGATTGTCTGGCAGTCGGAGGGTTGCCGGTTCAAACCCCACCCTGGGCATGTCGAAGTGTCCTTGAGCAAGACACCTAACCCCTAACTTCTCCGGCGAATGAGAGGCATCAATTGTAAAGCGCTTTGGATAGAAGCGCTATATAAATGCAGTCCATTTACCAAGTTGTCATGTTGTTTGCACCATAAACTCTAACAGGGACTTTTCTTAAGAGCAGGACAAAAGAAATAGATTGGTCGGGTATTCCAACACAGATCTGGCTATGATGAGAAAACCCACTTGTGCCTAGAATTTATAAATATAAATTTATGCCAAATATAAAACTGCAGTGTGGTATAATGGGTAAGGACCTGGTCTTGTAACCTAAAAGGTCACAGGTTCTATTTGCAGGTAGGACAATGCCATTGTACCCTTGAGCAAGGTACATAACCCTGCAATGCTTCAGTACACATCCAGCCGTATAAACGGATGCAATGTTTAAATGCTATGTAAAAAAACTTGTGTAAGTCGCTCTGGATAAATGCCTGTAATGTCATGCAATGTAAAACACAGGTCCTGGCTGGGGGTGGGGCAGTGCACACCCAATTACTTGTCAATCTGTCTGCAGATCGCATACAGTGACCCTCTGGCGCCCGCCACGGTACCCGCCATCGCTCTGTCTCAGGAGGCCCCCAGTTCCAGCGGCACCACAAGGCGGTTCCTTCTGCCAGGGACGGGGGGGGGGGGGGCACTGATGAATGGGACACAGGGGGTCGAAGAACACTGCGCTCTGCGGTCTAACCACAGACAAGGCCCAATCGAGACAGGGCCGCTCGCCCACAACCATTTTAATCATAAAGCAAATGAACCCAGATCATTTGTTTCAATCAAGGCCCGCAGAGTTGGGAAGGACTCGTTTTCCCCAGGCTTCTGGTTGCAATGAGCAGAGCAGAGCACTTTGCACACAGTTTCAATGTGGGAAAAATCTACAACTCCTAGATAAAACTGATCTGATCTAAACGGCAGCAGCCAATGCGCACGTTGATGGATTTGGCTCCAAACGAGCAGTGACTGATTTCTGTAATGATAAAGTTCGAGGGAACCGAAACAGCTGGAAAAGGTGGATAAATCAGCAGGATGCATCTGCGATAGAACTGCGGCTCTCGCTTTGCACTTGGGCTACAGACATTTCTGATTGATAGGTCTGTCAGCATTTATGATGCAGGAATTAAACTTGCTACTCAAATTCCTCATCACGGTGCTTTCGATACCGCTCTCGTTCCTGGTTATGAATTGGACGCCTCCTCCTGCTGCACTTGGCTTGCACTTTGATAAGCTGTTATTTTGAAATCGACATTAAGATTCAGCAATTGAATATGACAAGTGCATAATTTGAAGGGAAAGCTGTTAATATGAAAGCGTATCAATTTCAACATAACAGTTCGAGCCATGATAGGCAGTGCATTTACATATTAGTTTTCCATTCCATGTAATCTCTCTTATGATAATTTTATTATTGAGTATTAATGTATTATACGGTATGAATTTGGTGCTGTAAAATTACCTCATGAATTTGGTCTGACACAAAAAGCTATTTATAAGCAGTTAGGCATCATTTGTATGATAATATCTACATTGTGTGACTGGAAAATTGCCTCTCTATTTTGATAAGCCATGCACAAAAGGACGTTCCAAGTATGGACCAACATTAATATCCATCCACACACAAAAAAAAAATAAAAAATAAAACATTTACCGTGTAACTAAAACATATGCACATAGCCACACACACAAAAAAAAGAAATAAATGCATCAACACGAATCCATTTGTCATAGTGAGGAACAAGACAAACTTAATACAGCGGGGTAGAGTCAGGAGCCAAAATAACCGGAGACAGCTGGAATGGCCCGAAGGTAAGGGCTGTGGGCGGATGTTGTGCTCGTCCCTCCCACTGTGACTGTCTGGTCCTCCCCAGGACAGCTCCCCGCATCGCCCCCCCCCCCCTCCCCCAGCTCTCTCAGCGTGAGGCCCCAGGATCTGGTGTCAGCACATGTTCTCCCCCATCTCTCTCCCCTTCTCCTGCAGAACAGCATTCATTTCCTCACCAGGGTGATATTTTTTCCCCCTTTGGCATCCCCCCCCCACCCCACCCCACCTACCCAAACCCACCCCCCGTGTTTGGAATGGACGGGGTTTATGAATAATACAAACGCGGGACAGGCTGAGAAAGGAAAGGAACGCAAGCGGAGGACGCTCGGCTAACGCGACCCAAAGCCCGACCACCTCCGAAAAACCTGGTTTGGGGTGAAACTGCAGAAAGGGGGGCGCTCGCGAGCACGCTATTTACATCACGTCTCTGTCATTAGGCAGTCTCAACAAAGCACAGCTCAGTATGCGTCTGAAATGCCCGGTTTCGCCAATTAAATAACCAATTGAGCAAGCCGAGGGACAGAGAAACCCAGCCCAGCAAACCGACCGTGTCTGTTTACGGGACAAACTGCAGTACGACATCTGAAACACTTGAGGTCTGGAGAAGGCGCACTTTTCTGCGCGTTCGGTCTGGCCAGACACATCACGGGCGGGACGTTCTGAGGGTTGAGTCGTTTTTTAGCGATGAAAGAGAGAGAGTCGGCGCAGGCCGCCGTCAAGCTCTTAATTTGCCTCCTCTCACTCCGTAGGCACGTGTCGTCGACACCAAAGACATCGCAGACATTGCAAACATCTGTATAACCAAACTCGCCGGGCTGTAAACAAGCTTGGGCCGCTTTGGTGAAGCTGACGGCTTATGCAGTGGGAGGGGGGAGGAGGAGGCGGAGTTAACGGTTCAACATGGCTGGCTATAAGTAGAAAATTACAGGGGGAGGAAGAAAAAAAAAAACAAATAGTTTGGTGTTGATGTCACATTGCTTAACGGTGCTAATTGGATACGCATACATCTGTGAACGGGAACTTAATGACCCCTTAAATTATGCATTAATCAAAAGATTCTTAATATAAAGTGGCAGGGTGTTCCGCAATCTGGAGGCCATCTGGAATGGAGGCTTGGCGGTCGACGAGTGTGTGTGTGCGTGTGTGTGTGTGCGTGTGTGCGTATGTGCGTGTGCACATAAAAAATTATCTGCCAGTCAATGATGAAAAAAAAATGAATTGTTCAAGAAACAAACACAGGATAGCCTGCCACAGCAGTAAGACTAAAGTAATAGATCACAGAGAGCGACACACCTTTGCTCAGAGAAAGCATCACGGGCAGTCACAGACAGAAGTAGGGATGCACTGCACAGCACAGCACAGCACAGCACAGCACTCACAGGCTCCTTCACAGACTGAGAGTGACAGACGTTCCAGCAGGACCCACACTCCGTGGGACTGGACCCTTTTTTAGTGGTGCAAGCGCCTGATTATAAAAGAACACCGCTATCTCACAGGCCTCTCTGCTTCCGCGGTGCGTCCGAGCAGGCCGCTCTGTTTCCACGGTTCGGACACACAGGCCTCTCCGTTTCCGCAGATTTGAGCGCGCAGGCCTCGCTGTTCCCGTGGGGGCGGGGTTCAGACACGCGCTGGACGCGCGGCGCTAGGAGCACTTCCGCAGCGCTGGCGCTCCCGTTGAAGAGAGGCGCCGTGCGGTCGCTCCTTCCCAAACGAGCCAGACAAACACACAAGGAGGACGTCTAAAACAAGCAGCGGGCGCTAAGTAACACATCAGAGAAGCCGCCATCCTCCCGCGCGCCCACGGAAACACAACGTCACGCGATCAGCCGCAACCGCGCCGCTGCGCGAGGAAGCCGACGCAGTCGCAGTCGCAGGGAAACCGAACGAGAGCGGAGATGACAGGACTCTTGACGCTACGCGCTTCCTTCCGTTTGTTCATCGCACACTTTCATTCGTTTCCCCCCGTGGTGGTTGTAGGGGTTTTGCATACTTGTGCTCATTTCTTAAAGCCACTGCTCATTCCCATTCCCGTCCCCCCTCCGGGTCGTACGACGAACGCCTGGGGCGAAATCACCATCAAAGCCGGGGACGGGACGAACACGGGTCGCCTGGGCGTCTGACGGGCGACAGATGTCACTTTTGACGCGCGCGGATGATGAAAGCGATTGGGGTAGGGGATGGCGGACATTTGTTTCTCCGCTCCCGCCATCATCACTCTCCGTGGCATAAGAAAGACAGACCGGGAGAGCTACCCCCCCCCCTCCAGTGGGGGTCCAGGCGATGGGCGGGCACAAGCCGTTTTTGATGCTAGTGCGCCCGTGCACTCGGGGGGAACACTGTTCCAGACTTGACATCGCCCCGTCTCCTGCTTCTGTCATACCTAGATCGCACACCCGCCGCTCTCTGATTGGCTCGCTCGATTATAAACACGTGTGTGCTTCGGTCATGATATAACCGATAAGATTATTAGTGTGCTAATTCCTATGAAACCCGACCCAGAGTTATTCATGGTGTTATATGGTGCCCTCAAATATAGTGTCAAATGCAATGGGAACACTACCATAGGAGTGTGGCACAGTGGGTAGGGAACTGGGCTTGTAACCGAAAGGTCGCAGGTTCGATTCCCGGGTAGGACACTGCCGTTGTACCCTTGAGCAAGGTACTTAACCGGAATTGCTTCAGTATATATCCAGCTGTATAAATGGATACAATGTAAAAATGCTATGTAAAAGTTGTGTAAGTCGCTCTGGATAAGAGCGTCTGCAAAATGCCTATAATGTAATAATGTACCAAGTGAAGGATATTTGGCCGACTTGCCCTTAACTCAAAAGTTACGGGCACATCGTAACAGTAGAGCCTGTTTGTGCAAATGTCTTTTTATTTCTGTTTGGCAGGAGAGCCATCTGCCTTTGGAGGGATATCAAAAAATCTAGAGGCCCAATAAAGTTTATTTTCACAAGTCCATGGCGAGATTCAGGATAATGATTACTGAGAGAGCCAGGAAAATGTGAGGAGACCAATTAAAAAAAATAGCAACCCTAAAAAAAAATGGTTGAGCAATTCAGAGACTATTTACTATTTATTTTTACTCATATGAACCGTACAGCAATGCTTCTGTTTCTTTACTATTCATACACACGCGACACATGCAATATTACCTAATGACAGGCTTCTCAATACCTTCTGATAATTTTTAACTGCTAATCAGTTGCTGATAAAGTGTAAAACACATCCTACATTTAAACATCTATACATTAAAGGGCTAATCATAAGAATATCAATCACACGATCACAATGTTCATAATTAATTCTATTAACAATGAGAAAGACCCAAGACAAATGTTAATAGAATTAATTATGAACATTATTATTGTATTATTGATAATCTTGTGATTCATGATTAGATTTATATGATTCCTTTATTTTGTCATTTTTTTCCAACTCTCATTCACAAAAATGTCAATAAGAGTTGAATTATTTAAACAAGGACAAGAAAAAGTAAGGGTGTGCTTACACACATTTTGTTTTTCTCATTCAAAAAATCAGATGGTCACACCTTCATCTCAGTTTTTTACCTTCTTCCTCATCATTTGCCCATCAGATCTAAGGTCTGAATACCCAGTGGAATAAAGTTAGCCTTCATTCTCTGGGCTCCAACACGCCGTTTCAGTTCATGCAGTGAAGCTTTAACAGCAATTGTCTTGCCTATCAGATCACAAATTACGCTTCACAAAGAAACCTCATCGCTAACAGCCGAATACATTTTCACGCTACCGATTCCAACCTAACTGAATTAAACCCTCCAGACTTTACAAGGCATCGCCACATTAATGAATAGATTCACCTTAAACCTTAATAAAGATTGTATCTGTCAGAAGGGATTGTTTCTAGTAGGTCGTTAATTTGCTCCAAACGAATGTTCTACTTCATGCATTGTGAAAACTGTGCAGTAGACTTTCACCACATATAAACACAGTATACACACAGATACCTTGTAATGGAATGTGTAAAATCGAGAAAAGCATATTTGGTTTAATATAGAATAGCATACTTCAATTAAAATAAAAACTGAATTTTTGTTTCCCCACTGGAAGAAAATGCACGCGTGTTACATTAGCCAACCAAACCAATGCATTAGCTATAGTCATTGTTCTGTGAGGACAAATACAGTTAATCTATCAAACTAATTAATGGCCTTTACTCTGTAATGTCACCATTCCATATTTTAGTTTTGCAAAAGGAATGATATGTTCTGTTTTAAAAATGTAGCTGTAATTAAAGTATTAATTCTTTTCATTTAACAAAGATATGGTCGTGTCCGTACAGATAAAAATAAAAAAGGCAGAATATTGGCCAAGACATTTCGCTAAAGGAGCAAAGCCAGGCATGTTTTATCTCTGGTCCAGGGGGTATTTGTTATTGTCAGTGCCTCTGCAATGTGAAGTACTGTCAGTCGAGCGGCTGTGACTCACAGTAGCTACAGGCACAGTTTTAAACATTCTACAGACATCTCAACGGACCCTGCAGATAAAGTGATCAATGTCAAACAGGACACAGATGAGAGCCATTTTCTAAATTGGCTTCCAAAGAGTGCTCTTGAAACTCAAATGGCTGAAAAAGAACTGCTGCTGCTCCTACTTACTCTTCTGCTAATTCTTCGGTACCGCGAATGTTACGGGAGACACGTCCACACTCATTGCGTATTGTTATTCTAAAAGCCAGATTTCCAGGCACAGGGAAAGCAATCTGCAAATGGTAAATATCTATTTGAGAATGAACACAATTAAGAGGCCAAAAGTGAAGACGTGACCTGATCCCAATTAATCAGGGGTCCTGGAGAGGACTGTCACGTCCCATCTGCATCAGGAGGGCTCTCTCAGGGGCTTATTAAAGTGCTCCTGGGCCTCGGGGGCCCCAGGCGTCGCCCACGCCGATCTGTCCCAGCATTCCTCACCCTCAGATCCGACAGCGGGGAGAGCGACACGCACGCACACACACACACGCATGCATACACGCACACACACATGCATGCACGCTTATGTGCGCACGTACACACAGGTACACACACGTACACGGACACACGCACAAACGCACGCACGCACACACACACGCACGCATGCATACACGCACACACACATGCATGCACACTTATGTGTGCACGCACATACATGCACATGCACATACATGCACACACGCACAGGCGCACGTACACACAGGTACACACACGTACACGCACACACGCACAAACGCACACATGCACACACACACATGCAAGCACGCACATGCACGTACACACACACAAGAAGTGCAGGGAGACCCAGTCTGAGGAGGGATATATTTACACCGTCAATGTCCTAATCATGATTCACCCTGTTAATCTCGTCATCTTCACATAATAATAGTTAATACAAGAGAAGGATGAATAGTTTTAAACTTTTCATACGATCATAACTCTTAGCAGGCTATATAGTTCTTGATGCCCTGATGTATGGTGGCTAGATTTAGTTCTGAAGCCCAGTGAAGAGTTGTTGACCTATACTGGTGATTTATCTCTATTTATAAGCATCAAAGAGTTGAATTCTGCACTGTATGTGTGCAGGGGAGAGCGGGGGGGGGGGGGGGGGGGGGGGGGGAAGAGTATGGGGGGAGTGAGCACAGCTATGCAGCAGGTTCTACGACTTAATGTCATCAAGTTCTCTGACTCAGTGTACATCTCAAACCCCTGTAATATTACAGTACCATTTCCTTAGCCTATCTCCCTAAAAAATGCTATTTCCTCACAATTTCTAATACAAAAACAGACTATATGAAATACAAGCATTTCTCCCCACTAATACAGTCAATTCAGGAATGGCTGGAAATTCCGCACACTATAATCACATCTGCAAAATTAACTTTTTAACTCAAAAAAAAAAAGAAAATGGTGGGCAATAAATGTTATCAAATCCTCCTCTCAATTAACCGAATCAGATCAGAGGCGGGTCAAAAACTCAATGTGGAATAAAAAGAGCTGATATCCCTCTCCATAGCCACGCTGGGTTTCTCTCATAGGAGGATGAGATGCGTGAGGCATATCTACCCAACAGTCCTATCAGCATCACCAGAATACAAATTTACACCGACGTTCTGCGCCTTTAAAATCTTCATGTTCCAAATATTGCAAAAGCCAAGAAAAAAATGGCATAATGCAAATAAACATCATGTTTTAGCTCAGTCTCGGTTCATCTTGATTATGCCCAATTGCGTATTCCCTTTGAAATCCTACAACTGGCATTTTCTGAAATCACACTAGAATTTAAGTTACAGGGCTTGACATGCTGTTGAATATTGAGTCTTCGTTGTTCACACAGCTATCTAGAGACTTTTTTCCTAAACAATGTTCTTTGTTCTATTTGTTCTCCATTTTATAGCACAAAAATAATTACAGTTTCTTCTAAACACAACAGCGGAAGATTTCAAGTTCACTTTAACACCATTTTTATTATCAAGAGATTTTGAACACAAGATCCTCCTCTAGATAGAGTTGGAGCACTCTCTAAATTGAAAACCAACTAAGCCAAGATTTAAAAAAAGTAATTAAAATAAATAAGAAAGAATCAATGCTTTTAAAAGAGAAATAGCATTTGGGGTTAATGTCGTAGTGCAAATTCAGAGGGTATCTATCATTAGCCGAAAATAGCTATTTTAAAAAGGACTGCTGCTTATTTTTCTCAGTCCTAAATGCTAGGGATCCCACAGAAATACTTTTACAGTCAGTCATTAGTGGTTGTGTCAGTATATGATGACTATAATGATGAAGCTGTAAAAGTAAAAAAGAGTTAGTTGAGGGTCTGGGAGCCCGGGTGCCAGAGAAGTCGCCAGAAAATGACTCAGGAGTCAGACACAGGAGATCCAGGGCCCTGGGGCCTGCAGACTGCGGAATTATGGGACTGTGTCCCCCCCAGCATAAGCCCACACCTGGAGTGCAGGTATCTCCTCCCCATTAGGATGTCCAGGACAGTGGTTTACACTTATTTGGTTCGACAGTAACAAGGTTATGCGTCTCCTCATTTTGGTGTGAGTGCGCAGAGGATACAAATTTAATTAGCAGGAACAAACTACAATATTTCGGAATATAACATCCACAACGATATGAAGACAGCATACTACCTCTGTCCATCAACTCAAAATTTTTAAATTCCTGAACTCCAAGTAAGAAGTTCTTTAGCAATTGCCCCTTAAGATAGATCGTGATAAAGGCAAGGGCAATGGATTTGTCCTCCAGAGCTGTGTGAAAATAAATAACTGTAACACCAGGGGTGAGAGCTGAACTTCCCCAGACAGGAGCTCCATTGACTTACTCAAGAGCCCGATCTCCAAAATAAAGACCAGCTGCTTCAACAAATCTGATTCTCCCCGCGCTGGCTAACTGTGAGCCATGAACCTAGCTGACCCTGCCAAGAGCCCCCATTTACAAAAATGTGTTATGAAGTGACAGCTATTCCTCCGATTTCAGCTTTCTGTCACCATCAAACCCTCCCCAGCACTTTCTGTTTACCATGTGGCGATCACGTTCAAGAAAACAAAAAAAAAAACACAGCTATATTTCACTCTCAGAAGCAGTGGAAGAGGCACACATTGAGATAACTAGATGACCCTTAAACTACAAGGGCAGGGGGGAAGGGCCGGGGGTAGGGAAGGCGAGGGGCCTGAACTTCAACTTCTCCCCTTGACAACAGACATGGCAGACTTTCTCCTCAGCAAAGCGCTTACACGTCCCCCAAGGTCAAGTATCACCCTGTACTCTTTGGAGGACACAACAACAAAAAAAAAGTAAATAAGAAAACAGCATGGGAGCCGCCCAAATATTGCCTTTGGAAGAGTTGCTTTGCCTGGCACACCGGGTCTATAGGAAATAAATAATTTAAATCTTGTGGGGATTAGTAAACGCACGCTTCTGTCTCGCAGCAGATGCCAAGGCAGGACGCGGGGACGGCTGGCACCGTGTCGCGCGCACCGGTGCCACTCGAAGCGGCGTAGCAGTGGGGAGAATGACACCGCAAGGAAATATTAAATAAATAAATAACAAACATTTGTGTGATCGCCACGGCCTCCCCACGTGGGTCTCCTGCACTCCTCTCCCGATGGGAATGTACCTGGTTCTCATCTGACAAAGACGCAGCGTCGTGGTGAACGGGGAGGGGATGGGGATTGGGGGGGGGAGGGTTAGTGAGAGACAGGTGCCTGGCTTCAGCAGGCCCGGGGGGAGGGGGCTTCAGCTGTCACTACCTAGCAAAGAGCTTGAAGGGGGAGGAGGGGGGTGGCAGGGGGGGGAGAGCCTCAGGACAGGCCAAGTGAACAGCAAAGAGACGGGGGGGAGCAGGTGAGATTAGACTTAATAAATAAATCAGTTGACAAATAGGATCCTATCCACTGAATAGCAATTATTCCCCTTGTTGAGAGCAGAGTCCGAGAGGTCACCGTGACCGGAGTCACTGCCTCTCTCTCTCTCTCTCTCTCTCTCTCTCTCCCTCTCTCTCTCTCTCTCTCTCCGCAGTATCATAGTGAGGTTGGCAGACAGGGCATGGCGGTTGGGGGGCATTAATTAGGGGTGTAATGTTCTGAGTGATGGTGCGGAATCCGTACCCGCTGAGCCTGGGGGCCGCGGTTCCCCGGGGTCTTCAGCTCAGCGCGGGAAGCCACACGCAGCGCGAGCCGCCCTCACACAGAACCAGGGCCGGCACAAGCCAAATAAAGCGCCCAACATCGGGGCCCGGCCCGACAGCGCCGCTCGAGAGCTTGGCCCGACCCCCCCGACCGGCCGGACTCGCGCGCGCTCATCGGCGCCCCCCACTGGCCTACACAGGGCGCGGGTGCGCGCACGCTGTCACAGTAAAGATAATCAAAGGAAGTAAGCGACCGCGCCGGTAATGACAGGATACCGGGTGCCGTTCGGTTTTTCCTCAATTACCGCTCGGCCCGCCGCGCGCTATCTTGGGCAGCGCCCCGAACGCGCAGCTTGTGATTTGAGACGGTAAACGGCCTCCGCGGCTACGGCAAGCGGGAGGGGCCAGACGGTGAGTCACGGGGGGGGGGCCCGCGGAGCAGCGCTAGACCGGAGCCGGGCTAATCACAGGCCCCCGCCGTGGCCACCGCAGCACTGACCGCCGGGCGAGGTCAGCCTGAGTCAGTAAGCCCTGCCGGAAAATCATTACCGTCGTATTAACGTAACGCTGACTGACAGACGGGACGGGGTAAACTGGAACACTGCGCGCGCACGGACGTCGCACGAGGCGAGGCGGCCAATTAAATTCACTTTAAAAATTAAAGCGGTTTTCAAGAGAGACGGCGCAATCAAAAATGCAAAAGTGCTCACGTTTGCCATACACTTAGCGCTCAGTTTACATGTAGGATTCATTCACGAATTGCGCTGTGGAATTACTTATTCACGCTTGCCTTCATGTGTCAGTAATTTCCGAATCTGGCTTAACAACGAGGCTATTTGTACATGATTCACAGTGAAACTCGAAAATGAGGTTTTTTTTCCAAAAGGGTTAGCAGTCAGCAGTAATTGTTTTTTGCTTCCCCTTTGGTGATCATTCTGAATCCTTACACAAGCACACATTTTTGGTTTCAATATGGCGCATTGTTTTGCTAAATTAAGATCAATGAGATAGATCAGATGGATATGCTGATTGTCCTAAGCCTTGTGCATCATTTCCCACCAGCTAAAACATACACTGGTATGGTGTGCAGAAATTTTGACAAAGAAAAAAAAAAAAAAAGAAAGGAAATTCAACAGATTTTAATTATCTTATTTACAATATTATACATGCAAGGCCTCCAAAAGACACAGGGCATCGAGAGAATAGCTTGTGCATTTGGCTCCCCATATGCACCGGAGCCAGATGGCACAGACATATTACGATGGGTCCAGAGAGAGCGGCAGTGCAGTCTGCTACGCACATGATGGGGCAACGTGCTGCTGTCACCATATGAAAGACATATACAAGGGACGGAGTGTAGCACAGTGGGTAAGGAACTGGGCTTGTAACCGAAAGGTCGCAGGTTCGATTCCCGGGTAAGGACCCTGCCGTTGTACCCTTGAGCAAGGTACTTAACCTGCACTGCTTCAGTATATATCCAGCTGCATAAATGGATACAATGTAAAATGTAAAAAGTTGTGTAAGTCGCTCTGGATAAGAGCGTCTGCTAAATGCCTGTAATGTAATGTAATGTAATGAAAGACATATACAAAGGACTGAAGCTTCCCACACATCACTAAAAACTCACAAATATATGCCACATATTGTAAGTACTCATCAAAGATACGTAAAATGCACCGGAGGGTTGTTTTAAATTCTTAGAACCTGAAATCCACCTTTTCAAAAATATATATGCTGGCCTTAAATCAAATGTTGATAAATGTGCACAATTAATAAAGTGCAATAAGGTGGGGTCAGTAGAATAGTAGAATTTACTTTTCCGAGAAATTATTTACTTATCAAAACTTGTTTCTACACCGTGTCCATTTCTGATGCTCCCTGTATTATCTGACTGCTTATCCCAGCATCATGCTTGAGCGTGTCATAGGTGGCACACGGTGGCACAGAGGTGAGCTGTGGTTGGCACAGAGTCCCGACTGGCCTGAGCCCTCTCTGCGTGGAGTTTGTGTGTTCTCTCAGTGTTCACGTGGGATTCCCTCTGGGTGCTCTGGCTTTCATGGCACTTCCATGTCTTTTTTTAAATCATAAAACATCATTCAATATGGAAAACACTGCACACCAGACAAACAGCCAAAAAATCTGAGTGAATCAAAAAAACAATAAATGTGCTTATTAATCACAATTAATTACATCCAAGGCAGTAGGTAAATGCAGGAAGGTAGCCGTTGGTTACTTGTTATAGACTTGTATTTTAAGGTATTTTCAACAAGTTGCCCTCGGCAAGCATTTAATTTAATTTAAGTTAATTGTACTTGGAGGCGAGCCACGAATGTGAACTCAGACAGTGAAATATATTTTAAGTTATATGGAAACCCTCCCACAAAGGCAAATTTGAACTGAAGCCAATGTGACCTCACTTAGCTGTCTGAGCATGCCAGAGAACCAGCAGTGGGCTTGCCTCTGGCACAATGAAGCTACACACATTACTACAAACATGTGCACGGTCTATAATCCACTGTTCATTAAACGAGCAGATACAATTACATACTGTGGCTTTCAAAAGTTGTGAACTTGGATCATACTTAACTTGTCCGTGTCAGTAAGACAACCCAAGTGAAATGACAACGCACCACATACAAATCCCAAAATAGTGAAGATAAACAAAAAACTAAAAAATAAAAAAACAATAATTATTATTTTTGAATATCTTTACATATTAAATCTGCCAGGAGCATGAAGCTTGCCCATAAATAACTGAGGACTGGAGCGATGGACTGACATCGTAGAGCCCAAACAGGGTGGGTAACTCCTTTCCCATGATTTTGGAACTGTCTCCCCAGCGTTGCGCTGGCAGCCAAACCCAGCATGTAGGGCTTTACGTCCGCTAACCAGACAAAACGAGCTCAAGAGCTGTTTGAGTGACAGGCCGACTCCTTCCAGTAACTCTAGCTTATAAGCTACTTGTGGCTATGTGGTATCAGCCGAACTTGTTCTTTCCACAGAAAATTATTGCCATTCAACCCAACAGCCCCAAAATGGACAGATCCATCTTTGCTGTGTTTAAACTGGCACTGCAGGGCCTTTCTTTGTGTTCCTTTCAAAAACGACCTACACATATATCATTCTGAAAAAAAGTGTGTTTTTTTTTTTTTAATGCTTTTTTAACACCATACTTTGCTTAAATAGAATTTAAAACAACAATGACAACTTGTTGTGGGAAGGAGTGTGGTGAAAACAGTCAGCATGATGGATTTATACAACAGACACATGACAGATAGAATGGATAGACAGAAGTGAATATAAGGGGAAGACAAGAACAAAAAAACGAAAATACAAGGGAGACAGTATTGCGAAGCTGATAAAAACAAGTCAGTTCATGAACAGGGAAACTGAAGTTATTTCTTAGAGACAAAAAGTTGGAAGTTTGTTTCAATAACCAAAAAAAAAATGGTATCCTGCCAAATAATAAAATAAAGATTCCATAGCTTCTTCCTGCTCCAGCCAATATTTTGGTGGAAGTTGTTTTTGCAACTTTTGATGCGATGTGAAATTGTGTCTACAGAACAGTCTGGTCCAGTGACAACACCAGTTAACAAAACAATCTCCTGTCTTGCTCACAGGGAATCTTTCTCTTCATTGGTGTGAAAAGGGGACAGTTGTGACACAGCATAGCAGGTCGACTACTATTTAAATAATTAAGGCTAAACGGGCATCCCAGATACGCACTGGCTTTGCTTTCTTTGTTCCTCCAGAGAACTGTAGCCAGTCTGGGTACAGTCTCTCTATTTCATAATAAGCACATACGTAGAACACCCACAGATGACAATCAAGACACAGGCCGACTGGAACGAAGGTGCTGACTGGGCTACTGTACTGTTAGGGTACGAACATGCTGCTATAACCCTCACCACCATTTTTCAGCAAAAAGTCAACTTAGCCCTTTTTTTCAACAGGCAGAGCAACTGGAAAAGCAGGCCGGTGCTGGCAGAAAAGGCCAGTCTAATTTCAGCGAGCGCAGAGGAGGGCCAGCTTGGCACGCGTCCATCTGGATCAGACGAAAGTCTGGGTTTGCTGAAGCTAAAGGAACGGTGGCAATTATCCCCGCTGATGCTGCATCAGCGGTCGTGGCGGTGCGGTTATAAATATAAACAAAACTAAGATCCAGCCCTTGTCCGTAAACAGGGATTTAGGCTTTCTGTGGGAAGCCGACACAAAGGGCTCCTGGACTCATCGCTGCCATTCATTTGAGCAAAAACCATGTTTCCCCGACAAAACTGGTGATGTGCCACCCTAATTGCAGTGCAGGCTGAACACGAGGAGAGAGTGAGAAGGCTGGCTTTGGTCACCGGGGATGGATGGATGGGTCCTGCAGTCCGGACGGTACTGGCTGCAGAATGGTAAATGGACTGCATTTATATAGCGCTTTTATCCAAAGCGCTTTACAATTGATGCCTCTCATTCGCCAGAGCAGTTAGGAGTTAGGGGTTAGGTGTCTTGCTCAAGGACACTTCGACATGCCCATGGCGGGGTTTGAACCGGCAACCCTCCGACTGCCAGACAATCGGTCTTACCTCCTGAGCTATGTCGCCCCGCAGAAGAAAGAAGGCAGCTGCCGTTGCGCAACCCCGATTCCTACACACACACATGTTCAGTCCGCCATCCGAGTGGCCCCAGGTCCCGCCAGGAAGCACTGCTCTCAGACAGGCATAACAGAACCTGGCGGATCAGGAGGTCTGGAGCAGCGCATTACGCCCGGGAAAGAGCCTTCGTCACAAACGAAGGCCGCGTCGACCGGTCGCCACGGATCTGACTAAACCCACGGCCCGCGTAGGGGCCCGCTCCCCAGCTACATCAATTACAGCCTCCTGCTTTTAGAGGAGTGTGTGTGTGTGTGTGTGAGAGAGAGAGAGAGAATGCGTGTGTGTGTGTGTGTGTGTGTGTGTGTGAGAGAGAGTGTGTGTGTGTGTGTGTGTGAGAGTGAGTGAGTGAAAGAGAGCGAGAGAGAGAGAGTGTGTGTGTGTGTGTGTGTGTGTGTGAGAGAGAGAGAGAGAGAGAGACAGTGTGTGTGTGTGTGTGTGTGTTTGAGATAACGAGAGGGAGAGAATGCGTGTGTTGGTGTGCATGCTGGTGTGTGTGTGTGTAAGCGAGAGAGAGATCAATAGATAGATGGAGAGAGAGTGTGTGTGTGAGAAAGAGAGAGAGGTGTGTGTGGATGGGCGTGCATGTGCGCGTATTTGCGTGCGTGTGTGTATGCATGTGTGCGTGTGTGTTTGTGTATGCATGTGTGCTGTGTGTGTGTGAGGGCTCCTTGTCATGGATCAGCACTGCTCACCCACCTGTGTGTCTGGATTATTAATCTAAGAGTTTCGCCGCTGACACTACTCTAATCCAGGTGCTGCATTAATGGGGTTAGGGCTCAAACGTGGCCAGCTGTGCCATGACATGTCAATCCTGCCGGGGGGGGGGGGGGGGCAGTGGCCTGGGGTCAGCATGTCTGGAGGGCCCTCTGGTGTTCATCGCCAGAGATGAAACGTGCCCCACGCGGCAGCGAGGCCGGCCAAATAATATTGGTTCCTTTTTTAAACAGATAATTGGCCTTATTGATGTATAAAAGATATCCCACAGAGCGGAGTGAAATGTCATTAGGAGAAAAGGCAGAATTGTTCATGAGTTCTCCATGAATAAATAAGATTAATAAGACAACCCCTGGAGTGTGATAATGGTGTGGGGGTTTTTCCCCCTAGATGAGCTACTTCTGAACAGTTTCATCAGCTGAAAAAAAAAAATTAAATTAAATAAAAAATTTGCCTTAAATTCCTGCACTTTCATGACAGATAAAAGAAAGTCAGCCTGATTGATTGATTGATCAATTGATTTGATTTGTCATGAATTGTAATTCTGTGAGCTGTAGACAATGAACCTGAAAATTTCTGCATGATTGTGGGAATTGTGTAGCTTGGCATCAAGTCTGTAACATCGTTTTTTTTCTCCTCGTCTGCAAGAACAAATGTTCGGGGCATGAAAAAAAATATATTTTGCAAAACCTGAGTAATACAATTACTGTC
This sequence comes from Anguilla anguilla, assembly GCF_013347855.1. NCBI lineage: Eukaryota > Metazoa > Chordata > Actinopteri > Anguilliformes > Anguillidae > Anguilla > Anguilla anguilla. The sequence continues at coordinate 30,799,173 of NC_049216.1, read as the reverse complement.
TTAAATGCTTGACACAGAAACGTATATGCTGTGACTATTGAATGTTTCATTCTTTCCCTCGTTGCATTTTCAGCCCCTTACAATACATCAGGTTTTAAAACACTTTGGAGAGTGAAGGAACCTCAGCTCAACCACAGCTGACATCATTCCCAAGATGGGTAAAGTACAGCAGCCATTACATGCAGCAAGACGTGTGCATCACCACATATCAGTACTGGGGGAAAGGTAAGGGTTAATAATCTTTCGCAAAATGTCAACCACATATCTGTGTGCTTTGAACTAATCTTAGTAACCGGGAAGGGCAAAAGGGCCTCAGTGATGCCAAACGCGCATGTATCAGTGAGAGAGACACTGCACCTTTTCACCTAACAATGAAGAAGAAGAAGAAGAAGAAAAGAAAAATAATAATGACGATAATAATGACAACATTCTCCACAAACAATACCATGAACGTGGAGAAGTTGAATCACAAAGAAATAAAAGAACACAAATATGACATCATACAGTCTCATTGTCGAGACTGTATTGTACACAAAGGTTCAAAAAGGCCGGTTATCCTGGTTCCAAAACAAAGCTAAATTGCTAGCTTCAATTAAACCGACATTTCCTTGACTGGAGTAAGTACAGAACTGCCTCACCGCTTTTAAAAGTCAGACAGAGCAAACAGTGCAGAGGAAGTGAGTGTGCGGTCTTCCTCTGTCCTCAGGTCAGCTCCCGTTCCTGAGGGCTGGCACTGAAGGGCAAGGGTGTGACACACACTCAACGCCCCCCCCCCACACCCCCCCCCCCAGAACAGAGGGCTCGGCCGGGTCAGCCTCGGTTGTGACCTGGCAGTCGCCGTGCCCCAGCATCACTCACTCGCTAAAAGGAAACACAAACCCGTCACCCCCCCCCCGCGACCGGTCGCCGTGGCACTGCCCGGTCAAAAGTGGCAGAACAATGAGCTCATAACAGATGTGGCTCGTTATTGTTTTTTTTTTTCTTTTTTCTTTTCTTCCCTTAAACAGTGAACAATTAGAAACAGAGGGATGCAATTAAAAGGAGGGTAAAGGTTGGACGGGGTTTGTTTTTCCTCCTACGCTTCACGGGCGAAGTCTTCTGAGCACAGGAAGCGGTCATCTATTCATAGACCTGAGGAGGAGAGGCGTAGGCGACGAGCAAAAACAATCCAGGGCACTGCCAGCGCCGGTGGAGATGCCCTGTGCGCTGGCGCAGCGCTTGCGCCAAGGAGTCCCGCTACAGCAGGTGAGGTCCCTGTTTCAGGTAGACCTTATGAGAAGAACGGGGCAGGGACAGATACCGGCATGGTCATAACCTGTTACATCCTGGACAGAGTGCACAGGACTACATACGAACAGTTCCATTTCCTCTAGGACAGACTCACTCTGGGATTCACTTTGGCAAAGATCTCAAAGTGTTGCGAAAAGCCTTGCAAAACTGAAAAAGTGGGTTATTTTGAAATGGTTCCCACTTTTGTGTGTGCGCGTGCGTGCATGCATGCATGCGTGTGTGTGTGTATGTGTGTTAGAGGGTGTGGACAGAAAGTGTGTCGTGCCACTATATACGACAGTTGGTTTGCTACCTTCCAATGTGCCCTGTTATTTTTCACCGTCTGTTTTTGATCATCTAAACAGACTGAAAGGGAACGAGGGGGAGAGTGCCATAACAGCTCTCTGAACTACCTATATTTACCGCTGAAAGTGAATTCTTTATGAGATCGGGGATATCAAAGAAAATACGGATCAAAGTGCTTTTAATAAGCTACCCACTGTTCTCAGAACCGCAACTTTCATGCACCACGTTTTTCCGTGGTTTCTTAATTTTGGGGATTGTGCGCCCGGGAAGACGCCGAAGACAAACATCTGGAGACGCGGTGTCACCTGACATTCTTTAATACGGTGGTGCGCACACCTTTGTAGAGCACGTGTACTCTGTGTACTAATACTACTTTTTGACAAATCTCTTTTTTTTTTTCATTTCAGGAATGAGGTGGCTCACTTCAGATTAGAATATTCAACATTTGTTTTCAGTATTTCTCAGGATTTGTTCACGTATACATTTTTGAAGTTGCACTTCGCATATCACTTCTGCTTTGAACTCTGAGGTAGCACCTTGTCACTGAACGATCAGCGTACGCAAAACGTAACTAAAGGTCAAATTTATCAGGGACTGAGTGTGTGATGTACCTTCCTTAAGCTCAATTTATTTAGTGAAGGTTAAGACTTAAAAACGTAATTGGGAAAAAAAAAAAACCCATCACAAAACAAGTAACTTGTCAAAGGAACTACACATAAATATACAAAATAATCATAAGTATTCCATAATAAATAATTCAATAGTAAATACTGACTGTTGTAAATATTTATCAATGGTTCTGCAGCATTCGGGCAAATACTGATTTTATTTACGCAAGTTTGCTTTCAACTTTGAAGTGCTGCTAAATAAATATCTAGCCAAAAAAATAAATGAATAAAAATAGAAAACAGAAACAAAAGTACAGTCAATTTAACCTGAAATTGCGTATAATTTCATTTCCATTCCGTTATTTCACGTTCTTTTGGAATCCTTTCATTCACGAAGGTACGGGATTTGCTTCGTAAAAGAACGGCTAAACGGCCCGTTTCGTCTGAAGACACCGTATATTCTGAGCTCCCACAAATCCGGCGTACTGCAGGCCCCGTGTAAACGTCCTCCCTCTGCTGGACCCGCACGACGAGCGGAAAGGTCACGGGGAAGTCAAACGCACCGTGGCTTCACCCCCTGACATTTCCATCCTGGGCTTGTAAGCGCGCGGGACCATCAGATGTGGCGCGTCGCCCGCGGAGACGCCTCCGAGCCGGGCCGGGCTGAAGATCACACGCGGCGGGACGTGTGTCACGCAGACGCAGACGCCGCCGCCGCTCGCGGGGACTGCGTATGCACCCGCGCCGCGTCTCCGGGCCAACGGGACGCAGGGTTGGGGGAAACGTGAAATTATTCCGATAGTCTATCGAAAGCACCCCGCAATTTGAGTGAAAGAGACATAATTTTGCTTGCAAAGTCCTTTTAAGCAAACTGCTTGTAAAAATTTGCAGCAGAGATGTCAGACATTAACAAAGAGTATTGAAAAATGTGGCCAATGGCTTGAGCTGCTAAGCGGAAGACATTTGCTGACAGAAGCCATTTTCACAGTTTTGCAACCTGTGGCCTGATATCACAGCAATCATAAAAGATTACCTGCAGTCGTGTATTAATTTTTAATGCAATATTCCATCTAATTAATATGTATTAAGTAACTACAAGTCTGTTCTCATTTGCAAAATAAGTATTATTCCCAGTTTTATAAACCATTTTTGTAATTTTATTAATTTTTCATAAATCCATAAAAGATAACATAACCCATAGTTTCAATCCTAAGAAATATATACCTCCCTACTCCATGTGAGTGAGATTATTCCAGTTTGACAGCCGTCTAAAGCTGCTAATTAATTACAGTGTTTGGCTGGAGGCACGGGGTTGTGCGTGCAGTGACCTGGGAGTCGTGCTCCTTCGCCTGTCTCAGGAGTGGCTTTTTTAAAACAAGCGCTCTGTAATGTATATAATTATTTTCTGTGTGTGTGAGTGTGTGTTTGTGGGTGTGTGTGTGTGTTCTGCGCAGTCGGCTCCCCGCACATCGTTTAAATCGGAAACACACTCCTCGCGGCCCCTCGAAATCCGACCGACGCGCGCCAACATCGAAATCGCTCGTGTTCAACCGAAGGCGGCGGAAACCGGACGCGTTTCGGGCCGAGGAGGCTGCGTTAACCGAGTGGGCCGCGCCGGTCTCTTAAACCCAAGTCTCCTCGAACGTTACGGTAATTAAAACGGCCGGCAATTAAAGCGGGCGCGGGCTTGTGAAAACACCATCAGTCTCGGGGCTCCCCCAGTGGCTGCATGGATGATTAAAATTTAATGCTAATGATAGGTTTATGTATGGGGTAATAGACTGGGGTTAAGTAATAATAATAACAGGTCCCCCCCCCCCGCCCCCCCCCCCACGACATCTGTAATAATGTTGTCTGCAGCTCTACATGATAGCAAAATTATGAGTTGCATTCGGAGGATTTACTGAACAGATGAAGAGAGGAGGAGACAGGCTTTTCTGCGGTTAATGCTCTCGGGAAAAGGCCTCTTAGTGTAAGAGCACCGTCCGTACACGTGTAATTACAAGTCACGACAAAGTACGCGCCCTGAAATACACCGCGCGAGGCATGCTTTTGATTTTCAAAAAAGTACAGCAGGCAGGCAGACAGACAGACCTGGCGGTTCGTTCCGGATAAACGCGTGTCACAACATTCGACCCCGCCGCCGCCGCCTTTCCTTACAGCCTGTTTACAAGGCCCGGACACAAGGAAATCAACGTCCTTTTAAACGCTACACGTCCAATAAAGAGCTTTCAGGGTGTATTACAGGGTCACAAATTATAAAGAGGCACTGCTGAGAGCACCCATACCCGTCCCTCTCTGCGCATCCATCAGCGGGATAATTGAGAGGGTTCTCCACAGGAACAGCAGTTTGGAGGCCCGCAGATATTCTTGCGGCAGATGAAGCTCAGCTTAAGCACACCAGGGCATCAGAGACGCCCCCCCTCCCACCCCCCCCGGCTCACTCCCTGTGTCTCAGTACCCCCCCCTCCCCGCCCCCCAACTGCAACATCCACAGACGCACAGCCTAAACCACTCATCACCACACCCTCTAATGCCCTAATCAGCTAATTACCCACACCAGCCATTTCCAAACAAGGGAGTGCTGCACACACCTGCCACAAGCATTCTACAATATGAGATCCCTGTAATACTGCAGAATACGGTACAGACTGTAATGCTTTATAAAGCACTGATAATTGCGTTCTACTCGCTTAATAATATATTGCACATCTGTAGTTCAAAAGCAAATAAAATATACAAGAAATTCCACAAAAGGCTAAAATCAGGACAATACATACCCAGCAGTGCATACTGCATCCTGCTCATCTACTCAGGCTTTGTTCTTAATCAACACATAATAACAGTTATTAATACTGACTAACCATCAACAATGCATATTTAATGATGTGTAAAGCGGTTATAAATAATGTATTATACATTTATAACTGCCCTGCTTTCAACACATTACTGATAACCAACATCTGCAATGTTCTTTCTCTGCTTTGATAACATTAGCAGTGTAAAAGTGGTGTGGTGCCTTGGTTCGGGAGCTTGTAAAGCTTTTATTGTCTCAGGTTTGCAAATACAAAATCTGGGTGAAACATTGCTGTAAGGTCACGCTGATTTTGATTTTGATTCCAACTGCTTAAATTTAAAACAGACTGTATTAGGTATCCAGGGTTAAATTACCTGGAATAAGGAGGTGTAGAAAAGAAGAAAAAAAACGTTGCATATACTCTAAACTGGTGCCAACTATGTCCAATTGGGGAAAAACAGGAACGTTTAAAAGGAGATAAACCGTTAGAAGTCATTGCGCATCTTAGAAAAATCATTCCTTTTAAGACATAATCTAAACTGGTGTGTCATAAATTCTGTATCACTGCTGACCACTTCATGAAATTAAGTAAAGAAGTAAATTCATAGGCCCAGAGATCTGAAACTTGAAACTTGAGATGGGATGGGGGGGGATTTAGACTGTCTGCATCTATGCAGAGAGGCTATGTTGACCACAGTGGCTTTAATCATTCATGGCTACACTGCTTTAGCCCGGTGGGTCAGTGAAAACAATAAAGAAAAACCACCGCGCGGTTTCAAGAAATAATAAAGGAAGCTTTGCGATAATAATGACCTATGAAATATTTATGGATAAAAAATCTTGCAAGTCGGGGGGAGCCTCCCACCCCCCAAACTGTTTGAGTTGGCCTGTTTAAAAGTCACAGCTCAGCAGAGAAAATGGGTAGTCAAGAGTCAATAAATAAATGAACGAATACCATCACATCACACTGTTTTGAAGAATAGTGGGGCAAAACCAAAAATCAGATAAATTTTATTTCCCATGTTTCTCCAAGCCACACTGATAACAAGTGTGTATCAAAGGTATTCAAATTCCTCCACAATATACCCCAAAAAAAAATGTGCGTCCAAATACGTTTGACGGCTGATTTATATGGACTTTCTTTATTTTACCATTGTATTTCCTTTGTGGAATACCTGAGGCCCCTTACAGTGCAGTGCCATGGGCGAAACCAGAGACTTTCCACAGGAGCCCTGGCCCACACAGTGTACCTGCAGCCAGGGGGCCTCACGGTTAAGCGGTAAAGACAGCTCAGACCATTAAACTTTAAACCCGAAAACAGCTTTGTGAAGAGGCCCTGCTGTCTTTACCTCCCGTGAAACCCAAAACACCGGGTCCAGGTTAGCATTGCTAATCATCAACGCGGTACCCGTCCAGCCTCTGGCCCTGATCCCAGCATGCATTGCAGGCCCCAGCATTCAATGCAGGCCCCACGCCCTCATACAGTACCAGTGCACAACCACGGCCAACTTCATCACATTTCCTATTCCCTGATTTAAGCACTGAAGACAACTGACCACTGTGACAAAGGACTATTAAATTAAAGAGTAAGCAAACACAAGTGCTAAAGTAAGGAGGCTAGAGGCTAGGGTTGAAAGCCAAGTATAATCGCTTTTTACGGAAACAGAACATCTGAACTACAAATTAAGTGTCCCTGTTATCCAAGGAACATTAATAAGTAACAAGTACAATGGCAACATGGACTTTTTACAAAAAAAGTCATACATTCTGCATTTTTCACCAGCTATAAAAGATTTGCCCAAAAATAATTACTTCAAACTGACTGAAAGGTATTTATTCATTCATTCAAGTAAAAGTGTAGAATGACACTTAAAAATGGCCACCCTTTTCAGCTGTAGGTTAGAGCAAACGAGTGAATTTGCGGGGAGCCAAGCCAGTGAGTTGCGAGTGGGAGCAATGCGGATTAAGTAATCCCTCTCATCTGTTCGGACTTGTTAACAAAGCTGTCAGAGCACAGCCACGAGCGCAACCAGCTTTAATTTGATAACTTTCTTTCCTCTTTCACCGGTGAGGCATATTGCGCATTTCAAGGGACACCCTTTATGCTTTAGTCAACCCCCCCCCCCCCTACACCCCCCCCCCCCCCTCCGCTCGCTTGTCTTTAACACTGCCTCCCCAGATGTAAGGGCCTGTTTGCAGCCAGTGATTACCTCATACCTAATTAATCCTGATTCAATCAGTCACTATGCAGAGGGAGAGGGACAGGGAGAGAGAGAGAGAGGAGGGAGAGAGAGAGGAAAGAGACAGAGAGAGAGGGAGAGAGGGAGAGAGGGAGAGAGAGGGGGGAGAGAGAGAGGAAAGAGAGAGAGAGAGAGAGAGAGAGAGAGGGAGAGAGGGAGAGAGGGAGAGAGAGAGGAAGAGAGAGGGAGAGAGAGAGAAAGGGAGAGAGTGAGAGACAGGGAGAGAGAGGGGGGAGAGAGAGAGAAAGAGGGAGATGAGGAACAGCGAATCAGAAAGCAGTGGCTGTCTGGATGTGACTGATGGCTCTAAGCAAGCTCCTTGTTTTAATCATGGGGACGCTGTTTCTGGTGATGGAGGGGAGGCTGATTGAAATTGCAGGGGTGGGCGTGCTCCGGGACGTCCCCGGCGACGACTCCTCGGGGGGGGCGGGGGGGGAGGGGGGGGGAATTCATCAAACAGAAATCATTAAGTGGAGCAGATGGGGCCGGGGCGCTCGCCGACGCTCGGGAACGCCCGGGAGTGGCGGCGCGGCCCCTCGGAGAGGAAGTGTCAGGGAGCCGGCGCCAACTGGCACGCCGGCAGACGACAAGTTCCGCCGACGTTGCCGTTTCTCGCCCCTCATTCGAAACCGCCGGAGAGCGGCGTCGCCTGATTGAATTTGAATAAATTAGGACTAACGTATTTGTTTTCTCCTTCCATTCTTTTGATTAAATAAACTCCTGACTGGTATGCTCGCTTGTTTTCTGTGAGAAACGACAAATATGAAGCATCCGTGGCAAAATACTCTTTTTTTTTTTTTTAACGTGGGAATATTTTGGAAAAAAACATCTATAGTAACTTTTATGCAGAACACTTAATTGTTTATTTTTACACTGCCTACTTGTAGTATTGAGAAAAAGTTCATCTACTGACAAGCTAGCTAGTGGGGTGGAAGGCAAATAAGACTCCAGATCACATTTCAAGATAGCACCTTTGACTGTGTTAAGAGCCTTGTGCTAAGCTGTCGTTCCCTCCACACATCGACCAGAAAAGATCCGTCTGAGGCTCATTGCAACACAGAGGAACGTCAGAGCGTTTTTATGACCAGAGGAACGTCAGAGCGTTTTTATGAGCAGAGGAACGTCAGAGCGTTTTTATGACCAGAGGAACGTCAGAGCGTTTTTATGACCAGAGGAACGTCAGAGCGTTTTTATGACCAGAGGAACGTCAGAGCGTTTTTATGACCAGCACGTGCGCAGAGGTCTGGGGATCAAAAGCAGCGACATGTGCAGCCAATATGCGTCCGACCGGCACGATTACGGTGAGCGTTAACGAGAGCAGGAGGAGGAGGAGGATGGCTGCTGATCTGCATTGTTCTCTCTCTCCTACTCTCTCTCTCCTTCTCTCTCTCTCTCTCTCTCTCTCTCTCTCTCCCCCTCTCTCTTTCCCTCTCTCTCTCTCTGTCCCCCTCTCTCTCCCTCTCCTTCCCTCTCTCTCTTTCTCCCCCTCTCTCTTTCCCTCTCTCTCTCTCTTTCTCTCCCCCTCTCTCTTTCCCTCTCTCTCTCTCTCTCTCTTTCCCTCTCTCTCTCCCTCCCCTCTCTCTCTCTCTCCCTCCCTCCCTCTGCCTGACAGTTTGGATGTAAACACACTGTGCGGACGAACACAGGATCGGCACAGGTGCTGCCTCACATGAGGTCTATAATCAACATCAAAAGAACACCTTTGACATTTCAGATAACTTGCAAATGATGATGCGGAGAGATCTTTTGCCACTACAAAGGAAGAACAAAAGAACTGACATGAAAGAGAAGTCAATAAACATATGGCAATTAATAAAACATTTTCCACTGAATTCACTACAAAGGGTTTTTCATACCACAACAACAACACGCACACGCTCACACACACACGTGCGCACACACACACACACACACACACACACACATACATACACACATGCACGCACACACACACACACACAAATCAACAAATGAAAATCTCACTTATCACGCCTTTTCATACTACTCAAAAGGAAAAGAGTGTTGTCATTATAGGTGCACTGTGTCTGTTCCTGGTATTGCTCATCACATTCTTGCTTTCATGGGCAAAGGATATCATCATATTTTAAAGGACTACAAGGTCAATAGGCACCTGCAAACTGAAACTAACTTACCCTCATCGCACAAGCCAAAGTTCAACCATGACAATCCATGCATGATATCAGCAACCAATGTACAGTACTGCAGATCTATACCTGCATCACATCAAGCACGTGATTCTGGGGACGGTTCATAGGTTTGTGATGTCAGTGATTGATCCCACCCCAGTCAGAAAGCAACGTGACAGCCATTGTAACAATCTGAACAATGGAAGAAGTGAAAAAAGGCACCAGGTGGTGTTCAAGACCGTTGTAATGGAATCCAAATGTGTGCATACCGCATGCGGAAGCATGTAATGAGTAAAGTGCCTGAAAGAAAAAGTGAACTTTAACACCCATGCAGAAAGCCTCATGTGTGCACAAGTGCAGTGGTTCCCTTGCTCGGACGAGAAAGGAAGAGAGGAGAGAAGGCAAGCCAAGCTACCGAGCTCGGGTAACAGCTGAAGAGAGAGTCAGGTGTGCACAGGACAAACGGCAAAGCAGAAAAGACAGCCAAATAAAATCTGAACTTAAATCTCAAGGGATAAAAAAGTTGCCAGGAATAGATTAATTCTTCAAATATCTTATAACACAACAAAAAATAGCCATTTACATAGGAAGGATAGAAAAGCAGAGTGACCTCTATAGCACAGAGAATGCTGAAGACTGTGCTCACACAGGCCGAAGTGTAGGAGGAAGGCTCCATCTGTTTTGCAGATATTAAAGGTCCCTCAGCACTTGTTGTGGCAGCCGTGAAGTGTTAGCTCTCGAGTGTCAACCAGTCACATTAAACCACGGGACAGCTCCACTAACAGAAGACCACGTCTTTCTTCCTTAACTGATGAAACAAACAAATAACAGGTGCTAATGCAACAACTTTAGTAATTAATTAAATTATCTAAATAATTAAATAAAGTTTGAATGAATGGGGATACAAGGCTACAAATTTTGGACTATGATACTCAAAACTAAACAAATTTTATGCAATGGTTAAAGAGTACAAGGCATAGGGATGTATCCCATAAATGCTAAGTCTATATTTAAATATATTTCTGTTTCGTTCTGGGACACGAAAGTCAAGCCATTTTCAGGGCCTTCTTTTTGGTTTCATGCTTTATTACAAATCAGCATTACTACATGCGGTGTTGTTGCCTTCTCCAGCACACACACCGCTGTCATATCCCTCTAGTATTATGGTGATCGGATACTTCCTTCAGCACCGGCCTAATTACAGGCCAAAATGGAACACTGGGTGCGGGCGGTGCAGTACTGTGACCAGCTCAACCGCCACCAGGGCCTTTGACTAAAATAATGTTCAGTCAACAGTCTTCGGGTCCAGAGACAAAACTGACAACCAGACCCTCTAGTCCACAGCCTTTCGGTTCTGAGACTAAACTAACAACCGTATTCTTTAGTCCACAGCCTTTGGGTCACGAGACTAAAATAATGCCCGGATCATTCAGTCAACAGCCTGTGGTTCCTGAGATTAAACAAACAACCAGATCTTTCACTCCATAGATTCTTCAGTCCATAGCCTTTGGGTCCTGAGACTAAACTAACAACCAGATCCTTCAGTCCACAGCCTGTGGTTCCTGAGATTAAACAAACAACCAGATCTTTCACTCCACAGACTCTTCAGTCCACAACCTTTGGTACTTGAGATGAAATAAAGACCAAATCCTTCACCAGAGGAGCCCCCAGCCATACACCAATGTGCACTGCAAGCATCGTAAAAGATACTAAAGCTTACCATAACAGACTGCCCTATGTCATAATAATGGTACAGTATATTTCAGAGCATAAAATAAACTAAGTGACTGCATCTGCCATCAGTATTCCTAAATGTACAAACAAAAGGACAGCTAGCGATTGGCAACGAGTTTGACTTGCATAGGAAATCTGTAATGAGTAGAGTGCTAAAAATGGAACATTCACCATGAATACGGTATATTCAAATGATTCAGCAGGCTACAGGCATGTTCAAAGGAAAAGCCAGCTAGCTTAACTAAATCTAACTGTGATTGACAGGTTATTCCTAATGAACATTAATCATGAAGGAGCAATTAAGAGTGAGATAGTGTGAAGGGGCTTTGATGCAATGGACCAGTGAGTAAATGGCTAGGTAAGCTCCATTTACACTGTAGCCATTGTAGGCTTTCACTGAGCCTCAAGCAAAATCTGATGTTGTCATTAAGGATGTTATTGTCGAAAATGTAATTGTCGAAAATTTAATTTATCCACTACACAAAATTCAATTTGCTGTAGTGTGAGTTCTTCAGCGTGCAACATTAAACTTCCATAATACACTTAGCCTATATTTAGGTCACATGATAGGTTAGGAAGTAGTTCTATGCGCCACTGTACCATTGATAATGTACAGTAGCCAGGTAAAACATTTTTAGGTGCCTCAATCCTACGCCCATCAGTCCTAAGAGCAAAATAACTGTAAATCCAGTACCTGAATGTCAGATGCAAAACTGTGGCTTTACAAAGAAATCTACAGTCACACTGGACCTCACACTTTAACTTGTGCATGATGAACAAATAGGGAAAAAAACAAGAAAATAAGAATTATTATTATTAATGAGTACCTACAAATGTAATTACAACACAATTGAGCATAAATAGGGATACTAGGCTTCAAAAGTTGGGCTATAATGCTTAAAACTAAACAAGATATATGCTAAGAATACAGTGCATAAGGATGTATCCCATACAGTAAATACAAAATCAATACTGTAAATATATTTCTGTTCGATTCAGGGAAACACAACTCAAGCCATTGGAGGGATTCATTTTTGGTTGTTTTTTTTATTATTACAAATCAGTGTTGCTACAGTACCTGTGGGGTTGTTACGTTGTGCAGCACACATACTGCTGTCATACCCCTCTAGAATTACAGTGATCAGATCAGAGCCTTATAGTCCTGAGACTAAACTGTCTGCAAATCCGCCCTTGGCAGTTACATCACTTTGAGTTTCAGACCACCTACGAGGCGTTCTCATTTGAGAAAAGCTGACCAAACTTCTGAGTTGCACACCTGACCAAACCTTCACGTCCACCCCAAGGCAAAAAAAAAAGCACTGTTTTCATCCCAAACTACATCCTGTCCTCTCTGCCACAACTGCCATGTGTTGACTTAGGGAAGTCAAAATAACGTGAATGAATGAGTGAGCCAAAACCGATGAAATTTATTTAATAATCCATCAGAAGCCCGGGACGGGCTGCGCGATTCCACGCGTTACCCCAGGAAGATCACAGGAGCGTGGTACCATGAATATTCTGCAGCCAGCGTGTTCTCGCCCGAGCTTTGTGAAGTGCATTGGGGAGCCCCTCTAATGGTCTGTCCTGGGATGGTCGGGTTGATCTCCAGAGACCCACGGGGCCCCCCTGCGTTCCCCCACCCCCCACGCCTTTTGTCAAAAAAATACACACAGACGTTCAGATATTCCTTTTAAACTTCATTTGTTTGGAACACTGGTCCGGACCAATTATGCAAAGCAGGCCGACTTCATCAAAATTGCATAAGACACCAGTGTTGGGGAAAGCTCGCTACCGGTATACGCATCGCCAAAAGCTGAAACAGCCGCTGTGCGAGTGTACCAGGCTAAAATGCTACGCGCTGGTGTGTCGGCGAACCTTTGTTTCCACATTATCGTGTGTACTGGATGTCCCTCAAAGGCCTCACCTGAGAACCATGAGACAGCGGGGATTGTGGCTGGTCAGACCGGCAGCATTTGCGCATCCTTTGATCTCCGAGTGCTATTTGCGACATTATGTAATTGTCCCAGGTGAAGAAAAGGCGCTATTTTTGCATCGTGGTAGGTCAGAGGAGGACATGGATGAGGACTATCCCCGTCAGCCTTCTGCACTGAAAGCGTTCAAATCAAACTAAAATATTAAAAATTACTGAAATACTGAAAATTAAAAGAAAAAGATTAAAAATATATATGCAGAGTACCCCATCGTTTTGATGCCAGTCTTCAATACAAAATAACTTGAGTGCATTTCTCTGATAAAACCTCAGTACTGCTGCATTGATTAACTCGTTTACAGACATACACACATACACAAACAGGTAGCGTGCTTTTTTTTTCCCGTGTGTGTAAGCGTGTGCGCGCTTGTTAAACCGGACCTGAATGCAAACGCAGCTAGGGGAACCAATGAGCCGGATTTCTGCCCTAATCAGTGCGGCACAACGGAATGGCTAAGGCCGCCTTATCTCACCGCAATCAGATTAGAGGGGATTGCCGTGCCGTTAAGCTCGCAAAGTAAAGCCGGCCCAAGGATCAAGATGATTTGATTAATATTTCTGATCATATTATCCCTTAAAATACTTTAAGCAGCATAAATTGTTTTATTTTTACTTATTTATTTATTTTGCCCCTCTGCTCCTAAGGCTGATTTGAGATTGCCCACCCCCCCCCCCCCCCCCCCCCCCCCCCCCACCCACGTGTCACTCAGTGGCGCCGCTACCTCCACCGAAGGCCAGGTGGGGGCGCACTACCTTGCTACACAAAGCAAGGCCTCTCTCCTCTCCTCCTAATCTCATCAAAATAAACACGCCAGCGGTTGTCAGCTTCTGCGGCAGGAGAGAAGGAGGCTGCAAGAAATGGGTCAAGCTAATCATGCATATAATTGCATTTTGACTTTTTGGGCTACTGGGACTAGACCTCTGGATATTGGGTTATCCGGGACACACTTAAGTGATTAACGAACAAAAAAAAAGAAATGTAAAAAAATAAAAACGCAGGTACTGTTTTTACTTAACGGCATACGACATCTGTGAGATGGGAATGCACTTTCATTAACTGATGGTCAATACACACGATAACAGCAAGGGCAGGGAGAGAAAGGCAGGAAAATCACAACCTGTCATTAATGTCAAACCACAGCAGCAAGAAGAATAGCTGATCTCCCACGCAGTCCTCCGTGCTTTGCCAGAATGTGGCTGACGGATGTAAAACGCTGTAATATTGTATTCGTTTACTTTCTATAGCCAGCTCACTCTCCATTGCAGTGGAATGAGGGTTGCGCAGGTTGATTTCATTTAACAGGGGAATGTACATGTTGCACACGCTCATTAGTCCATTTTAAACTTCTTGTTTATTTATTGGTCTAATTAGGATTATTAGACAAGTCCCCGGTGGCGGAGCAAAGAAAAAGAAACATTTATCCAGTTTTCGCCAACATATCCTCAACATATATGATGGTAACAAAAAACAAAAAACAAAACAAAACAGATTAACATGTAAGATTCAATTGATCCCTCTGAGATTATATTTCTTTTAAGGTACTGCCTCAGGCATTCACTGCAGTTTTTATGCATCTCTCTCTTCTTCTCATTAGCAAAACTGAGGCCATTTTTTCCAGGTAATAACACATCACCTTGATGGGCTTTGTGGTATAACCGCAACAGCATTGAAATGGCATCTCACCAGTTAACTACATCCCCCACAATGCATATGGATATTGTTAATTTAAGTGCCTAACAAAATAAATCAGGGGTTAGTTATTAATCATTGTCCAATAACACGCTGCTCAGTTCTCTCACATTTTCAGTGCACAACTGAATCATAAAAACAGGGTAACAGATGCATCCAAAACCCAAATTCTAGTATTGTGGATCATTCTTTAGCATTTTTTAGTTCTTTATGGAATACAACAGAACAACATCAGGTTTATTCATAAACCAACGGTGGTGTAAAATTCCATGATTTCAAAATGAATTGACAAAAAAAGAATTCCCCCATTATCACCCTGAATGGAAAGAAGATCAGTATGATCAATGTCTAAATTTGAAACCAATACCAATACAATTAAGCATGTAAACAACGGTATTCTTTAGGTATTTTAGGTATTTTCTCTCTTTATTTAAGACCACCCAAGTCCCTCTGTGAACTGATGGTGGGCCCAGGCCACTGCATGGCTGTGTTTCAAACTACACTTGTCCACATGCTCAAACCAGGCTACCGAACATGGTCAAGTACTTTCCCCACTTAACTTATAAATGTGCAAAATCCCCTAATGCACGAAAGCCACCAATCTTTTCTCTCTTTTTTTCCCGCTTTATTCTGGAAAAACTAGATCAGACACAACCCCGCAATGTGGCAAAAAACCCACAGACACCTCCAACAGCAGGAACCCTGGTTTTGTGAAATCCACACATCCACCACGCTTGTTTAATCTTTGCCTACCGTGTTAATAATTCATGGGTCTCTGTCTGCCTCTACGTGAAACACACTCTGTCCACCCTCAAACGCTCAACCTCACCGATTCATTATTCAGCCCGGTGAATGGCCAGTGATGTTGGAACAGTGGAGCTATGGCTGGTATAAAGACCAAAACACTGCCACTGAGTCTTTGTCTTCTTTTTTGAGCTGAAACACCTAAAAGTACAAAGACAAAATCTGTACCATTTCAGTGACAGTGAATGACAACCTTGATCCCATCCACACCTGCAATGTCTTGACTTTAGTTTTGTTTATTTTGTTTAAATCTTATTTACTTATTAATTGTCCTGGATGGTTTAAAACTGAAAGCTTACCAGGCCAATATGATTAACAAAAAAAATAGCTCAGACTACTCCCAGTCTGAGACTACCCACACAATCTTGTGGGGGGGAAAAAAAAGAACTAGCATTTACACTTACATTGTGCCAATCCAATTCAGAGGCCCAACTGCAGTTTAGCTCAGGGGCGACAATGCCGCCCTTCGCTCTTTCAGATCCGAACGCATCCCGACGCCAGCTCCCCGACGCTCCTCTCCTGACAGGACGCAGGAGTCAGGGGGGGGCGACCGGGCGGCCCGGGGGCGGGAATCATGAGTGCGGGGACCCGTTAGGTTTGCCTCCGTGCACACAAAAAAGGACACGATGAAGACATACAGTACGCCGCAAAGACAGGTGCTCCTGTGCCGCAGAACGGGCCCCCGTCCTAAAGAACCCCCCCCCCCCCTCCCCTCCCCCGACATCAGTCAGAGGAGAAGGAGAGGTGAGGCGAGCGCAGCTGTCACTTCCGCGCGCTCACATATGGCCGGGTGTCCGCGGGACACCCCGCTAAATGACAGGGATGCCGCCGCACCGCGCTCCCGGACACCGGCTCGGCGGCCTTCTGCTCCCCGACAGGAGTACTCCTCCTGCGTTCTGCGTCGACGACGCTCTTCATTATTAAACGCCTCCTTTCTCAGGGTGCGGCGTGCTCGCCCGAAAGGTGACATGCACTCTCTCCCAAAACAAGGAGGGGCCTTAATTATGCATACCGAAAAACGCAGGCTTTTCCATTTCAATATGCGCATGTGTTTGTGTTTGTGCGCGCGTGTGTGTGTGTGTGTGTGTTTGAGGGTGTGTGTGTTTGCATTTGAGGGCGTATGTGCGTTTTCTTGTTTGTGTGTGTGTGTGTTTGAGTGTGTGTGTGTGTGCGTGTAAGCATGCTGTATGGGGCATAAGTAATATAAAAGTAGTTTACTGTACACTACAAGCTAGTTTAACGTTCAAAGCCTTTGTATAAGAATATCTACGCAATAGTGTCTTTGAAGGAAAAAATAAATTAAAGGTGAAAACAGTGAATCAACTGGGAAATATATTTTAAAAAAAGACAGATAGAATAAGACCTGAGACACATGTTATTATACATCAGTCGCCCCATGTCCCAGTCTGCTTAGGCAACATGGTCAGCGGCAAACATATTTCACTGTGGTTCAGTTCCCAGAAGAGACACACAAACAATAAACAAAAGACTCCATGTTCACCAGTCACACCGCATCGCGTCTCTGTGCAAAACACAAGTTGGGTCTCATTTAGAAGATCACGACAGATTAAAACTCCCATTAGCTTTCACGAGTGTGCGCTCAGCTAAACGTGCTCGCTTTGAGTTTCTGAGTTTCAGCGCTGCACTGTATATTATCGCTGCGCACATCATCCTGATAGCATCCTTCAGTTGTCTAAGAAGTACAGAAAGACAGGGATTTTCAGCTTGATTGAGTTTTCAGCCCGGAGAGATGAATAATTCAGCTCACGGGTGCACGCGCGTACATGTTTGCGAGCGTCTCTGCAGCGACTCAAAACCCTGCCCCAAAAAAATAACGATGGAAAAAAAAAACAAACCTTAGAAAAAAAAAAATTCTATATTTTTCTTCATGCAGAAAAAGACAAGCTTTAGGGGTCAGAGAGCAACGCTCCCAAAAGTGAAATTCCAGCGATTATTCACGGGACGGAGCCAGAGGAGGGGGGGGGGGGGTCCCGGCGACACGTCCGTGCCCCTGAGCAAGCCTGCCCGGACCGACAGCCCATTATAGACGGGCCGTGTGACAGATAAATATTTCAATGCAAATAAATAAGGGATGGCTGCCATGTCCCCGGAGAGGCGCTTTCTACAGCCGAGCGCCCGCGGCCGTCCCGTCCCGGCCCGGGGACCCCTCCAGCGCCTCGCACCCGCGCACCCCAACTTCGCCCGGGCTCCGCGAAGCCAGCCCCTAGCTAGGGTAACGCGCAGGTAACGTCCCACTTCCAATCTCAAGGTACAAAGAAGCAATTAATCAGCGGGGCCGGGGACAGAATGTAAAAAAAGGTCCCCGCCATTGTGTCCTTAGATTTACTTTGTCAGGGCCGGGCGGAGACCGCGTTAGCTCATCTTTATACAGTAATTACTGTAATGTGTGGGATACATGCTAGATTTTAATGACTTTCTGTAACGTTACCTATAAGGTGGTGAAAGGTCTTCTCTGGGGATGTGTAAAAAAAAATAATACATTTCATTTAATGCCAGATTAAGTGTATCGCGCGTCTCGGACTTTAATAGGCGTCGCAAAACGTTCTTTTTGCCCTTTCCCTATATTTTTTTTATGGAATAACGCGCGCACGAGTTTCGACGGAAGCGTCCCATTCCCAGAGGGACGGGGTGTGATAATTCAATTAGCGAGGCAATTACCAGGCTCTTCCTGTGCTTACCGTCTAAAAGGGGCCAGATGGGATTCCCGCCATTCCCTCTACCTTCTCCAGCGTCGCCTCCCTCCGCTCCTTCTCCAGCGTCGCCTCCCTCCGCTCCTTCTCCCGCGTCGCCGCCCTCCGCTCCTTCTCCCGGCTCCCGCCGTCGAGCGCCGAGCCAAGCGAGGAGGAGACCGCGGCGGTAATTATCGCGCAAAAGGCCTTCCGCCAACGTCGCTGAAACGCACCGTACTCCGTACGCACGTACTCCGTAGGCCGATTTCTGACGATTTCACACCTCCGAACCGACGCCCCGGCCCAGAATCGCCGCTCCGCTCTCTCTCTCTCTCTCTCTCTCCAAATCTACTGCTCTGGCAACATTCCTTTTTGGGACAAAGTGAAATTGAATTTAAACGCAAAGACCTCGTTTGTGGTTAACATTTTATTTTCTATATAGTTGGCCACAGCCGAGACAGAGGGGAGAGATGAGCATCAGCAAGATCCCATAAGCAACTGATACTTTTTCACGAAGTAACTCTAACACATATTAGCACGTTGTTCGAAACGTACCACAATAAAGCACAAAGTTCAATTCTGTCTTCACCTTATGTGGTTAATTAAGCTAATGAACGCTTCCAAGTCATTCTATTAAACAACATCAGAAGGGTTGCCAAGGAAAAGGCCAGAAATAATATGGCACATTGTCTACCAATATTTAACTCTCTTGGGCGAACGCTCATTTAAATGATAGGAAACAGTCATAATTATCATTACAGTAGACAGGCCAAAATAATTTAATATATCACTTTAGATCTTACTCAGTTTTATAAAGTGTAGGCCCTGGAGCCTGTTTTTTTTCCCCCAACAGCAGAACATCTCCTCCCACATGATATTGCCAGCTGCACAGAGTGAGCCTTGGTTTACATTTGCCAGTTCCAGAATTGTTTTCCCAGTGCAAAATCAGATTGAGTACATGTGTTCAACCCACAGTGTCAGTTTACTCTGTGTGTTTGTGGGTTGGATAGGGACTTGGAGGGTGGATTAGCTGTGGGCAAAGGTAATGAATAGGCAAGGATCAGTGGGACAAGGAGGGGAGGAGCCACCAACACCCTCCCCCCGCCCCCCAAAAAAAAGAAGGACGAAGTAGTTCGGGAAATCAAGACGCACAGAAATATATAGCTAATGAAGTCCCAAGACTACCCTGTAAGATTTAATTATAAACCATACAACGGACTGCCAAATAAGCCCTCATATCCCCAGCATCCTCTCAACCTCAATCCAAATAATAATAAATGTTTAAAATGGTTTTTTTTTTTGTAATGTGATGAAAAAGAGAAGAAAGGATGAAGTATCCAACAGACAAAACATCTGGCTGAAGACGGCCGATGCGCTGTTTCATCGCCGGCTTCAGAAAGCCATCCACCGAGTACGGGGACTAATAGACAGACTGTAGAAACACAGAGAACACAAGAACCTGAGCATGAAAGTGCTTTTCTTCCTCTCTCTCCCCCCCCCCCCATCCCCACCCCCAACAAAAACATGTTGAGCGGTGTTAGTGCCGAGATAAAAAGAACACTAAAATATTAATACGAGCGGGCTTTGTTCTCCGTGCGCTGAGCTAGAATTCCTGAGTCTGGATTACAGCAACCAGGTCTGATTAATTAGGAGGGCATCTGCGCTGAGAGAAACTCCAGAGAGATCCTCTGATTTCCACCGAGACAGACAGGTCTTCGTGGGTCCCAAATGCCCCCCCCCCCCAACCCCCAACCCCCCATCCCCCGCCCCGCCCCACAACCCCACCACACCCCCCTCTCTTTGCTGTGTCTCTCTCCCCTCCCTCATTTACTCCCATCTCCTCTTTTTCCTCTTTCTCTCACTCTTTTACTCTCTTTGGTAGCTCTCCCTCTCTTTCTCTCTCTCTCTCTCTTTCTCTGTGCACAGTTCCCATGTTGCATGATGGGACGCGTTCCCCTCCACGCGGCGGCGTGGGTGCTCAGCCCAACAGGCCTGTTGGCCGCTCTGCTCCATTCGCTAATAAACAAGCAGGGGGTGGCACACACACACCGTCCCGCCCCCCTGATCGACCCCCTCCGGGGGTAGAATGCCACACACTCGGATAAATGTGGGAATTGGCATCCGTGGGCAGCGGACGCCATAGGAGCACGGGCCAGCCTTCTGTGTTCGGCGCTCACTCAGCCCTGCTAGAGGATCCGTTACAGAGCAGCGCACACAGCTGCTGCGGCCCTCCGCTCGGGAAGAGAGCCTGGTGACTGCGAGCCACATCAAGATATCCTCAATAACACAATCCGCCAAAGAACATGAACAAATTCCACGCGGTACAGTCAAGCTAAGGAAAAACTGATAAATACTGGGTAAGATCATTATTAGGCTTTATAGATATAAATGTACCACAATTTTTTAAATATGTCAAAACTCACAAATCAACATAATTATTCAGTTTTTACAATTTCTTGTTAATTTTCGAAGACATAATACACCACATTCTGAATCTCTAAAAGTGCAGGATTGTAACACTAGAGGTGAGGGAAAAGTAGTTTGTTATGATTTTCTCTGCAGCACTTTTCCTAAAAGACTGCTTGGCTTCTTCTCTTGTCGGTGGACTGTCATTCTCCGGGCTTATGGACCAAAGTGGCACAAGGGTTTTTTTTTTTTCATGTCGATGCGAGATGGTCTTTACATGTAGAGTACACTCGCCTGAGACCGGAGCTCTCCCTCCACACACAACCTGTTGACATCAATAATTTAGTAGCAGCGCTCAACTGTCATTCTGAGCGCACGGCCTCCGGTGACGACAGGAGCTTGCTCGGGTACCATCTCCCCACGAATTCCACATCCATCATCATTCACAGGTCACTGACAACCATGACAACGGCCCCGGGTAGCTCAATCTCTGCAGACCTACAGCTGTTGGCTTTTGTCAGCCGGCATTACTCCGCTCACAGTCCCGTACAGAAACAGATGCTGGTCACGATGGCCGTCATCACCTTCAGAAAGTACAGTAATCAGTACACGGCTCTGTTTCAAAGCTCGGGCCAAATAATGGAACTGGAGAAGTAACCGGCGCACACAGCAGAATTCCATCCAAACTGGAAAACTGAGACGCAGAGGAGTAATGCTGTTAACAGTGCATTCTAAAGAAGGTCTGTTTTTTTGCGTTGCGTTTGATTATGCTGACAGGCAGGGGCCAGGAGCAGGACCATGGTCACAGATCCAGTACCCGGCAACAACACGTCCAATTGGAACAACATGTCCAGTTGGAATAACACATCCAATTGGTTTTCAGCTGGAAAAGCCATCATTACTCATCACATGGCCCATGACAACTAATCAGCAGGTCACAAACAATATGAGGTATTCCAATAAGAGGTATTCCAAAATTAAGTATATCAATATGAGGTAAATAAATATGAGGTAAAGCCAACTTTTCGTCATTGGAATGCACCTTTCGATGAAAGACACTGAGTGGTTGCTGCTTGGTTAAAACAAAACAAAGTAAGCAAACAAAATTGGTTACATTCATTTGGTATGGGGGGAAAAAAAAGTATTTACATGAATCCACATACAGACCAAAGCAATGCAATCATCATGTTACTGCGCATTTTCTAAAAATGTAAAATAATGTTTAGGTTATATCAATTTGTTTATGCAATCTCTTATGTACCATAGGCCTTTCTACGCAACACAAGCTTTAAATGCAAGTTGGCTTATACAACCCTTAGTAAGCCTCGGGGCAACAGAGATTTAAAGAAACAGGGTGGAGGGTAGTAACTAAAGGAATATGTAGCAAAACCATAATATTTTCTACTATCCTCCACCCCAACCCCTCTTCCCTCTCAGTATTTTCAAAATCATTATTATTATTAGACACTGGTGTCTAAGTTAAATGGCCACTGGGGTCTATAAGAACTTGCATTACGTACAGTGCTACAGCGAAACTTATTAAGGGTTATTCTGTTTTAAGTTTCTTCAGCAAGGTACATTTTTCCATTTCAATAAACGAGAGGACCGATTTTCCTAGCTGAGCGAGTGTATGGAGGTTCCCTTATTTTAGTCTTGACTACATGAAATAATAATAATAATAATGATAATAATTTTCAATGAACAGCAGGGAGACTTAAATGCAAAGGTCATGTTGAAGGTCATGTCTACGTGCCCAACACACAAACCTCTCTAAAGGTGACGAAGGACGGCACTGCTTTAGACAGCAGAAGCTGAAGCCTTCCAAAATGATGAAATATTAATTTCCTGTAAATTTCCTCAGTTCATTTATTTCTCTGCACCACCAAAAAAAAAAAAAACACTTCAAATGAGGGGGTCGATGGCATCAGCGCTAACAAACAAATGGGCAGATGAGCCTGAACATAGCCCAAATCCCTTTTATTAACTCTCCTGATTGCGGGCGGACGAATCCCACCCACCCCTCCCCTCCCTGCCAAGACGTAAACCCATAAACCCTTGTCAGAGTCCCGCTCAGAAAGGACGAGGCAATCTGTTTGCGGGCCTGTCTCCGTCTGCAAGGGCTGACATCTCCTCCTCTACTTTTGTCCCCGTTCTCTCCCAGGACCCCGCCGCCCCCCCCCCCCCCCACCCCCCCGCTCAGCCTTGCTTCAGGCGTTTATTAAATATGCACCTTCCAGTTGGCTCGAAAAACACCAACTAATCTCATCAGAGAGGAGGGACCTCCAGATATGTAAATCTACATCTGTTCCCCTTCAAAGGAGAGATTCTCCTGGATTACCCACAGAAGTGCCCCCCGCCTGGCTGCCACCAATCAACCGGAGAGCACCCCAGCAACCCCCCCCCCCCCCCTCAAACAACCCCCTCAACCCACCCCACCCACCCTACCTCAATTAGCTCGACAACATCTGATGGCGATGAAATGTCACTTTATGTCAGCGCTTAGCATTTGCTTGTGGGGTGGCGGCGAGGCAGGCTTGTGAATAGACAGCCCGTTTGGGGCCCTCGCGGGGAGGCGAAAGGAGCGCGAGAGGGACGAAGTCAAGCACCTCTTCAGTGGGCCCGTGTGAACAGAGGCGGGCGACCGCACTGCACCCAAAACCTCATTACGCACGTTAGTTTACACAGGATTACGGTGTCTCCCCCCGGTGGCGATAGAGGCAGTGCGGGATTAATCACGCTGATTTGACTGGGGGGGTGGGGGGGGGGGGTTGGGGGACAGGGGAACACCTGAAACGCAATGAGCTTTAGTGTCCCAAAATATCATCTCCGAAGAAGAAGGTGTCTTACCTTCCCCCGCCTGTACCAAACATCTGGTGCAGAACGCTGGATCTCCGAGACTAGGCCTTCATGCAGAGATGCAACCCACAGTTCTCAATCAAATCTTGATTGTACAATTTCAGCTGGGGCAAAGCTGGGGCAGAATGAATACCAGCCACATGCTGGTCAATTTTATCTGTGGCCAGTTTGGCAGGTGACCACCCATCACTTGGAGGTCTCGTCAGGTAAAACAGTGAAATCGGCTGGTGAATTTTGGGATACATTCTGTCTCGTACACGTGCTTCATAGCCTGAGCCTCACCCTGTTGTGGAAACCCAAGAAGACTCTGGAAATGATATCAATGTCAATGTGAGCAGGGAGTACCAAGAACTTATCTGTGACACATAGATATAGATACATATATATATATATTCTGCCTACAATGCCAAGCCTAGGGCAGAAACATCACTGCCTCACTGCACTGTACTGAACCGAAAATCTAAGACAAAAAGTATTATCTTCTGAAAGCCCTTGGCAATTCCAGGTCTTTCTTTTCAGTGCCACCCACGTCCCCGGGCTGCCCGTATCCTGCCCATCTCGGTCTCTGCAGACAGATCCCACTGGACAGATGGCAGATTTGCACTGCCAGAAAAGAACAGTTAGGGCCCATAAAGTGAAATAAAAGTCTCACCGCATACTCAGTCCGGCCAGTGACTAAGCTCAATGTCAGCGAGAATGCTTTCCGGGGTGGTGCAAACCACACGCTAGCTGTGTTGCTCTAAGAACACACCAAACACTACTGCAATATTGGCAGCCATGATCCCGTAGAGGGATTTTCAATTACTTCATAATGTAAGGCTCATCTTACAGCTTTCAATACAGGTAGGCGCATACTGGAGAAGTAATGAGGTGTTCCAGTCCTTCCGTGGAGCAGTTAACGTCTTCAGTAATGCAGTTTATCTTTCATATAGCAGTAGCGCTAACAAAGTAAGAACGATACAGCCGCCAGTGTCTTAGCAAGCGATACTCCTAAATTAGCCTGCTGCAGAGGAGAGGAGAGGAGTGCAGGAGAGTGTGGGGCAGGGAGAACTAAGGGAAAGCGGAGGACTATGGGAAATGGAAATGCAGGGGACTGTGGGAGAAGAGGAAGTGTTTGGGATACGGAGAGAACTATGTGAAAAGACAGAAGGAAGGGATTGCGATAAGGAGAGAATTGTCATAAAAGATAGAGAGAAGTGATTGGGATAAGGAGAGAACTGTTGGAAAAGACCATAGGAAGGACTGGAATGAGGAGAGAACAGTTGGAAAGGACAGAGAGAAGTGACTGGGATAAGGAGAGCACAGTAGGGGTGTGGGTATGCAGACGAATGAGTGTGAAAAGGGGAATATATGGAGGGAAAATGTGAGAAAATGAGTGCGCCTGTGTCTTGGAAAGCCTTCAGGCAATATAAACTCTCAACACAAGCCAAGTGGTGTTCAAATCCTTAAAAGCTTTCTGCTTTTGGAAACTGAGATCTTGTCACACATGCAGAGCTGGAAGCCACAGGTGTCTTCCCTTGTCATTCTATAACTGTTTCTTTTCGTTACCCGAATGAAAGTTTGTACAATCGGGCAAAACTAATCAGACTGTGTACCGTTTTGTTTTAAAGGCAGCTGTAGTGAAGGGCTTCCAGTGCATTGGCACATAACAATTCAAAAGTACAGATTTCAAAGATTAAGTAATGAAGCAAATAGTCAAAGAATAAGATAGAAGTTCTCAGTAAAAAAAAAAAAAAAAGCAACAGGACTATACCATGAGACATTTTAATAATGGGTCATTAGAAATAAAGACGGATGAAGCACAATGCAAAGATGAGAGATTTGCATGTTTAATTAAGATATCACCCCGTTCGCCGCTCCAACACAAAACCGGGGAATGAGCTTAAAGCCGCAGAGTCAACACCGGCTCTAATAACAGTTTTCTCCTCTCAGATTAAAACGCGAGTCAGTGGATGAGCGAGAGGGGGGTGAGGGAGCAGGAGGAGGAGGAGGAGGCGAGGGTTATGAAGAACCAACACAGTGAAAGGGCCCGCAGATCTTTTAATTAACACCCCGCGAGAAGCACATTCTTATTTCATCAGGCTAATAAAAGTGAGGGAAGACTCTTTGTTGTTGACGGTATTGGGGCCCGTGCTCTTGGCATGGGAGAGAGAGAGAGAGAGAGAGAGAGAGAGCGAGCGAGCGAGGCGGAGGGGAGAGGACGAGAGAGGCGCTAATCGGGTTTATATTTTAAAGTCGCCCTTTCCCTCGCCGGTCCGCCGTCGCTCATTAACTCACTCCCGCCTTGTATCATTGTTCCCCGGCGTTTGAAATTCACCCAAAAGGCACGGAGATCTCCCCTTAATCCTGCCCATCAAAGGTAGCACGCTCGCAGTGGTGACGCTACGGCTCTGGATTAGGATTCATCAAGTGAAAAAAAAAAAAAGATGGGGGGGGGGGGGGGGGCGGGGGCTGAGGGGGGGTTGGGGTTGGGGGGGGGGGGGTGGAGCATTGAGGAATCTAGACTTGACTTTAACCATTTAAAAATGATAAAAGTGACACGTCTCAACTCGCTATGGCAGAGCAGATATGACACCTCCCGTATGCATTTAAATAATCTGAATGTTTAGGTTACGTAATTATGCCACTGCGATTTTCGCACAGGCGTGAAGGTTTGGCGCTGTGGCTCTGGCTCTCCCGGGCTTATTTGGATGGGATAAACCCGACTGGCCGGGCATGCTCTGCCTGACTCAAATTTGCAATTCAAAACAACTCCTGTAAAGAATATCTTTTTTCACTTATGAATATGGAATTTTAAAAACGGTATGTAAATTCTCCAAACACCTGCACACACCCTCTCTTGAAAGGTTCACCCTCGTGTCTAGCGATGACTGCGGAGGCGTCGCAGGCTCCTGTGTCTACGATCTGTCAGTGCTCATCAGCATATTGCTGGGAATGCCATTGTAAAAACAGCTGTTCTTTCATAGATATCCTTTATGCGGCACTCCTGACTCTGCTAAAGAATGGATGTCAATTTGTGTATGGTAGTAATTTGCTGAGAGGCTACCACAACACACAGTGCTGTCAGATTGCAAACGAACATTAAGATTCTATTGGGACTTGTTAAAAAAAAAAAAAATAATATACATATATATATATGTATATATATATATATATATATATATATACACACACATATATATATATTATTTTTTATTTATTTATTTTTTTTTGGGGGGGGGGGGGCATTTCCAAATCTTTTTCGTCTGCTCATTTTACTTGTCAACCAGGCCCAACAGATATGATCTGTTTCTCTGATAGAACATTTCCAAGCTCATGGGAGTTTTGCTATGTTAACAGCTCAAACAAGATTGGCTTCCAGATTCTAATGTTAATGCAGCCAATGACACTGTGACTGGGGGAAGAGCTCTGGGGGAGGGGGGAGAGGAGCTGAGGGGGGGGGTGAGGGGGGGTCCAGTGGGGAGCCGGGTTAAGCCAGTTAAGGGCATTAGGCCTCCGCACTGATGGAAGGGGAAGGGGGGTGGGGGGGGGGGGGGGGGGCTACCCAAGATCTGAGTAAGGTAAATCTCTGCAAAATCCCCAATACAAAGGAGTTCAGACTCCACAATTGTACTAGTTAGAGCAAACAGGGGGTTATCTGACAAGCTTCACCTCAGAGGGAACAAAGACAATTCGCAGAAGAAACGAGCGGGGGAAGAAAAAAACTCGGGGAACGCGAGCGCAGAGATCTGAGGGGGCATCCGCGCCCGAAAACGAGTCGTCCCGCTGAACCCCAAACAGTCGCGTGCGCGGCGCGGCGCAGACGAGGTTCGGCTCAGATCCGGCGACGCGGCCGCCTCCTCACAGCTACAAAGCGCGACAGATATGTGATTACCCGCATCTGCGGGCTCTCAGCCGAATAAACGCCTTGTTTACTCGGCTTCACGCAACTTTTTGCCAGGGTTTTTTTGAAGAGAGGAATCGGTGCCGGTCGGCAAAGGGTGAAAAAGCCGCTCTTTGCGTCAGTTTTATCAGCAGAAAGAAATTGGGGCAGGGATCAGTCACCCTCCTCCGTGACAAGTGAACCGCTTTCACATCAGGACGGGGCGTTTAACCGACGCCTGTCCCGCCACCGTCTGAAGACGTAACGACGGGAAAAGCAGACCGAACAGGCAGCTCCAGGAGAGGCCTCCCTTTTATAGGAAAAAGAACGTAAAAATCACACCGTCAATTACTTTAATTGGGGCAACATAAACCCTCGGTGCACTTAACACAACAAATATGAGTTATATTACCTTCATCAAACACTCAGGACGTGTGACGGAAGAAAAACAATCCCCCTTCGCCCCGTGGGTTTAAATTAGGTTACGTTACACATTCGCCGCAGACAATCCAATTTTCAATCTGTTTCAAATTATTTCAAGAAAAACAAAAGCAAACTTTCGCTCGCTCCGCTTGTGTCGAGCTGTTACTTCTTTCTTCGATTAAAACTTTTCGCCCTCCGCACGCCGGGAAGGCGCCGAAGTTGATGTCACGCGCCATCACCGTCAAGGTCCGCGCCGGTAGAGAGACACCGGAGAAAAATCACGCTCTCGACAGAAACAGAAAAGACTTTCGAGTCACTTCAGTAATTATCAAAGAGCGAAACGATAACGATGTCCGCGCGGCGAGGGAACGCAAAACAAAAGGCCTATTCATTCAAGCAAACCGTCCGTGCGTCCATGAACCGTATCATTTGTCAGCCAACACACACACACACACACACACACACACACACACACACACAGAATGAAATAGAAGATAACAACCTCAGGCAGCGGGTGGTTATTGCATTTTCCCACAACCCCCACGCCGCGCAGTTTAGAGAGGATCTGTGAACAGACAGTGTAAACCCCCCCCCCCCCCCCCCCCCCCCACCCCCGCTCCTGTAATAGACACATAGTCTTATCAACGGTGCACCAAGGTGATGTTTGACTGCAATGCGAGTCCATTTCTTGTAAGCTCAGAGCTTAAGCACTTTGTTATTGGTTGTTAGCCCTGGCCTCCTGCAGATAAACTCGCAGGGCCCCCGTACGCCCGGGGAGGCCAAATGAGCACCCGGCCTGTCAGAGGGCTGCTGGGAGATGATGTATAAGCCCGGTAAACTGCCATAAGGCTCCAGCCACAATGGAATTGTGTTTGTCAGTCGTTTCTCTGTAACACCCCCCCCCCCCCCCCCCCCCCCCCACCCCCACCCCACCCTGGGTTATCGTGGCCGGGCCGGTGGAATTCGAAAAAAAAGAAAAAGGGGGGGGGGGGGGTATTTAACTCCATCACCTTCTAATCACGTCTCTCCGACGAGAGGGTGGGGCGGTCCGTTCTGTGGGGATGGCGCCCCCCCCCCCCCCCCCGCCCTCCTCTTCTAAAGCTTCGTTTAGGCAGCGTTTCAGGAGGTTTCCTGGGGGGGGGGGGAGAGGAACGGAGCCCCCCCCCCAGTGCGTCGGCGGGGGGTCCGGGGCACGGGGATGGCGCGGGCGGGGGGTCCGGGGCACGGGATGGCGCGGGCGGGCGCGTGTAAACACCCGGAACAGCATGCCCGCTCAGCATGGCGGCAGCTCGCCGCATCCATCTCCAGGAGGAACAGATGCTTACATATTATTGTTTGTTCCAGTCAAGATGATGAAATTTTACACCCTACAGGTAAGAATAAATCATCATCCGGCTTTTTTCCCCTCTTTTTTCTTTTTCCTCCTCCCATCTTTTCTTAATATCGGCAATTTTGGCTGGATTCTCTGCTCCTCTCACATACACACACACAGGGTACAATGCTCTTAAATGACATCGCGCTGAAAAATAAAAACAGAAACAGAAAATAGGAAAGACCAATCATCATAAGTAGCAGAATTATTCCCACCTCTGTGGAGAGCTCCACAGGAAACCCTCCCCCTGCAAATCGTCTGCATTAAAACCTCCAGGAGGATAAATTACAAGGCCAAAAAAAAAAAAAAAAAACGAGAAAGGAAAAAATGAAGATGGCACCTGTCTATACTTAAGCCCACAGGGTCTCTTATCGTCTGAGTGCAAATGGCTCAGTCAGAACACGAAGGTTAACATTTGGAACTAACACATACTGTACTTTCAAAAGGTAACTACCGCTCACGACCGTAATAATAGGCGAGGCGTAGAGTGGGAGGGCGGCTAATTATGCGTAAAACTGTCTCCCTTTTTATTTTATGTGGTGGCGCTGCAGCTATTTTTCGACTTGTTTGGATAAGGCTGGCGAAGCGTTCTCGTCCAATGGCATACTTGCTTTGCTCCAAGCAGCTATTTAAATCCAAGTCACAGGCTGTTTGTCTGTGGACTGCGTAGGCTGTGTCCTCCATTATGGTTTGTCTTTCAGAACCCACCCATTTATTTTGGCTTGTCACAAACTATATTTATCTACATCTAACAAGTTGAACTTGAAAAAGAACATGTTTAAAGTTGAATACCAAATACCACTTGCTGAGTATATACTGTAAATCATACAAGAGAGCAAAAGACAGCGGTCGGTGAATTTCAGATGTCTGTCACATCACCTGCGTTTTGATTTTCTGGTGGGGTTTTTTTGACGTTGAGTACTTGAAAAAATGAACACATTGATCTTTCATCCTTAATAAACAAATGTGGAAAATTGTGGAAATTTAACAGTACTTTAATGTTTTTCAGCATAATCACGTCAACAAGCTATTCCCACTAGAAAAACGACTTTAGGGAAACAGGAGCATTCTTCAATGTTGATGACTTTCTTGGCATATTCCGTACAGCAAATGCACAATAGAAATGCACCCAGTGGGAGCCAGTATTTGCTCTGAGTTGTTTTACCCACAGAAAATCACCCTCAAGTTAAACCCCAGAAGCCACCCTCGAACTGAGCCACAACAGGGCAGTTATTTTTCCTCCATAATTTAATGTTGTGGCGGGCCCACCAGGCAAACATTGTTTCATATGTCATGATTTACACAAGCTTGAGCTTTCCTTGAATGTACACACTGCTCCCTGCCAGTCACGGATGCCAAGTTGAGATGTGATTATTCCCTTCATTAACAGCTTATTAGGCCTGAAACCAGACACTATATAATAAACCAAAGGGTCATTTGTCCATTTAGCCTATTTCTGCTGTTTCATGAAAACAGGCAACTGCAACAAGCAGTTTCAATGGCCATTCCTAAATAGAACTGAGACAAATGTTGCGCTCTCTCTGTATACCTCACTAATATACACCACATGGCCAAAAGCATGCGGGCACCTGACATCCAACATCTCATCCAAAATGACGGGCATTAATATGGAGTTGGTCCACCCTTTGCCGCTATAACAACCTCCACTCTTCTGCGAAGGTTTTATACTAGATGCTGGAGCATTGCAGCTGGGATTTGCTTCCATTCAGCCAGAAGGGCATTAGTGAGGCCAGGCACTGATTGGGCAGTTAGACCCAGCTTGCAGTTGGCTTTCTAATTGATATCAAAGGTGTGGGATGGGGTTGAGGACGGGGCTCTGTGCAGGCCAGTCAAGTTCTTCCAGGCCGATCTTGACAATACCATTTCTATATGAACCTTGCTGTGTGCCCAGGGGCATTGTCATACTGAAACAGGAAAGGGCCTTCCCCAAACAGTTCCCACAAAGTACAGAATCATCTAGAATGTGATTGCATGCTGTAGCATTAAAATTTGCCTTCACTGCAACTGAGGGGCCTAGCCTAAACTATGAAAAACAGCCCCAGACCAAGGGGTGTCCATGTACTTTTGGTGATATACAGTAGCACTCACACACACACACACACACAAACACACGCACACACACACACAAGCACACCTACACACACACACACACAAACACACCTACCTACACACACATACACACACACACACACACAGCAGCACATACACACCCAATATTCTTATCTTTACACTCATATTCCCGGTGCCGATAATGGGAAACGGTTGCTCGGGCTGTATTCCCTTAACACTTAGCGGAGGAGACGCGAGTCAGGGGTCACATCGCAGTTGTCTTAACCTACAGCTGTGGGTCTGCCTCTCTTAAAGCGGCGTGTCATAAAAGAAAAATTGCTCCGCGGGCCCCCCGTCCGCTAAACTCCGCCGCATGCGTGCTCGTCCGCAGCGAGATTTCCACCATCAAAGTCAGGAGGGGCTCAACCCTTAAAGGCCGTAAGTGAGCCATAACTAACTCTGAGGCCTTAATGATGCAAGATGTGGGTAGCTATTGAGAGGATGAATCAGAATTTCTCAGTGTGTGGGGTATAGAATATAAATTATTAACCCCCCCCCCCCCAATCATGCCCCCCCCCCCCCCCCCATACTATGGAAATAAATACACATCAAGCGGTAGGATGAAAAAGAGAGAGAGCTGCGCCGCGGAGATGAATGCTAATGTTAGCGGCTGGCCCGGATTAGCAGCCATTAGGGTCCGCTGTGACCAACTGCACACTCGCCTCAAAACACGAAATCTGCCTGCGCCCCTCGGGCAAAATTTAGCAAATCAAGACTTCTCACATCAAGCTGATTTACATGAATCGTAATACATCGGGTTCCCGCATGATCATTTTATGCATTTTCAAACAGACCGAGATGTCTCAAAATTTCTTCATTCTACACCCATAGATTTGTTTATTTTCGCAACCTGCATGTGTATTTAAAAAAAAAAACTAAGGAAATAAAAACTGCAGGTTACTCAAACATTTCTATGTTAATTATCTATTATGCTTTAAGTTAGTGGGCCTAATTTTTAAAAAGTAGTTTTGTTTTTTTAACATAATGCGATTATCTTGGAAGGAAAAAACTTGAAAATATTTTAGAAAATATTATTTATATGGTTCTTGAGAGTAAGACCAGAGACTGAAGTCCGCTAGAGCGGACAAAAATGAATTGCTGAGTCTTAGGAGGATGTGGAACATATCAGGTACTTAGAAGTAACTACCTCTAAACTCCAGGCACCACTGCCAGCCAGAACCTTTAATCAGTGTAAACATTCAAAATAAAAGCTTTGCATATAAAAAAACCCTTTTCTCAGAACTTTGTTTTAACATGCGTGGTTGATCATAAGGCCTGCTTACTGTTCATTGAAGCACTTTTAGCTTCAAGCAGGCATATATGAGAATGCTTGTAAATGCACCAATCAAAAAAGGTATCCAATTATGGCTGTTCATGGACTTTCTTTAAATTGTTTTACCTAAACATACTGTATATCACGAGAGGTGTCATTGAGAATTTTTGCTCATCTAATCATCTGAAAAAAACAGCTGGCCTTCCATTACTCATCCCAACCCATTCCCTCCTTAGCATTATCAAAATGCCATGAACAGGCACGTCTATGGGAGTGACAGCTTTTCTGTGAGCTCACAGAGACTAGGAGAAGTCTACTTGAATTTTCTGCAATTAACATGCCTTAAGAAGTCAAAGCAGGACTAAACATAATCCAGATGGGGAGCAGAACATATTAATAAACATAAACTCAATGGAATCAGCTTACTGTGACTCAGTGGCACTGAGCCACGCAGCTTAAGTGTGGAGCAGCGTTTAGTTTTTATAAATGTCCTGAGGTGTGCTGTTAGCGGTAACCTCTGAGAGAGCGAGAAGGCCAGTCTCTGGTCCAGGTCTGTGGCCCCTTCTCTCCTCCCTCTGCCCTTAACTGCACATTGTGTCTTATTTATTAGGCAGGCGTCACCGCTACAGACTCACCACACTGGTGCCATTAAGGAGCACGGCTCCAGTTGACTGGGGCGCTTGCAGGGGCGGTGTGGTCGAGCCTGCAGACGGTCCCGTCGCGCTGCAGCCAGCGAGACGCTGCGCCGGAGGTTTATAAATCAAACAGGGCCCTGCGTGGCCTGGGCTGATTGCGTAGGTCATGGCTGAGGTGCGGGCCCTGCCAACACCTTTCACCCTCATGTTTTATCTGCTATCGAGTGATGGATTGCCCCCCCCCCCCCCCCCACCCTTTACTCTCCCCGTCAACCACCGCCCAAATAAAAAGAGAGGGCGGCCCATCCCAATTAATCACCGCGCTTCGGAACCCCGCGCGCCCCAACTCCGCTGCACCTCGGAGCCGCCGGGACACCGATGATGGGGATTCCCCCCCCCCCCCAACTGCGGTACGGGACGGCCCACGAACGCACAACAGCTGCTGGAAACAGGCCGAGATCACAGGCCGCTAACGACGGCCACACCAAGGTGGGCACAAAAACTCTGACAGTCCATGACTGCTTCAGGTGGGGTGTTTTTGTTAGTTTATTTTAGGTTGTCCAGTTTAGAAATAATGGTGAGCTATGAGGACAGCCATTATCTACCTGGAGCCACTGACTGAAAGATAATTGACTGTTAGCTAATTTATGATTGACACTGAGGTCCACCAATCCCTGCTTAGAAACGGTTGCTATGTACAACCTCCTCCGACATCTAGCTCCGACACTGTCAGCAACATTGGTGCAGATAGCAGAAAATTAAAAACACAGCACAGAATCAAACTCGTAAAGGTCATTCAAAAAAATGAATATTCCACCAGGTTCTGAAAAAACCTTTAAAGCCTGAATAGTTTATTGTAAGGTGATGATAACATACTGGAACCATGAGGCATGGAGAGCATGACAAAGTACCCCAAATTAACATGAGTGTTTCCATATTGCCAGCTGACTGTTATAGTACAAACTAGTCCAAATTATTAGAAATTTTTAATGGTAAATGTATGTTTGTAATATTAGATTTAATATAAGAAATATTAAAATCTCTGGGCAGGTTTGAGAAAGCGCAGTGACTCCTGTTGCCACAAGGTGGCATTAATCTGAGACACCCAATCATCAAAGCCAAATAAATAAATAACTGAAAAATGTTCTGAGGTACTATGAGGCATATTGCTGTCCTGATGTTCCTTTGGGCCCAGCTTTTGTAGAACTGGATACTTTCCATGTCTGTGGAACTGGGGAGTTTGAGAAAAGCAGTGGGATGAGCTCACGTCATGAGCTCACTTCAAACACAACCGCAGCATAACAACGTCTCTTGTTTTTACCACAACTGGGTTCAAGCAAATGAATACAAAGTACTTATCTTATCATCAGAAATGTGACCCCACCTCTAATATTTCATAAAAAGGAACAGGTATAATGGGTTCAACCCATGTGAACAGTCCCCATTGGCATCTGTCACATGTGTTTGATGGTGCACAGTGCATGCACGATTCAGACTGGACTCCTACTTTTCTGGCACATCGCATCCTCAGAAATCACAAAAGTGACAGCTTCTTTTAGGAAGGAGGAGTCAGAATGAACATTTTGTTTTCAGAGCCCTGAACTCAACCCCATCCAACACCTTTGGGATCAATTGGAAAGCCAGCTGCAAGCCAGGCCTAATCACCCAATCAATGCCTGACTTCACTAATGCTCTTCTGGCGGAATGGAAGCAAATCCCTGCAGCAATGCTCCAACATCTAGTCTAAAGCCTTCACAGAAGAGTGGAGGTTGTAATAGCAGTAAAGGGTTGACCAACTCCATATTAACGCCCATAATGGTGGATGAGTTGTTGGATGTCGGGTGTCCACATACTTTTGGCCATGTA
This sequence comes from Anguilla anguilla, assembly GCF_013347855.1. Taxonomy (NCBI): domain Eukaryota; kingdom Metazoa; phylum Chordata; class Actinopteri; order Anguilliformes; family Anguillidae; genus Anguilla; species Anguilla anguilla. The sequence goes on along the minus strand of NC_049216.1, from coordinate 30,764,075 downwards.
CTGCAGAGTAGTTGATGAGTGAGGCAGCCCCACAAAGCATTGCACACCAGTACTAAGGAGAACCTGAGCTGCTCTCAAAGGCACAGTGGGATGGGTAGTCCCAACCTCCTTCTTCAATCTAAAGACTACAAGGGCTAATGCTGACAGAAGTGCGATCCCAAAAAAAAGAAAAAAAAAAGAAAGTAAAATCAACCAAGCAGCACTACCCAAAGGTCAGGCCAAAGGCACATTCCTGCAGAAGGACAGCCAGAACCAATAGATTTAACCACTGCAGTGGAGCTGCAGAGCAGTATGACAACTGAGAAAAGAAGGGAAAGAGGGAGAGAGAGAAAGGGAGAAGAGACAGAGAGAAAGAGAATGTGTTATTTCGTTTTTTTTTCCTTTCTGAGACACTGACTCGAGAGTAATTTCTGGATAAAAAGACAATATTTCATTCAAGAAGGAGAGGCTCGTTTATCGTTGTCTTACATTTTTAAAAAATGCAAGATCTGGACTCAATCCAACAGCTTCCCATTTACTGTACGCTATGCTTTTGTCAAAAAAGGTATTTGTTCTGAGTTCAGCAGCTGTAATTTATGGTTAAAGTTACACCTGTGGATCAGTCGCAGAAGAAGAACAAAGGAAGCCTTGTCAAACTCATATTAAAGAGAATCTGAAATGTCTTTGATAGGGAGTATTTTCACAGGGACACCGTAAAAACCTTTTGTCAAAATTGTTTTCGGCATAATATTATGACACTTCAGAGCCAACCACAAACATAATGCATTCGGAGTAAGAAATGCACTTACATCTCATTTTTAAAAAGGTTCTGAGAGTTTGCATTATTAAATTTCTATTACTCAAAATCAATGAATATTCTGTAATTTATAATATTTGTTTTTCTGAATTGTAAGGGAATTCTGAATTCCAAGCTAATATATCTAATATACTGTTACTAAGCAATAGTCTTAAGTTGTGTTAAACAAGCTACCTGGCACAAGTACCAAGCTGGCTACCTAACTAGCAGCATAGAACTACTTGTTGGGATAAGCAACATAGCATTCACTTTCTAGCTAGTGACTGTAGCTACCTTGCCATATAGGACTGTTAACTAGTTACCTAGCTGCATCCCCCAGCACTGCCATACTTACTGACATAAGTTCAGAGGCTAACCAAAGCTTTGTACTCTTTGTAGTAGCAATCTGTTTGGCAGAACAACATTATTTTTAAATTAAGAAAGCAGCCACTGCTGTTACAAATAATTTGGGGACAAAAACGTAATCTTGGGTAGTGTAATTTCCACCAATGGAAACTGTTTTCACAAAGTTCTAAAAGATAGTGACTAACATGACTTACAATAATTCATCTTACACTTCCTTATGGGAATGTTTCTCCCTAAACCATCAACTGACAAAATGACATCCGACCTTTAGGAAAAGGTGTCTATTTTACAATAATGAGCTTGAAAAGTCATAATTGTGAATGTTACTTCCAGTTTCATAACTGGTCGGTTGACTGATTCGTTTGTACTCCGTACACTTTCCGTACATGAGCAAATCCGTTTTAAAGCACTTTACAGTTATAACTGAACTAAACAGACTAATGCCACCGTCTGTGGCAACACAGAGGAAATGCTGTAAACCTTCCATCCCAACAAGATTTTATCCGCCTGAGTACTAGGTTGGCAAATGCACAGAGATGGGTTACTTTCACACACATCCAGGTACGCCTGGGGAGAACAAAACTGTGTATGAGGCCAAACCGAGGTGCGGCTGAACTCGGTCTATTGGAATTGTGGCGTATAGCGCTAACGCAATTACCGTCCAGCGTGTATGAAATAGAACAAAAATAGTTCAAACAATAATCCGCCTCAAAAAAAGCATAATCTGCTTGAAAGGTTGCAGTCTGAAGCAAGTCAATATTTAAGATTGCTTTAAGTGCAGAGTAAATGTTGCTGATTCCCTTACATTCTGACAGTGGCCCCGGGTAAAGACACAGTAAATGCAGTTAGTTTCGCAACAAATCAACCCGAACAGACAATGAGAGCTGGCTGTATGTTATCGGCTTCGGGGAATAGGGGCAGTCAGCAGATGACCCTCAATATATTCTATACCCCCCACCCTCACTCCACCCCACCCCCCCGGAGGAAAGGAAAAATAAATAAATAAATAAACGCACAAAAAAAAAATAAAAAAAAATACTGAGCAATCACTCCAAATGCAATCCTCCCCAATTACATCTTTGCACCCAAAAGCTCCGGGGTCAGCTTTCTCAGCAGAAAGCAATGCATTATGGAAATCAATCACAGTGAATTCCCACACCGTTGTCACTGCGAGAGTATTGCAGAAACGGCGCGCTGCTTCAACTCAATTTTCCCTGGTGAGAAAAGACAAACTGTAAGCAGAAAGGTAACTCGGGAGACGCCTAGCGCCGCGTGTTAAGCCACCTTTACGATGAACGCCGGCCAAACTTGACAGCTGCAGCTACTTTAAGGTCTTCCACCGAAAAACATCTTGCGGCAGCCGTGAAATGCCCCATCCATCTTCTGTTTGACTGACGGTCGTGTCGTGGTATGGTAATTCAGAGTGTCAGAGAGCCAATTCCCCGTGTCACAAGGATCGCAACAATAAACTGTCGCGAAAAAAAAAAGCTCTCTTCACACTGTATACATTACCTGCGATTATATAGACTCTCTTGTGTAATCTTTCATATAGATGCTGAAACGTTCTGCACATATTGATCCCCACACGTGTGAGTTAATGCAATGCTGAAATCTCACGGCATCAAGACATCTTATGAAATGTTTATTGTATTACAGAGCAGGGGAACTGCAAAAGAGCACCCCTCTCTTCTGGTAATAGGGCTGCCAGCACTTTCATTGATCTTCAAGTTATTGTGAAACAAATCCTCTGCAATGGCAAGTGTTAATTTGTGTTTATGGGAATGTTTTCCCAGCTGTCTTCACACCTAAATCAAAACAAACTAACACAGAAAGCCAGCGTGAAATAATAACCCCACTACATCAATGATTGCCAGCAATAATACAGCAAAAACTACAGCGACCAATCAAAACAGAACACAAGGCCAAATATTTAGAACTCTTAACTCAGAAAGGGGTGTGAAAACTTTCATTATGGCACTCTGTTCAACCTAACCGTATAAAAAATAAGCACTGCAAAGTGCTTAATAGCACAACTGAACTTTCAAATCAGAAAGAACACTTTGTCCAGTGTGCGAATGCAACAACCCTAAAATTAGGTTCAGGTTGAGTTAAAATGTACCTACTGTTCTTAAAACTCACTTATAGTTCAATCATATCTTCTTGCAATCATCACAAGCTATTCCCAAGGCCTGTCACAAAAAAAATGTCTTACACGGGAACATTTGTAATGACAATGGAAAATAAAATTATTCAAACAATGATTAAACAAATAATTTTATATTGGTTTAACAGCAGAAAGCTGAAGAACAGTGTTAAATAATCAAGTTACAAAATTCACAAGGTTATTTATTCATTGGTAACTGAACAATTACAAAATATTAATAGGTCACAATGACTAAAATGGTTCGCCCAATGATCAGCATAATTTTTAACAGGCGACTGCTGCTGCAATTAGCTCTTGATATGTTTAGTACTACAAAACAGCGACTCAGTAGCACTGAATAATAAAAATTCCACATGCTTGATTAGATTATTGGTAATATTTTTGAGAGAACGTCTATTTTCAACTGAACGCATTTCTGCACTTACTGAATGCTTGTTTTACTCAGTGGTTGTTCATGTTGCCTAGAAAGCTGGGCCTATGAAGTTTTTTTTGTTGGTGCAATTTCAAAATGCAAAAACTAATAATCACAAGTCCCAGATTTGGGAAGCAGCAACCCACCGCACACTTTGTGTTAGGGAAAGAAGGGGACTGTGAAGAGAGTGATGGGGGGGGGCGGTGATGGTGTGAGAGAGGATAGAACTATGAGGAGGTGGGGGGGGGGGGGCAAATGACTTTCACAGTTCTCTGAGAGGACTCTGGACACTCCCAGGAAATGGCGACGGCGGTTTCGGGGGGGGCGGGTGGGGGGCTGACGGGTGACCCCGCCCGTCAGGGGTGCGCCAGGACACGGCCGCAGGCCCCGCTAAGTGCTCTGCCCCGCTCCCGCCGCGGGAGAAGCATATGCCACCGAATCCCCAGGCGTGGCCCGGGACGGGACGGGGGGTAAACAGAGACATTTTAAATGGGGCGGCCATGCCCTTCATCTCCCCCCCCCCCCTTTGGAGTGCACTGCGGCACAGGCTTCTGCTTGATCAGATAAGCGGGCGCGTTCGAGGCCCCTGGGCGCCCCCCTCCCTGAATGTTGGCGCTGTAAATGTGCTATGATAGCCGCTGAGCATCCTGGCCATGTCTTATCCTGTTGTCATCTGGTGTTGAGGCGCTCCACAGCCTGTGCACAGTCAGCCCAGTCTGTAAAGTGTTCAGGGATTCTATGTCCCTGTATTTTAAGGGGTGCTCTTTAAACTGTCATATTTCCATAAAACATAATGAATCAGTCATTTGTACAGTTTTGTGCAGCAGTTAATAAACTGATCATAAGTAGTCAGTAAACACTTGATAAAATTTTCAGATTCATTATTTTCTCGGTTATTGGTTTCACGTACGGTACATAAGTTCACTTTGTCTCACTACTACAACACAATGAGATTTAAATTGGGAAGACTAAAGCCTTTCACTGGCCTTTCCTAAATTTTGAATTGTGTAGGACAGCTCTGGAGTAGTCTGCCTCAAATATTAGGCAGTCTGCTACTGTAAAAAAAACCCTTCAGCAAAAATCCAACAATAAAAAGGATAACTTGTACTTAGCCCATTACAGTGTTGAAGCTGATTGTATTATAATAACAGTTTTTTTTTATTTTTTATATTGTATTGCATTTTCTTGGTGTGGAGGCATTTCAGCATACATAAAATATAAGGGGGTCAAATTTAATTGCAAAAGAGATGAGACGAGACTAATTATTTGGCTTGACAGTAATATTTTATTTAACTTCGGCGCTGGGCAAAGCCGACTGGCTGCTGGGTTTTAAGCAAAGGAAATTTATTCCCAGCAGACTCAAATAAGTTCATGCGGAATCTTTGATTTTCCCAATAGCACAAAACGACCGAGGCAATTCATCCAGCATGATTTATTCATACTGTTGTTATATTTCAAACACGAAGGCTCAACAGTCTTATTTTTTTTTTCCACCTAGAGCGTACCACACATTCCCACTTTCTTTCCTCAAGCAATTTAGACGGTTAAAGTGTTGTTGCCGTGGCAGCACTCGGCCTGCCAATCAATTGGAAGGAGAGCCAGTCAGGTGTAAGGAGATGCGCTGGGTGTGAAATAAAAAAAATAAATAAATAAAAGATATCAAATGAAAAACAAAAGAGGAGAGTAGGGGCAGTGTCTAGGGACAGGAGAGAGGCTGGTGGGTAGTGCTATTGAGCGACTGGAATAACACTCGTGATTTATCAAAAAGCTCTTGAAAGCTCTTCTGAAGCATTAAACAATTCGGAAGAGAGCGGGGAAAGGCAGGGCTCTCGCTCTCCTTGCGCTGAACCGGCCCGAAGGTCCGGCCCCTCTGCTCTCTCCGGGCCCCAGCCGGGCAGTGGGCCGGCTTCAAAGACCACATCAAGGGCTCCAGCTGGGGAGGGTGCCCACAACGGCTCGCATTCTAAACATTCGGTTTATGTAAAACAAAAACATTTACCAGCTGGAAAAATGCAATGCGCGTGAGTCACATGCACACACAGATACAGACAGACACAAACACACACACACACACACACAGACACACATGCACACACACACAGACACGCAGACAGACACACAGAGAAACACAGAAACAGACACACACACACACACGCACAGGCAGACACACAGACACACAGAAACAGACACACGTACACACACAGATACAGACACACATGCACACACACACAGACATGTAGAAAGACACACAAAGAAACACAGAAACAGACACACACACACACGCACACACACACACAGGCAGACACACAGACACACAGAAACAGACACACGTACACACACAGACATGCACACACACACACACACACACACACACACACACAGGCAGGCAGACACACACACACACATATGCACACACACACACAGACACACACACACTCACACACACACGCGCACACACACAGACACACACACACACACAGAAGAGCTTGCAGAAGAGCTCATTTCCCTGCACTGTCCCTTGGGTTTTAATGGCACTCCTTGAAGGAAGACGAGGAATCTGTTTCCCCTGCCAGAGAGAGCAGTGAGAATGCACCGCTGTACTGTGTGTACCTGCAGCTATCAACAAGTACAATGAACTGAAATTGAATTTGCAATCGCATCAGATCAAGTTAACTTTTTTCTTTTCTTTTTTTAAACTTTTCTGGCAGGATGCTTCCTTACATACTTAACAAACTATATCGCTAGCTTTGTTCCATTGAAAGCTTTTTTTTTTGTGTTACATTTTTTGCTTTACCTTAGAACATCTAACTAAATTACCAGAACAAGTTACATACAGTCCTCATTTGCACATTTTTACCCAATAATGTAAGAAAGTTATTTATTTTTAATGATAGTAGCCTTGCATCTAGTCTATCTGAACACAACACAACCAGTCAAAAGTGACAGTATCTGAAAATTTTACCAGATGATTCAAGTATTTGATAAGACTGGATAAGGTAATACAGTTATGTGTTTAGGACTGCATCAAGTTTCACTTTTATCCCCCAGCTGGTTACTACTCTTAATATAAAGTGCGCACTATAATATGGAAATATTAACAGGAAGTTCACCGTGTACTTCCTATTAGGAACACTCAGCTCCTCTTTTCTACTGACATATTAGAAATACTGTGGGATTCTGGGAGATGTAGTCACTGATGTTTACGAAAGGGTCTATGCTTTCACCCACTAAGGGAGAAAATGACATTGTTACAGATAAATGTGAAAGTACTGGGACAGCTGTGTGAAATTGATTGTTTTTCCTCTGTACTAGTCAAATTTGCATTTCAGATCAAACGACTTTGAGGCAAAATTCACAATGTCTGCATTTGTTTCATGTGTTTGTTGTTTTAACAGATGTTGAACTATATTCCATTCCAGCATAAATATTGGAATAAAGTAAGTTTTGACTTACAAGGTCAATATTTCACTGCATACCCTTTAACATTTGAGGACTGTGACATTGACATCACCAGCTTCATGATGTGACAGATTGAAATGCTCTGCCAGGATTCTACCTCTGCCTCTTTCAGTTGCTGTGTGTTTTCTGGGGACAAAGTGAATATCATTGTCTCATAGCAATGATAGTGTTTGATTTTAAATGTCATTTTGATTAGTATAGAGGAAAAACAAGCAATTTGACATAAGTGTCCCTTTTATACTTTTGCATTTAACTGTACATGTTTAACATGTTTAATGACATGAAAAGTGAGTAAAACTACTGTAACTAATTGTTCTAATAGCATTCTCTCTGAATTAATTGTATGCCCTAAATTCACACAATCTACTAATGTTATTTCAGTTATGTCAAAAGTATGAAATAAGATGTCACATAATTGCCCGAAAACATTTCAACAAGAGTTTGACTTTTTCTCTTGGTTAAATCTTTTAAAGATTTTGATAAATTTGAAATTGATACAGCTAGAAGCTGTATGTCTCATACGTTTTTATAGTATAATGCATTTCTGTTCAAATGCTGAACGTGAAATACAAAGAATATCCAAAAATGCTGATCAACACTTGAACAGCCCCTGCTATTTCAAATTGAAATGCCTTTTGAAGTTAAACGTCTAACATTCTCTGTCAGCAATACAGGCACAGAATTGTTTTTGTATTATTAGAGTTGAATCACCAAGTAAAGATACATGGGTTCTGCAGTTTGTGCCCAAGTAGAGATTTTTTTTTGTCAAAAACCCCACCTGGAATAAGGATCTGTTTGGTCGAGAAATAATTCATTGTGTAACACAGTGAAGCACTTTCTATTTCATAATCTCTTGCCCTGTTTCCGCGATGCGCTTATATGCTATACATCATGTAACACCCACAAGGAGGTTTATTACAAGCTTTCCTCTCAACAATTTGCATTTCTTATCCAGCCATTTTCCCTTTTGAAAAATGTCCCTAATCTTGGACTACCAAACCTGAGGTTGAAAGTTTTAGGCAGTTATACGGTTGGGGGAACATGACGTTAGCCCTCATCCCAAATCCACGGGGAAATTTAATAGGAAAAATGTTGTTTGAATATTGCAAATCCCAAAGGGTTTTGAACCCCTTCTTTCCCCTTTTAAATGGATCTTTTACTGCATAAAAAAAAAAATAATGCAAGACCCAGAATTGCGCAAAGAAAGTGCACAAAACCTGACATTCGTGTAATGACACACACTCACTGATAGCAAACCTGCATCTTCTACACGCATCCCCGAAACAAAAATTAACCTTGTTTGTCTGAAGGTTTTCCGTAATGAACAAAAGCTCAAAGACGTGGCGAGGTTGCAGGAAAAGCGCAAACACCTCCACGACATTATTACACCCGTTAAAAAAACAAAAAGAGGACCAGAAAATGGTGCACTGCCGTATAAGTGACACCTTGAATCTTTATGGACGCTGCTCCCTACATCCCTCTGTTGCAACACAATCATTACAAATTGATTGCAAAATAGCTAACAATCATGATTAAATCATTAAATTCTTGTCTACGCTTCAGAGAATGGGGAGAAAATTAACTTCCCACCAACCTCATTTTTTCCTGAACATGAAATAATGATTTTCTGCCAGTCTAATTACAAAGCCAACATCTGATCAAGCCAGCATCCAGAGGGGATTATCACAGGCGCGAGTATTAGACCTCATTACCAGCTTGAGTGCAAAATTATTACATCTTGTAATTGGATGGTGAGATTTATATACAGATCGGGCCGGTTTCTGTAAGATTGTAATTACAAGCTTCGTTGGTTAGCTACTTATCACGCAGCACAGGAGAGAAGGAAAATAAGCAACAGAAAGAGCATTTCATTAACCCCCTAACCCTATCAGGGGAAAAATGCTGTACCTTCCGTGTCTGCATTAGGGAGAACAGCCACACTCACAGACGAAACCATTTATTACTCTTCGGCAAATAAGGTTTTTATTTTGTTTAACCCCTAATGAACTATTTGGGTAAATTGTGTAAATACACCATCTATTTTACTGTTGACTGGGCTCAATTTTCTAATTACAAGGAGTAACAGCCCGGAATAAGCACTCATATGCTCAGGGCAAGCTCATTGTAAATGGCGAAAACTGGAGCGAATCTGGAATGGTTCTACAACTGGCTTGATATACTGTAGGGTTGGCTTAAATGCGTTTCCCTGATTACCCCGCTAAAGACTCGCTAAGTGCTCCCAGGACCTTCTCCCACCCGCTAGCATGGCTGCTTCCCAGCAGTCTCTGCTGACCCCTGAAAAAAAGCCATTCGGATAAACCCAGGAGAAATTGCTCTCTTAAAGCAGCCTTTAGCCAAATTAATTATTAACCACATCTTTGGAATTAATTACCGGGCTTCTACTTAAACACACACAAAAAAAAAAAAGATTCACGGCCCCAGTTCTGCCAGCTGTGATTAGAGAGGGATACCTTTTCCTGCTTAATTACTGGAACTGGAAATTGCCTCACCAGTTTTGAGAAATTGTGAGTTTTAAACATATTTAGCGAAATCAGTCAATGAAGCACAGTATCCCAAACCATTACATTAATGAATCAGTCAAAATTAAACTAACGCATACAAATCAAAGTAGATAATCAAATAGGCCTAATTGTGGGTCTTTGAGTGATTCCCAAGGTGGCTGCTATTCCAGCAACAGATCACATGACTGAGGCCGGTTAAGGAAGACTGGCTCACTCCTGAGAAAACCAATAAGAGTGAACCTAATTCCACACCACTAATTTCCTTGTTTTGCGGAACTCAGCAGGAAAGCCTCGGTCCAAATGTCACCCTTCACCAAACAAAACAAAACAAAACAAAACAGCAACACCCCTTCAGACTAAACACCATTACTGCTCCCTTTCTTCTGCATATAGCCCAGCCGACAATCAATATGGCCTTACATTTTATGAGACAAGGAGTTAACTTGTTCAATTATGCCGCAGACAGCTCTATTCTTTTGTAACAAGTAATCTGGGTAGTGAAATCGATACTGACAGGACCGCTGCACGCCAGCTAATTTCATATTACCCCCAGCCAATGGCGGAGCCCCCAGTAATGGAGCCGCAGTCCCAGTTCATTATGGGGGGAGGGGATCAATAGGAGCACAACGCAATGCCTGGCAGGGTGCTGTGTTATCACTGGGCCCTCGGGGGGGGGGGGGGGGGGGGGGGGGCGTGCCCCCCCCCCATTCCGGCTCCAATCACAGCACTGCAAAGGCCTTGCCTTCCTGACCCCCCAAATTACGCGTGAAAATAATATCAAAGCGTCCTCCCTTTGTGTCCGTCTGCGTGTGAGTGAGCAGAGAGGAATGGGTCACTCCACTCTGTGATACACATTGCATAAGGCTGGACAAGGAGTTCACAATGAGCTGAGAGTAAGCATGTCACCTTACTGTTTTAAAAAAACATAATTTAAACGTACTATGCAAATCACAAATGAAAAATATACTTCGTAAATGTAACCCCAATGCCAAACCCTCTTTTTTGGTGATAAATCGGTTTTTATAGCAAAAGTTGTATTGCATACAACTGTTTTTTTTTTTTTAAGGCATATTGTTTTCTTGATGAGGGCATTACTTTCTCAGTAAACACAACTACTAAAGTACTATACACAATATTTCCCTGGAAGTGAAGAACATGCTTTATTTTAATGGCTGAAAACATAAAAACAATCTCTGTCAATTATCAGTGACAACTGGTTTCTACCTCCCCGATAAATCCCTTATCATGGATAACAAATGAGGGTTGCACTTTTTGAGTCAGTAACAGGAACAAAGAAGACTGAAAGCTCCTGTGGAAAAGACCACGGGAAGTCACCAGAGTGTCCATCTTTCAGGAACCCTTCCAAATGAAAGAGATATGAGTCAGTAAGAGTTGAGTCTCACTCATGAAACGGTAAATGGTTTTGTGCAATTGGACACCTTCCTCAACTGCAGAGGAAGGAGAAAAAAAAACTTTGACCTCGACAGCAAACTTCTGTTACCGCCTTCCACTCTTACCCTGTGCTGTGAGAACACTGAATAAACAAAGCAATTAAAAATAAATCATATCAACTGTACATGAATTTCTGTACATGAGTTGCCATAGGAACACATTAACCTGCACTGATATTTCACCATATGCAAATTGTATTTCATTAGTCGGAAATCAAACCTATGACTGGGTCACGGTAAAAGAAAATATCAAAAGCCATGACATATTGCCTGTACACCAAAGATCATCAGAGAAAGGACACAGTGACATTGTGAACTAAGATAATACACTGTGGTGCAGCCCCAAATTAAAAAGGGAATTCTCTAATTTATTGACACCTAGTGGCTGGGATGTCTAACTGTCCACCTTGGCAGTGAGAGATGAAGAAGTGCATGAGCTCCACCTTGGAGAAAAAGGTAAAGTCCTCCCCCAAAACCATCCCTTCCCTTTGATTATAAAGCCCGTCCTGTGTGCACAGCATCTCTGCTGTAGCTACAGGTAGCTAAGTGACTGTAAGTGGCAAAAATAAATCAATGTGATGTACCTGTTCTGGGAGAGAAGAGGGAGAGAAGGGAGGGATGGAGAGGAAGAGGGGAGGGGGAGAGACAGAGAGAGAGGGAGGGAGGAGGGAAAGACAGAGAAACAAAATGGAGACAGCTCTCAGGTTCCAGCTCACTCTTTCTCACTTTCACATCCCATTATCTAATTACCTTCACATTTCCTCCCCATCAGTGCCATGACCTGGATTTGCACGGAGCACACCAGCGAGACCGGGAGGGGGCCGGCGAGAGGGGTCAGGGTGGGGGGGTGGGAGTGGGGGGGGCCATAAATCAGACGCCCCATTAGCACAAGAAAACTCTCCTCGCTGCTGTGCCAGAGCGGGGATTTATAAAGATGTCTCGACTGGAGAACACACTTGTGGACACCATAATAAATTCATGAGTGCACTGCCAAGGCAAACTACTCCACTACAGTACATGAGGGCCCACTGGTCCTTAATCTCACAGTGGGGCCCGGGGCCTGCCAGTAACGGCCGGGCGTTCAGGCCTACAGTTACACATTTTTCGTCAGCCATTCAATCCATTCAGTCTTTCCATGGCCTGTTCAAAAGGACGGGATTCTCTAACCACCCCCCTGCCACCCCCCACCCCCCCATTTTTTTTTTATTAATTAGGACTATAATGTGAGACTTTGTGAGTGTTTGCTCAACAAAATTTTCCTTCTGGAGTCCTCAGCACTGACATCGCAGCACTGTGCATTATGTATCGCTTAGTATTCTATGAGATTTTCAAATGTAATTTCAGATCTTTATATAATTGGAATTCAGTGTCAAAATTTTATTCTCATACTGGGAGCAAAGAATTTAACTATTACCCATAATTGACAGTAGTCACTGAAATTACCAGCGTATTTTGGTTACTGAAATAGAAAAAGTTAAATTTGACTGAAATGGTTATTCAAAAGGCAAGGCATACGTGCCTCTACACTAAATACCAAATTCCACCCAGCACATTTGTCCCTGTCTGTAAACAGGTCCACTATATAATATTTCTATCAACTAAGCTATTTCCCAGAGGGCTCCTCCAGTTTCAGTGCTTTACAAATAAATAAATAATGACAGCACCAGACTCAATGTAGCAGCAACAGTCAGCTGCCGGAGGTCCCAGAGCAGCCAGAGTCCTTAAACCGAATAATTTGCTTTCGCTCTGGCCTCAGTAAAGCCATTCAGCAAAAGATTATGGGCCTTTAAGTACCATCCAGGCCTGAAATGTGACTCTGGGGCTCGGGGGCTGTCAGAATTGAGAATGACTCTGGAGGGCAGGGGGGGGGGGGAGAGAAAGAGAGAGAGAGGGAGAGAGAGGGGGGAGAGAGAGAGAGAGAAGGAGGGAGAGAGAGACTGAGATTCTCCATCACATCCAGGGAGGGCCGCGAGGATAAATTCTCCACTCGCACATCTTACTGTCTTCCATCCCTCCGCCCTGGCTCCCCTCTTCCCTCCCTCCCGTTCTCTTTCTTCTCCGCTGAGCACAAGCCTTAGATGCTCCATCATCTCTGGAGTGGACCTCGGGGACCGCCGCTGCCCTCTCATCCCTCGTTCTCCTCCTTCCTTTCTCGCATCCCTCCGCCTCACCCAACTCTCACATTTTTCTTCCCCTGGTCCCCCAGCAGAGAGAAGGGCCCGCGACTCTCTCCGTGACCCAGAGGCAGAGAGGAGCGAACCGCCAATCTCCTCTTATCCTCATCGCCTCCCCCTTTCTCAACAACGCCACGGACAACGTTTTCAATAAGAGCATCTCATCTGATCCCATCGTTTCATTTCACGGGTTTGACAGACAGATTGACAGATCCTTCGTCGCGAGTCAGACTCGCAAAAGATAATCACTTCCGAGCGCTTCAAAAGACCACCTTTGAAATGACGATGATTGACAGGTTAAAAAGCCCTCGGTGTATAAACAAAGCGTGCCAAAAATGATTTTAATTCAACCGCTGCCTGTTTTTTTTTGCTAACAAGCCAAAGCATTACCTACCGCACTGCGCTTGACAATATCTGGTAATTATCCCACCATCTCTTGTGGGAAAGACCAAAAGATGAAACCCTCCTGAAATGACATCTGAACATCAATACACGTTACAAACCATCCGATGTGACAGTAAAAGCTGTATTGATTTTTTTTTTAGAAATACTCAAGGGGGCAATTTAAACTTACTACTTGAAACTTCTTCAGCCATTATGAATGACACATTTCACGACACATCCACATCAGCGTTTTAGTAGCCTGTCTCGGCTGCGTTAGGAACAATCACCGAGCCAGAATGAGAGAAGAAGAGAGACCTTCGCAGGGAAGGATCCTGTAACAACACCGCGAGAAACGTTTTCCTTTCCAGAGAAATCAGGATTATTCCTTTTGCTACAGCACGATTACGTGGCCCAAAGCAGGAACGTAATAAAATTAACTTTCTTAAACGTCGCAATGCTTATGTAATGTACAATCTGCTGTGCAGCTGTAACAGCCGACAGCGTGTTGTTCTTCCTCCCATGATTCCACTGTGAGGGAACGGCTCGCTGACCAAGCAGATACTTCAGGAGATATGTCAGCTAAGAGCAGGAAGGTCCTCGGCCTTTTTGAAGGTCAAAATTTACCTCTCAAACGACTGAAGGCTCCCGTTCATAAATGGGCCAGTTAAGCAGAAAGCAGCTAGCCTTTTTATTTCAATGCCAGGTCAGGTGCGGAGCCGAAAAACAAGGCCTGTACCCCCACTATAGCTCCCCCCCCGTATACTGGGATACTCAGCACTGAGAGAGAGTATCGATTAATCTATTGAGTTCCTTTATCGACCCTGCAGGGGGGAAAAGGGGCAGATTTTTCACTCTGTGCTGTAACTACCTCACATTATGCAAATGAGGTCGGGAGTGCTCAAATGGGCAAAAGTACATCGGCTAGGCGTGTCCTTCATCCGAACTCAGCGCGTTCCCGTACGCGCTTTCACTCTTCCCCCTTTCCAACAATATTCCTGAACGGCCTCTTTTTACTGTAACGGAATAACTGCAAAAGTTTGAAGTAAATATTTGTCTCAAATACTGATTTTCTTTCTTCAGTTCAATAAAATTAGGAACAATGTAGTCATATAGGCCTACCTTTAATGCCACAGGCTGAGAATCTTTTTCCAATCAGAAATACTTCATGTGGTGAAAGAATCAGGAATGTTTAGGAGGCAGAACATGATTTAATATAAATAAATGAAATATTCAATGTTATAAGTTACATTTTAAATACAGTACATAATTCCCATACATAAATAGTGGCAACATAGATTACTGAGGTAGCGCAAATAAGATAATAAGATAATTGTTTGAGAACGTGCTTGGCAAAGAGGCTATCGTGACCTCTAGCTGGTGCAGGACTGAAGTACAATGCAAGAAAAAAGGGGAGACAAATCGGTGACCCTAGTCATAAGTAAATAGCACAAAGACAGACATACTCCAGGAGCTAAGACTACACACGTCTCAATAGATACCATTAGTATAGAAGCTGTCAAGATGCATCCCACTATTAAAGGCAATATATCTCCCTCCTCTTCACAATTAATGACTGGAAACTTAATTTAAAAAATGCCTGCAATCAAAGTAAGACATATTCATCATCATAGTGTAATTGTCAAGCAAGGCAGCACAATTATTTTACAACACTGTGCTCCAGGACTGGTTTTGTGTAAATTTACCAATTTAGGTTTACTGGAGTAATTTCACTTAATATTACCCAAAAAACGATTAAATACAAGGCTTTAGCCTTTCAAATGAATAAGTCATTATTCAGGGGCATGTCAGTTCTACACACTTCAATGGGAACCCACCACTTGCCCAGGAGGGAAGAAGCCTTGGAGAGCTAGACTTCAAACGAAACCGCACCTTTTTTTTCCCCGAAGAGTAATAACACAGGGAAATGAAGGAAGAAGGGAATAACAGCCAGAAGGCATCGTCCAGAAAAATAAGGCAAATTCACTCTTGTTGACTAAATCAACAAACTGCCCACATTCTATTAGGAGACTGAAACAAGCGTTCTGCCTGAGAGAAACACTGCTCCTCCAATTAAAACCCCTTGGTACAGTACATCACAACACATACAAATCAGCCCTACAACACAATCTGAAAAGGGAAACATGAAAATGTACATGTTTTCATTTGTTTATTTTTATTTATTTTTTTAAGTCGGGACCGTACTAGTTTGCAGTTTAAAAAAATAAAATAAAACAAAAAACTGTGATTTTACAAGTTCAGCAAAGTCTCTCCTCCTGCAATCCCACGTGCAAAGCAGCCGGGAGGTGCTTGTTAAGCAGAGGGCGAAACTCTGGGAGCCACACTGATTCAAGCTTCCCAGGATATTGATTTAGCCCTCCGGATACACAGTGAGGCACACTTTGCTGGTGGGGGCCCTGGACCCCGGAATACCTGCCTGCGTCTGCATGGCATGCAGCAGGTGCCACGGGGCACGAACATCTGGGAGCTGAGCTGAAATGACATGTGACAACATGCGCACCGCGCACCATGCAATCCCACAATGCACCCCGAGTGCCATCTCCGCTCTGATCCAGGCAGCCACTGCTCCCCCAGCCCCTTGCCGCAGACGCGCGGGTCGGACCGACAGCCAGATAGATTCTCACACACTATTCGTGGGAAAGGGAGGGAGGATGGTATACGGTATCGAGAACTAAAAAATCAGACTTTGGCAAATCATGATTGCACAATTTTCATGACATTCGTATTCATAACAGCGTAAGAAGTTGTTTGACCCTCACACGACCCTTACGGCACTATAAACGTGAGCTTGGCAGAATGCAGCTTCTGAACATGTCAGTGTGTCAGAAAACAGCACACAGCACACAGCACACATCTCTGTGGGACAAATATTATATGTCCTTTTAAGTGGCTTAATACATTCCCATGACATCTTTCAAAAAATGTATTTCAATAATACTCACATGAAAAATACACACACACACAGCGTGAGAGAGGCAGAGAGACAAAGAGAGATAGAGAGAGATAGAGAGAGAGAGAGAGAAAGAGAGAGAGAGAGAGAGAGAGAGAGAGAGAGAGAAAGAGAGAGTGAGAGTGAGAGTGAGAGAGAGTGAGAGAGAGGGAGAGAGCAGGAGAGCTCTATATCAAGCTTATTTTTCCGCACTGCCCCTCGGGTTGTAATGGTACGCACACACACACGCACGCACGCACGCACGCACGCACACGCACATCAGCAATATGAATAAGAATATGACATTTTAATTTCCTATTCTGCCATAGGGAGTGAAGATGGAGTCAGAGTATATTGGCTTTCTCAAAACATTTTGACTCTTAAAACCTACGGCAGTTTTCAGGTTGTAAATACAGAGAGAGAAATCAATAGCAGCCAGTGATGAAGAGATAAAAACAGATAAATATGAAATACTGCCTTACAAAATGGTATAGATTTCCAATGAGATAAGACAACAGCCACTGCTTTGAAATACAAATATTAATTTATGAACATTGTCCTTCTTAAGCACAGCCCCCTATTGATTGCCTAAAACAAATTATTGATCATTGAATAGTTAATGCCGATAATGAATTCTTCGAGCCAAGAACTTAAGTACTACAGCAGTTTCAAGGCGTTCCTTTTTACTCAGGACTTTGGTGAGTAGGCATTGACTGACTAGAATTCCCAAATCGAATACAAAATTTTACAATGACAAAGTTAAAGAAGCAAACTTACACAGTGAATCTGCAGTCTGAATGAATAAATAATCTATATATACCCTTCACAGGAAAAAAAAAAGGAAATGCAGCAGACTTTCAATGCACTGAAAAATATGGAACCAGGGCTTCAAACAGGCAGCCCTTCTGGGTCCGGATGAAACACGCTCACAGAACAAATAAGACAGAAAGGAGTATGTTGTGCTTTAAATATGAAGAAACCTTTGTAAACAGAAAATCTGCATTCAGCACAAACTCTGGCAGGAAGAGACTGTTCTCTGTATAATAACCCTGGAGCAGGAAACATCACCTTGGTACTCTTGGTCCTTTTTTTTTCTGTAGGAGATTAAATCTTCACAAGGCAACCTCTTTGGCATGTATAAATGCGTGCTTCTGATAGGAGTCGGATAACTGGATGGAACAGCAGTGGAACAGGGGTTGACATAGTCTGAGCTGTATCTCCCGTGCTCTGGTAAATATCAGATGCACTTGGCACCACACATCTGCATCTGGAGGTGTGCTACAGTATTTGAAGGTTATTTAAATTGATCCTGAAGAAGGAGAGGAAGGAAGAAAAAAAAAAAAAACCTCCCAAAAGGAGTGACATCATTTATCACATTAAAAGGCCCAGAACAGGAAAAGGTTGCTGTTGGAATAGCAT
Source organism: Anguilla anguilla (assembly GCF_013347855.1). Lineage (NCBI taxonomy): Eukaryota > Metazoa > Chordata > Actinopteri > Anguilliformes > Anguillidae > Anguilla > Anguilla anguilla. Next base: position 30,746,002 of record NC_049216.1, on the reverse strand, counting down.
TAGAGGGCACCGTGCACAGCACTGGCTGGTGTTAAACAAAGTGCCAATCAATAGCTCATTTATTAGTGGCCCGCAATCAATGTACAGTCAACGGAGTGAGCCAATTAACGACATTGAACTGCTGGGGAAGAGGAGGAGCGGGCGGTGTTCTTTCCCCTGGTTTCTGTCTTCCTTCCTCAGAGTAGGGAAACATGCTTTGAGGGTTTTTTTTTTTCATTTTATCGCTGGATTCCCACAAAAGGCGTTCCCCAGGGGCTCATGCCGGGGGGGGGGGACACCCTGACAGAAAGCAGAGGCTCTCTCTATCTCCCAGCGGGAGCCGTGGGGGTCAGGACGGGACGACCCCCCTCCGCGCCTCCTAATGGTTTAAGGGTGACCCGCGTTGGGAAGGCAGAGAGGCCGAGCTTCTCTCCGCTCTCAGCCCGATGAGAGGGGTAATGAGGTTCCAGCGGCGCGCCCCTCTGGTCAGCGTCGCTACAGTGCGCAGGGGACTGGGGTGGGGGGGGTAGGGGGGACTGGGGGAGGTAAGCATCGGTACAGTGCGCAGTGGACTGGGGGGGCAGGGGGCAGGGGGAGGGGAGAGGGGAAGCATCGGTACAGTGCGCACGGGACTGGGGGGGGCAGGGGGGAGGGTCTGTGGGGGGGTCTGGGAAGAGGGACTGGGGAGGGGGGGACTGGGGGGGGGGGGTCTGGGAAGAGGGACTGGGGAGGGGGGGACTGGGGGGGCAGGGGAAGCAGGGTCTGGCACGCTTCCGTTTCGGAGGCCCGTTCACACCTCTCTCTCCTCGTTATCTTGAGCTCGCCCCTCTCCTCTCTTCCTCCTCTCCTCTCCCTGCTGTGCGAAACGGGGCCGCTCCAGGAGGACCAGGGACGTCTGCTTTGTGTCGCTTCGCTGGGGGCGGGGGGGGGGGGCGGGGGGGGGGGGGAGAACTTATCTGGGGTTATCGGAGCTCCGCGACACGGGAGCGGCTCTGACACAGAACCCACCGGGCCGGTGAAAGCTCACAGACCCCGCCGCAATCAGAAACAGGAAGCGTGATGTGGGACGCCAGGAAGTGACAGCACTTTGTGTGAAACAATAAGCCCTGGAGTGAGGAACCGCCCCGCCCCCCCCCCCCCCCCCCCCCCCCCCCCGCCCCCAGCCCCTCAGGGGGGGCCCAGGGCAGCACATGGCTTCTGTCTGAGCCCCCATCCAGTCGACGGCCCAAAAGCCCCCAAATCACTAGCAGAGACACAAACACAGTGTGGCAGATTCCCACTGGGCACTGCCAAACAAGACTCAGACAGAATTACTGCATCATTCAGGTGATGGGGAACTGCAACTGAAACCTGCACATTTCTTCTTTTTTTTTTGCTTTCTTGGTTCACCATCCCTGTGCATAAATACAAAATATTGAATCAAGGGCATTCCTTCTGCTGAAAGCTTGAAAAATAACTGTAACACCTGAGGCTGACACTGAAGTCTCCAATCAAGCAGCTTTAAACCCACTGAAAGAAAGGGCTCCAAACCTGGCCTATAAAAAGGAAGAATATGGTTTTCTAATCGGGACAAAATACGAAATGTTCTTCCATTCATTCACAGCATCTGATTTTTGTTGTTTATCGTCGCATACCGGATCTGGTAATGCAGCTGTTTTTCAATTCACAGAAAAACTATTTGGAAAGTTTAGCTTAGTTGCTACAGAATTTACCAAAGTTATAGTGGACACAAATTATAATTATAAGAAAGGAGTAACCTCAGGGAATTTGTTTTCTATGCTACAGTTGTTATAGGATTTCTGATTTGCAATAAAACATGTTGTTTTTCAGACAAAGTTACCTTGATTTGAACTCATCCAGCCGATGTCAAAACGCCTAATACTAACTGACATTGAGGTTTTCTGAGATTTACAGCAGTTGCTAACAGAATGAAAACTTGTTCACCATTTCATGAAAGTTTAACAGGGCCCGCCATTTATAGCTATGCTTTGATGAATTAAGAACAAGAATTATCAGGATTCCCATTTATTCTCAGATTTCAAGAAACAAGTCTTACCTTTCTACAGCATTAAAACTTCAACATGCTGCATGCCAATATTGCCAGGGTTGTCAGACACAGAGATGCTATGTATTCCCAAATTTGCCAAATGTAGCTCACCAACAAAACTAACCTTACATCTTTGGAAGAGGATCAGTGTTCACTTATTCATCTGGTGTCCGTCTTTTGGGGTTTTTAGTTCAGTGGTATTCGCCTACATATTAAATAAGACACGGAGTGCGTTCCAGACCAAAATTCAGTAATCTGACTTAACATCGATTCCCCCTTTTGACTGAAAACAACAGCGTTCACTGCCCAGGCTGTGGAGGACCATCACCGTACCAATTGCGGCTTTTTGAATTTCAAATGTAACTAAGTTTTCCATGGGCTGAGGCCATAAAGAACCATATCAGAGAAGCCAGTTTCAATAATCAAACAGGAGCCAGTCTAGACTTTAACACACACACACACACATGCACGCACACATACGCACGCACACACACACACACTGACACTGACACACACACACACACGCGCGCGCGAGCACACTCACAAAAAATAAAAAGGATAAACTCCTTTGGCGTTGGAGTTCTGTTCTCAATCAGCTTTCTTTGAGGCCTGCTAGACTCTCCACACCCAGCGGCCAGGCCGCTTAATCACACCCAGAGCTCGGTCTCTAACTCTACATGCGCACTCCAGGCTGACCAAACAGACACAGGGCCCACGCTGACTCAAGGCCCCGGCATAATGAGGAAGCTTCAGAGCGAATCAGGCACAGCGGGGCCCCAAAACCCCAGCCTAAGTGCTCAGATTAGAGGACAATGTTGTGGTCTAACACGCCACTCAGTTTGCAGTCACGTGAGCTGAGGTCAGGCGACCACAGCGCAGCGCGCCGCAGAACACAGCAAGTACACACAAGCCCCAGTGTGACGAATCAGAGAACCATCTCTCCGCAGTCAAGAGTCCCTCACAGTGCCAAGGGGGGAGAGGGGTTACCACCAGCCTACGTCTGCTCATAAAGTTCTTGTACATGAACTGTAAACTCAAATCAATGTATCGTATCAGCCAAATTAGATAATTATCTTCACAGTTCGTACGTGTAGTTTCAAAGCATTGTAAAGATCTGTTGCAAGAGGCAAGCACCGTTTAAAAAAATATATATATATATTTTTTTAAAACAAGTACCAGCATACCCTGCCTAATTTCCATTTTCTAGTTAAAGGCCAGAAAGAAAATCCTCAGAAATGACACGGAATTAGGCACTTTGAAGGTCATATGAGTATTATCTAAATCCACAATCAAGATAGATAAATCCTGCCCACTATGGATTAGTAATCTTTTGATTGCTTTCAATTATATGTAGCTATCACGGTTCCTTATTACAGAAGAAGAAGAGCTATTCTCACCCATGGGGTACTACCCAGTGCATTTCCATTCCTTAACTATACCCTACACATACCAGACAGATATATAGACAGGTGTCTATACTTATTATTAGCCTTCATTTCTCTACAGTGGAGAACACGAGGACACACTGACCAAAAATAGGCAGACAACTGAAGTAGAGAAAATCCTACTGGCCTGTGATTTGATCACTGTTTTCGCTTGTGCATATCCACCACAGGCACAAACCAGCAGCTCGAGAGCTTCAAATAACACACAAGAAGCCCATGTTTTCTCAAAGGTGTTCATGACACAAGGGACTTTCTCTTCAAAGTTAACATTAGGGCAGCAGTATTATGTCAACAATTTCTAGTAGCAGAGATATTTTGCCACTGGGAATTAAGGTGCAGGCCTGTTCAAAGACGTGTTTGAGTGTCTTTGCCAGTTTATTATCAGTGAGTCCATTTTCTCCTCCTCAGGGTAAACTGGACACTTGTTGAGGGATACTCATTCACGCAGTATCTTAGAGGAATGCGGTGACCCAAACGTTGCCCCCTGTCAATCACCATAAGCCCAGGCTCTAAAGACAAATGGCCACTAACCAGCAGCACTACTTATGTCTGACCTTACCCATGACTAACATCCAGAGCAGTCAAACACAGTATTGTGTTTCAAAGAAAATATGAGCAGACGATTGTTTTGATGTAGCCTTTCTAAATAAAGACCCCTGAGATCTGATTCAGTCTCATGCTTGTAAAAAGTAAAAGCCTGACATTCCCCAAGTGAAAAATTAACGCTAAAAATGTGAAGTTGAAACTGGTTTTCAAATCTGATGATGTCACCGGCAATGTGAATGAGGTCAACGTTCGCAGTGAAGCCATGTTTTCAGCTAGTTTACATTAACCAGCAACCCGAGCAATCAAAGGTCTATGATTTCACCTCTTATATTATTTAAAAAATCTTTGATGTTGGCAGCAATATAACATCTGCTTTTGAGTTTACCAGGTCGAAATGAGCTCGATTTTAGCCAGATCCGTATTTTTGTGAAAGGGCAAAATTACTTTCAGTTAGGCCTTGCAGCAGATAATGCTTGCGCTTTCAATGGAAATAAAAAATGAAACAAAATACCCACGTCAATGTGGCAATCTGTCAGTGAGTAATGCACAGGCTCAAGAGGATGAGAAATGCCTTTCAGGAGAGGGTGACACCAGCGTACTGTTGCATTTCATTACCGTAAACTGACACCCGCGTTTTGATGAGAATGAAATGAGCTGAACGTCTTCCTAAGGTTCAGTCCTCAAAAAGCATTCTATAAGAGGGGCACAGCATAAACTCAAATATTTTATTTTATTTTATGCACAAGAATTTGTGTCTGTCTCAATCCAACACAGGACATTTGGCATGACACCAGTGATAAGGTTCTGAATAGCCCATTTTGGGTCCCGATCCTGACTCTTTACCATCCTGCCAGTGAAGTGAGCAGCATGCCATGATCGGACCCGCCATCTTCTTAATCATCAGAACAAGGAGAATTCAAAAATATATTTTATCAGGTAAAAAAAAAGGTCTTGTTGACCGACATGAGTAAAGCCGAAGCCCATTAGCTTGGGAAAAGAGCAGAAACGTGAGGGTTTTCGTCCAAAGTCTGGCAACATAACATCATTAAGCGCTGGAACCTGACGTGACGGGAGAGGAGGTTTGAGGTCCCACAGCAGCTAAAAGGAGCCCGAACCCAAGGCGAATGCAGCGGGCACATACATACTCACAACCCATCTGGGTCGGATTTGCGGCCCGGCCAATCACAAGACCCCAAGTGTCTGCGCAGCAAATGAGGAACAGGAGCCTCCATAATTTAACTGTCATCGGCATAAATGCTTCAGCCAGCGAAAGGAACGCCAGGCTGCGGGCCTCTCCGAAAATCTACATACGGACAAGTTTTTGTCTGTTGCAAATTAAACTCGGCTGGCTGAGCTGCCCCAGGATCAAAGCGGCCAGGGGGCGGGTTTTCTTAAACCTGGAGAATAACTGCAGCAAAGTAGTCACGACCGCCAATTGGTCACTTTAATTGTCATTTGAAAGCCGGGCACAAACGCCATGGTGTGCCATAATCAAAGGTGAATCATTGTTTTGTTTTCTTTCCGCGGGGACGTGACTCTAATTTAGATCCTGGCACTACTTTTTTTAATTTTCATCAGTTGTGTTTGCCTATAGGAAAACCGGAGGGATTATAAGGGAAGAAAGGATACCAAGCTTTTCTATAAGGAACTTAAGTTTTCACTTTTATTACAGCGCGCAGTACATTACAGAGCAGTTCTTTGAAGTAATACCAGAAGTGCATCGCATTATCAGATCCAGCCCTTTATAGCAGAGGGGGGGAAGAAAATAAATAAATTTAAACCGAGCCTTTGACACATTTACAACACATGGCCAACATTCTGTATACATCACTCATGAATCCAGCACATCCCTCTCTTCTCTTCACCCGGTCAATCGATGAGTTCATGACACGCTCTGCCAAAATCCAAACGCAGAAATAAGAGTAAAAATAGGATAGGGTTTTATAAAAAAAATAAATACTTTTTTTTTTTTTTTTTTTTTTTTTAAAAAGGTCTGTAATTTGCTGCGTCTGATGCTGCTGTCAACCCGGTGAGGATTATTTTCCCCCTGACTGACTCCTGCCCTGGTGAGTAATCTCCCGAAAAGTTCTCATGAAGCCCTTCAAAACAATTTATGCAAACAAACATCAAGCGGAGTTATTTGTATTGGCACCACTTCTCACTTAACCGCCCCGCAACAAGGACCAGATGGGCTCCCCCTCCGCAAGCAGCCCCAGAGAGAGAGAGAGAGAGAGAGAGAGAGCAGGAGGCCTGGGCCCAGCGCAAGCGCTTCTTTCAATTAAGCAGAGATTACAGGCTCTCCCCCTCTTTATTTATTTCATTGTGTCCTTGTTTTATGTCACTACCCGCACCCCCCCTACACCCCACCCCACCCAACCCCACCCCACCCCACTGTACACCCCACACACTTAATTTGAGGACTGCCAATGACACGACAGACGAGGGTCAGACTTCGCAGTTGCCCAAGCTCCCGGCCCCCGTCCTTAAGCGGGACAGCTACCCTCGTTTTGGCAAACAGGAAAGGGGCAGCACGCGGGCTGAGATCGTGCGAAAGCCGTGCTCTGGGACAGCCTCAATTATGTCACCGGTCGTTCCCGCTCAGCACTTTGGGGAGGGCAGCAGTAGCCATGGAGATAAGGAAATCAACAAGATATTTTACACTGCCTTTGTCATTAGTCAATACAGAAATGGGGACACACTGTACATAGTAGTACTACTATTGGTCGGTACAATATTTACAAGAGGTAGTTAATTAGAAATCCACAGCTGGTAATGAGAAACTAGCTTCTATAAAATAGTGCAGTTGGAGGCCAGCAGCACGAGAGTACAAGACAACAGAAGGGATGAGATCTATAAATGTAAGAGCAATGATTTAGAAAAGACTGTCCACAAGCACAATGATTTCAAGAGAGACCGGGCAAAAATAATGAGTAAAATGCCGACACACACACACACACACACATATACACACAGACACACACACAGATGTTGATGGTAACTACATGCAAACAGTAATGCTGCTTATCCTTGCAATGGGTCTGGCAGGAGAGTAAGTCTCTGTGGCTCACTGCATTCCAGTGTGGCCCAGAGAGACTGGTGATGATGTGGGGATGATGGCAGTACTGGCTGCCAGACTCTTGGGAGGTTCAGCCCAGAGTCAACCGCCCTGAGGAGGACACACACACACAGACGCAGGCACACACACAAACACACAGACGCACACGCACACACAAACACACACAGACGCACACGCACACGCACACGCACACGCACACACACAGACGCACACGCACATACAGATGCAGGCGCACACACACACACACACACACACACACAGACACAGGCACACACACAAACACACAGACACACACACACGCAAACACACTTTCATGCACACACACAGACACACACGCACATACAGAAACACACGCACACATGCACGCATGCAGGCACACACACAGACACACAAGCATGCAGACACACACGCATTCACACAAACAGACACAGACACACGCAGACACACACGCACATATACACACACACACCCGCATGTACATACACACAAACACACACGCATGCAGATACACAAACGGACACACGCGGACACACAAGCACGCATACACACACATATACACACACAGCAGCTGTCTCCATCACCAGTGATTTCCCCAGGTTTCTGCCAACCCACTCTGACAAGCTACAAATCCCTGACACCACCACTGATGATAGCTTTACAGCACAGACTCCAAAGACTTCAGCCAGCTAACTTTTCTCAGTCTTATTTGCTCCATATTACCAATGTTCATATTGTGACAAGTAACTTAATACAAACTGTAATAAAAAATGGTGAGATACTGTTGCTGCTAGCGACAGTAGTTTAAAAACTGCTGTAATACCTTTGTTTTTTTTTTGTAAACATCAAATTGTCAATTGCCTGTATATTTTTATCTGCAGTCAGATATGGTTAGATATATTTACATTAATAAAAGTACAGCATTCAAAATGCAGCCGTATACTATGTTGTACCTCAGATTAAATACCTTAATGAGCACGTAACATCAGTCATGCAAACTCAGTGCAGCAGCATGTGAATTAACTCATTTATGCAGCTCCGAGCTAATGCTACCATCACCCCCCCCCCTCCAATTTGAGCTGCTGCATGAAAATGGCCCCCCCGATTCCAGATATCAGGGCCAAAACACAGCCACGCTGCATGTTCCCACACACTCAAATGCCACATCAGGAAATAACGCCTTCTCAGAATCCATGCCAAACAATGGGCGGGTTATCCGTTATACGCGACACGAGGTGGGTTTCTGTCCTCTGGAACGATAGCGCACGCATGTGAGGCGAACTGGCTATCACAGGAAATGTCTGTTTGTGGGTTTCTGGGAGTTAGCGTTACTGGCCCAGGCAAAAAAAGCAATGTCCTGGAAGACGCTCTGAAACTCTTGGTGGTCCCGCAGCACAGGGACACAGAGAGGGAACATCTCCGTGACGGGATCATGATGTCCGACTGGGTCGGAAAAGAGAATAGCCCGGTGGGTCCTGGGGGAAATGGGATTTTGGGAAAGGCCCTGTTGAGCAACTGAGAGGAAAGAAAACATTGTTTTCAGCAGCAAAAAAAGAATGCAAGAAAAAGAAAACCCCCCAGAACAGGAGCAATAACACTACACCTGTTCAGTCTCTCAGCGTTCTTTAGGATCTAGAATTTTCCTACTGCTTCTTGATGGTTATGTGCAGCTAAAAAGTCTAGGAATTATCCATTCTGACATTTTTGCTCTGCAATCTCATTTTAAAATGCTGGCAGACGGGCAGACAGAGAGACAAGCAGGTAGACGGACACTCATTGCCCATCAGTTTCTACCTTGATGGCACAAATCAAATTTGTAAAAAGTGGCTCAAAGACCAATCCAACAGAAGAAAACACCAGATCTGTATGAGCAGACAATAGTAAGTAAGAGTCTTTCTCATAATAGTAACTCATTTAATTTTAGGGGTACATCACTTTGTTGTTACCTACAAGTTACATACTGCAAGTAACCATGTAGCACACAAGCGAAGAAGAAATCATTTTCATTAAACTGAAAGGCGTGTGTTCCTCCCCGTACACAGCTTGGACTTAATACTTCCCAAGTTTCGGTCAATTTATTCACAAACTCGGAGGATTCTGTTTCAGACTTAATTGGGCACCGATGCGACCACCTTCATAATATTCCAGGTATTAAGACGGTTCTCATTAGAATAGTTATTACTTTCTTTCAATTTTGGATAATTTAACATACAGCCAAATCCTCACAAGCAATACGTCTCCCACAATGAATCCTCCGTAATAATTCTGGATCACCAGCACTGCAGATTCATTGGAATATATCAATCCACATTAATGAGATGTTCACCTCCATATTTCTGCACATCCCTTCCCCTCTCTCTCTCTCTTACCCTCTTCCTGTCTGTCTTTATTATTATTTCATAAAAGCCCTCTGATCTACTTTATGAAAAACCAGCAAACCTTCGTGAAATTCATTAAATCAGCATAAAAAATGTATTATATAAGTAAATTGCGCTTGCCACTACTATTCATACACTTGGCCTTTAAGCAAACCAGGGCTTCGTGTTGATTTAACCTTTTCAGAATCTGGGTTTTGGTATTCTTCTGGCTCTTAATGCGAGTGTGACAGAAACAGAGACGCAAGAGAAAAAACAGGAGCCTTTTTGCATGGCTGTGCAGTGCATCCTATATCACAATCAACAAGGCAATAACAGCACAATAGCATACAGGCTGCTTCCCATTACATTCCCAATGTTTCCCATTAAATTTGGAATTCCCATGAATTCCAATGTATACTGATTAATGCAAGTCCACCAATAATTGTCTTTTGGGTTTCCTTACTGTCTAAACCAAGAGAAAAGCAGGACACACTGTATAGCATGCTTTTTATTAGAGATTAAATTTGATCATTATATGAGCATGCAATCTTATGCTGTGGAACTGATTTGTTTGCCTAAGAACACTGCTGCTAATACTAGCCAGTAGAATGATTTTAGGGCCAAAGTAATGCTATTTTTATGATTACGTCCTGGAGTGCTTCAACGTGGTCAGGGGACACTGACAGCCTCGGCCCACATCCCCATGGGCAGTTTTGGGAATGTGGGGTGGGGGTGGGGTGGGGTGGGGGTGACATGTCACATGTCACATGTCACTCCATCAGCACACCGTTAGAATCAGATTGTTTTAACTGGTTTAAGCAGGCAGGGCCATATCATTGTACAGAAAATTAGACATTTTTTTTGGAGAAATCCTTGCTAAATAACATTTAAATCAGTGAATTTTGTTAAACATAAAAGATCTATACTATAACTGCATAAAATTTGTTGTCTGCGTAATTGAATTCTCTCGCTTCAAGTGGGGAGCTGGCTGAGAGCTCATGTTAATCAGCAGGACAGCTACTCTACTACAAGTTAATATATTGATATATTTATCTTCAAATGAATCATTTTGTATAATTTATTGAATAAATTAGTCTAATACTATTCTCATTTGCAGGAAATGATTTTGTAACCCATGTCCATAACATATTAGTTGATTGTGCGGTCAAGTATTTTGGTAATTTGTGCAACTTCTGTTCATTATATAGTGTATTGGCACATGTCTATCCTATTGACTATCTGGACTACTGACTATCTACACCATGAAAAGTTACAAATCATAATATTGAAGGTAAATTTGAAAGCAATCCTGTGCCAGTGGCAATTGGCTGGGAGTCCGTTTGGGACACTTCTAATTGGCTACATTCAGACAGGGTTTCCTCTGCCTCAAGTCTCCCTTGCGCCTCCTCTGGTTGGTTGTGTCCCTGCATTCGGCAGGAGCAACTGACACAGTCCCGCAGTGCACTAGCTGCAGGAGCTCTGCTGGCAAACTGCTGATAGCAAAACAATAAATCTTCTGCTGGTACACGTTGGGTTTTTCCACATTTGTGTGAAAAAAATGTGAACATTTGCCAACAGAAACTGCTGTGGGTGTATGTGGGAAAACATGGTGTACAGCTAATTTTTAGAATATGTAACATGCATGTTTTAGCACATATCGTGCAGAAAAAGACCAGTGAGTTGAACTAATGGTGACAGAGGTGCTCATGAAGTTTTTCCCATGTCAGAATTTCAAACAAGAACGTAGGCTCAAGCAAAGAGATGTGGGTCCTGCTCAATACATAAGCACCATTATGGAGTTTGCCTTTTTTTTTCAAAACACCAACACAGGACTTTCATGCATATGCCCACAATACAACTGACAGCATATCACACAATCAAAAAACACATTAACACACAAGGGTACCTTTGCATAGTTTAATATGCCAAGTTTAATAAATTCAAATCAAAGTTATTTACTTGACTGAACTCAGGATGAAAGTGGGTATTATAATGTTTTAGAGACTGAATGTCTACAGCTGCAACATTCACACAAACGGGAATACTTCATGGATGATACATGCTGTTCACAAGATGGGGCGAAAAGGACAAAAGCTACGCGGTAAAAGATACTCCACTGTAGTGTCACTTTATTAAATGTGAGGATATCACCTTTTAAAAGGAACAGAGAAACAGGTCAGTTAGCAAGGTTTGTCATAACAATTAGTGTTCACGCGAGTTCATGCAGAAAGACCTACAGTGGCTGCGACATATTAATAATACATGATTCTGTCCAGGAAACTTGGGCAGTCAATGCATCCCCTCGTGATAAAACTGTACATTAATATGCGTACAACTGGATATTTGAATCCCATTGTGTACTTAACTCTTATTTTTTTATCATATAATTTATTCTTCCTGAACATTGTACATGTGAAACATTACCTAAATGTTCAACTATAAAAAGTAACTAATGTAGAATATTTTAATAATTTCTTCATTTCAAATTTCATAATTTTGATGAAAATACAATTCAATTTGATTTATATGGAACATACAGGAATAAAATATCCTTCAAAGACACTATTGTGAATTATCTCTACACAAATCTTAATGTAAACACATATTATGCTGTGTCACCAATATGAACACATAATGTTGTTATAAATAAAATGGAACTGAGCTATACCACAATCACATTAGCATTTTATTCATAAGCTCTTTCCAGCACAGATATATACACACCATTTCATAATATTCAGTATCAATTTTCTGTGCATTATTCTGTCATGGGATTATAGAAAAGTGAGCTTTTGCTGCATTAGCCATTAGCATACCATTCATTTTAAACAGTCAGTTGGTAAATCATTTTTAAAACTAAAACAATCACAAAATAGTTATCCTGTGAGGGGAAGAATTAATGTCAGATTTTCAGGTAAATGGTTAAACTCAACCCCCCCTCACCCCGGCCCTCACCACCCGCCCCCCGCAAAAAATAAAAAATAAATACCGACAATATTTAGCAAGTTTTGCAGGGAGAATGGATGTTGAGTCGCAGCTACAGTGAGGCTTGTGGTGGCCATTTTAGGTCATCTTCAGATGTCAACAATCTACCCTCTAACCCCAGACACAAATACATCCACTCAGTCACTCAGTAACCGCAACCATTATTACTTCATGCTCTGGAAACAGTATTGTCCAAAGTTTGAATGTTCATGTGCCCTCCAATGGAATGGATATTTCCCAGGATGCATGAAATGATGTGGATCATAAGGAGAGTTGGGACCAGACAGAAATAAGAGTAAAGTTACTCTTTTTGCTCAAAGTGCTGTAATTTTTTTTTTTTTTTTTTTTTTTGAACCAAGTAGATAAAGACTTTGGTGCATCACTCTACTGATTTGGTACAGTCTTAACACCAGCTACTGAATAAACCATGAACCCACAAAATCAACTTGAAGATTTTTTTTTGTTGTTGTTTTTTTAGCTCACAGACGCCAGGCCCTATCCCCTCCTATGTAGCAGGCACTGTGATAAGGCCCCTCTGAATTAGTAGCAGGACTCGAAATTAAGGCTATGGTGTTGTTTTATTGTATTCACCTTACACTTCCACAGCTCTGATTTAAAAAAAGAAAAATAATAAAATATGTCATCAAACATATTTTTTTCTTAATGTGTTAGTATTTCATGTTTTTTTTTTGTGGTAATTACTCTTTTGGATATATAATTAATGTATCTAATGTATACGATGTTGCCAATGTTGTCACTCCGGGCATTTATGGAGGGGGAATGACGTCATTCGAGCGCAACTATAACTGAGGTATTACCACATACTGTACTGTTTGCTAGCGCCCCCCCCGTGATGGCCTGCAGAGATTTTGCATTCCCCCGCCCACCCCCCAGCCCCCACTCCCCACCCTGGCCCTCTAGTGAGGGAATGAGGCTTTTGAAGGTGGCGAGAGCCTCAGAATCGCACACACAATCTTTTCCTGCGGGATGAAACAAACATGTTCTGGCTTTAACCTGTTTGCTATAGCCTACCGGCGATACTTGGGCATGTCTTACGCCTCACAGCCGAAATCTGATGACTTGTAACTGATCGGATTCTGATCTAGCAGAGCTGTTTCATTGTTGTTTGCCACTGTTTTCCAATGCCAAACTACTACATGCATACATGTATAGACTTTTCTTTTTCTTGATTTGGCTCTGTACTCCACAGTTTTTTTTTTTTCCCAGATTTGTGATCAAACAATTCACATGTGGTTAAAGAGAAGATCCTCAGCTTTTTATTAAAGGGGATTATGAGGCTGAGAAATAAGAAAAAACAGTCAGAGACAGGCCAAATCTTAGGCTTACCAAAATCACCTGTTTGGAACATCATAAAGAAGAAAGAGAGCACTGGTGAGCTCAGTAATCACAAAGGGCATGGTAGGCCAAGGAAGACCTTTACAGTCGATGACAGGAGAATTCCCAACATAATGAAGAAAAACCCCCAAACACCAGTCCGACAGATCAGAAACACTCTTCAGGAGGCAGGCGCGGATGTGTCGGTGACCACTAACCGCAGAAGACTATACAAACAGAACAGCACGGGCTACAATTCAAGATGCAAACCGCCAGTTAGCCGCAAAAACAGGATGGGCAGGTTACAGTATTCTAAGAAGTACCTAAAAGAGCCTGCAGGGTTCTGGGAAAAAAGGTCCTGTGGACAGATGAGACCAAGATTCACTTGTATCAGAGATACTATCGTGGCAAGAAAAAAAAATGTGGAGGCTGAAAAGAAACTGTCCATGGTCCAAAGCTTGTCTTCACTGTTGATGTAACTGCTGGGGATGAGGTGGACCGGGAGGTTTTCAGCATGAATATGTGAAACTGTGTGATGCTATCAAACCAGTATAGGGTAAATTCCCTAAGGAATGTTTCCAGCATCTTGTTAAATCAACGCCAAGAAGAATTCAGGCTGTTCTGGAGACAATGAGGGGTCCTACCCGGTACCAGATAGGCGCACCTACTAGTGGCTTCTGTGTGTATTATATATACACACTTCAATACTGACAGAAAACGGTTCTAATTTTGTAGAGAGCATGGCTTTCTATTTAAATTTAAAAATCGGATTTATTCGACTATCTCTGACGCAGCCCTGCATGTCCCCTTATCCTCTCATCACACAGAGAAATGTTCCAGTACGTAAAAGGTCGTAAATAAGGTAAACCAAATGACAGATATAAAGATTGTGTTTGCGCAAAGTGGCAATTCGGGTGAAATAAAGTAAATATTTATAAAGTTATATGTGGGCGCCTTTCCAACATTCCGCCCACAAAGCACATTCCCGCTCAGAGAAAGAGAGCGATACACCCCTCCAAGTTTTTTTTTTTTTTGCTCTGTTGTACTGTGACCGATTGAGTATCAGCCGCCAAATGACACTGGCCTTCCAGGCATCGTGTAGCTTGCTACGTGTCATTACGTGTCATCAGCTGGAACAGGCACACTCGAGATCGGTGCGCTGCGACCATAGCTCACATTTCTATTACATTTTAATGAGCAACAAGAGGCCCACTGTGCAGTATATGATTGTAATCTCCTTAGTTTATCTTAAAACAGGATTTTATCCCGCAGCTCTCTGGCGCCACTCTAAGAGAAAGGCTGCAATCGCAGATGGGTCTCCAAAGATTTATCAGGCATCTAATCAAGGGTGAAGGCAACGAAACACTGGGCTCATTTCCTCGGTAATGCTAAAAATCTAGCCAAGAGGGGATACGTTCCACGCGGGAAGGGACGGAAACTAGTTGCAGATACTGCATGACAGTATACTCGGTGAATTGTTGTCCATTCCGAATTTATCATGGAGTATTTCATATTTTACTTTACTTTACTATATTTAGTGCTTTGTGTGTGTGTGGATTACACCAAATACATTTGTAGTGAAACTGATGATATCATTGAAAATATTGGAGCATCTTTAATGTCATTTTTGATTATCTGACAAAGTGATTCTCTATGATGCATTCCTGCAAATGCGCACTAAAACGCACCTCTCATTACACCCTTTTGAATAATCGCTCTAAACAACTTTCCATCTGCATTTACTTCTTCACTCATTCCTTGTTCGAATCGTTTCTCAAAATTTAATTCAGGGTGTGTTACTCCATGGTTAAACAAGGACACATTCATTTGTTAATTGATGCAATTACGCATTACTCGTTATGGACACGCCGGTCTCCAGGCAGACATCAATCATTCCTCTATTGACCTGCCAAACCATTTACACGCATTCCTGATGGGACAATTTCTGGCTTTAATAATGAAAAATGGGAACATCGTCATCATTAATTTGGGGCAAAGACCTCTGACCAGAGCGGTAGTCTTCACCACACATCCAGAGACGACGCTTTGGTGCTTTTTGTTGTTTATTCAACTTAGTTACTCTCGTCATCATAAACCCTCTGTGAAAATAGTGGGTCTGTTATTGCCTCACTGTACCTCCGCGTGACAATATAATTGCTGATTTAGACCCCTGCAGCTTTTCAACATTTTCGCCCAAACTAATGTTTGACATAGCCTATTTGCACACCAATTATTATTTTCGAACAACCTAGCTTTACGAACAGCAGATCAATCATAAAGTCTTAGTGAGTGGGTACAGCAGGACAATAGCATGAAATAGTTATTAAAGATGTTCTAAGAGCTGCAGTCGACATTCAGCAAAGCCTCGGGCATTTAGTTGCGATTATCCAGAAAGAAGCCAAGAAGAAAATCACATAAAGCAAACGGGACACGAGTGCGGAGCGCGCGTCTTAAGAAAACGTGATGTTAGATGTGATTGGTAAAGACATTATTCTAGACTTGCTGTCCTGCCATTCTGGGATTACTCTGACGTCACACTGATACCCTCGCATGGATGAATGCTAAAGAACTATAGAGGCACAAATAATAGCACAAGCAGACTCCATATCTTGCAAGACTTACGTTAACATTTAGCCCTCTTCAACTGTAAAGCACAATAACTTTGTGTGTACTTTATTTCCTTTAAAGTTATTTTATCATCATTTTTTTTTTCGAGGATTAAAAAAATAACAATATCTGCTGCCGTATACAGCTTCAAGACTCTCTCTCTCTCTCTCGCTTAAGTAGCCCACGATCATCTATTATTAAGTAAAAGGCCGTACGTTGAAATGTGGGCTAGAAGGTGCACTTGAAGTAGATTCGGTTACAATCGATCAGTGGGAAGAATATTGCTGATGATAACAAAGGAAGCGGTCATGTCATTTTCACAGTTTGGATATCCTTATAACGCAACTTCACAGGTAAGAATATACGCTTCAGTTCACCTGTCGATTTCCCCCCCAAGATGTTCAAGGCATTATCTATTATTTTGAGGAGTTTTATTTATTATTATTTTTTTTTGTAATGCTTCAGAAATTAGAATTTAGGATTGTTGCCAGTTCAAGGCTATTAAAAAAAAAATCAGGTTTGTTCCGTTTTTAAAACTGAACAGGTTCGCTCAATGAGTCATTCTGTGATCACTGTATTCATACAATAATGTGATGACAGAATGTTTATCCAAAACTATAAGATTGTCAGATTTATGCTACACATAACATCATTTAAATTATAGAATACACTTTGAAGAGCTCAGATTAAGTTCAACGTGATATGTAATAGGATAGCCTACACGACATTAATCTACTGAAGTAACGTTTGAAGCATGAGTATTGTCGATTTAAATGTCGTACGTCTATAAAATGTCTAAAATTCAAAACTTGATTATACGAGTCCTGCTGCGCAGATTTCCTTTGAGAATAGTAGTTTGCCGAACTCCATATAGCCTTTGTCAGAAAACTTTCCCGTCAAGTTCAAATCCACGCTTTTCTGTTTTCAGTCTATACTGAGCATATTAAAATATCAACATAATCAGAAAAATGCAAATCGTCACATTTAAAATAAAACGAATAAACAGTTTTCGTTCACTTTGGTTTATTCCACATTATTTTTTGTTACAAATAGAAATGGTATTCTGTATTTTACTTGTGAGTTACTTGGACGTTTAGGCAAATTTTTCCGTATTTATAAATAAGTTACTAATATGCCTACACACATCCTTTAACACACACGTTCATCTGTCCTGCAACTTACCTTCATGTCCTGTTTCTAATCTTTTTTTTTAACAATTTACGAGAACAATATGTGCGAATAACCTGTCTATCCAAAATTCTCTTCATCCAGTTTTTCGTGTCGGCAAACCCCAGTACGACTTGCTGCGATTCGATTTCCAGGTCGGTGTCTGACGCTTCCAGCGGTTCCCAAACTGCAGCCGCATTTTGCTGCCCTCCTTATGAGAACCGTCTCTTTGCGAGCACAAGGACGGAGCTTAATGCGGCTCTCGGCATGTACGGTTCGCCCTACGCAGCCGCGGCCGCCGCCAGCCAGAACTACGCCAACTACTTCCCGTACAGCACCGACCCCTCCGCTCTCTACTCCACACTGGTAAGTGCGCGATTTAATCTGATAAAACAAGCACTCAATCGATCGATCGCTGCTAGCTTGGTGTTTATCGATTCGTACCATTGTATTTGAACAGTTTTGTAGTTTATACAGGGCATGGGCAGAATTATACTTTAAATTAGACTCTTATTAATGACCTTCCCTGAGACGGGTTTTATTAACTTATCAGGCAATAGATAACAATTCAAACTCCACTGTAGTCATCGTTATTGCCTATTAATAAATTAAGAAGTAGCCTACAATATACGTGGAAAAGGAAGAATGGAGAACGTAAATTATAATGGCATTTTCATTGACCAGGGGTACAAAATATGTACATGATAAGAAAAAAGAAAAAAAGCTATTGAGATCCAAACATCAATGGCAACAGGGCTTTCCGAGAAGTTCCATAAAAATACAATGTTTAAATGCAGCAAATGTGAAACTGTTGGTTTGGAAAAAAAACTATATCATCACTTTAATTTACTGTCTGTAACTTCAAAGGCTTAAGACTACTGAATTCACGTTTTTCCACTCCCCTTGTTCTCCAGTCCACCCTAACTGATGGCATTATTGTTTTAGAACCCACAGTATGACATCAAGGATGGCGCTGGCAGTTTACACTCTGGAATCACTCAATCTGCTGCATATTACCCCTACGAACACTCCCTTGGGCAGTATCAATACGACAGGTATGCATCCCGCTACCTACTCACTGCTGAAAGAGGAGCGTATAGCTACTGGAGACAGACAGCTAATAAAACGTACAATGTGGACAATCACGCACGCCAGAAAAATGTAGCGTCATGTAGCTGAGTGTCCGTGATGTCATTTCCTGTTTGCAAAATAACATAAGGTATTAGCTGCACTGTAGAGATGTGTTGAGACTGATCAGTGAAAGGAATACAGTATACATTTTAAGATGCGCTGATGTGGAAAAAAAGGTACATTGTTGAATTTGCCCTCATAGGCATTGCATTCTATAATTCAGGTATGGCACTATGGACTTCAATAACTCAGCCAGGAGAAAAAATGCCACAAGAGAGACTACCAGCACTCTTAAGACATGGCTATACGAGCACCGGAAGAACCCGTACCCCACCAAAGGAGAGAAGATCATGCTGGCCATCATCACCAAAATGACCCTCACTCAAGTGTCCACCTGGTTCGCCAATGCCAGGAGAAGGCTAAAGAAGGAGAACAAGATGACCTGGTCCCCCAAGAACAAAGCAGGAGATGAAACAAAGGATGACATTGAGAAGAGCAACCAAGACAACAAAGGTAAAACAAATTTTACAGTTGTTCATATTTCAATATTCAGTAACATTATTCCATATCTCTCCCCCCCACCCCCCCCCCACCCCGATATATGTCCTTTTTTGGCTGGACCACAACAGCAGGGCCAGCCCTACAAACGTGAATGTCTGTGACTGAGTGAGTGAGTGAGTGAGTGATGAAGTTACACCATTGGGCGGCCAGATCACGTGTGTTAGGTCCAGCCATATACTACGTTTTAACCTGGTCCTGTTTGTCGATTTCTGGCAGATCCCAAAGACTGTAAGGAGGGAAAGGAACTTCAGCTGAGTGACTTGGAGGACATGGAGGATGACGACTGTGACAAACTGGACAGCGACAGTGACAAGGTCTCTCATGGAGAGCTGGCCCCTCACCGGTCCATGGCTGGGGAGCTTCAGAAGGCAGACTGCAACGGCAGGCTCGCCCCCCCTCTCAACAGCTTCCACGCTTTCGCCTGCAATAACAAGAGTGCGGAGGCACTGGCGTCGGACCTCTTGGACCCCGCGGCAACAAAACCTCCCACGGCCGTCGCGACGGGCACGCTGGCCCTGTCGCACTTCGAGGTGTCCGAAAAACCCCGGATCTGGTCGCTGGCACGCACCGCCGCCCCCGACGCCGTCCTGGGGGGCTCTCGTCTCGTCGCTCACGGCGAAGACTTTAGGACCGGGAACGCCAACACGGACTGCCGCCTGCAAGCGGCACGGCTCACGGTGGCCAGCAGGGGGCGGTGTGGCGAGCCGAGGCATTCGCAGGACACCGCGAATGTCCCCGGTGTGGACAACTCCTTCCAAGAGGAAGGCCCGCGGTCGCAAAACAAGGTCTACGGCTCCTCCAGCTTTTCCCACAAGCCTCTGCAACTGCACTGCTCCTCCTACCCCATGTTCTCTAACACGTGCCAGTATTCATCCACTGAAGGTTAGCCTCAGAGTTCAGACATATCAACACAATATCACCCACCACCAGCATTGTGTATTCTGTATTTGCGACTGTACTCATTTAATTTAGAAATTCATATTTTTAATGTACAATATTAGCTAGGACCTTTACGTGTCTCAGGATTTTTTTTAAAATTCTTGTTTCAAGCCAATTCCTTATCCAGAAAAAAAAAATCCATTTGGCTGTTTATATTTTGTTTGCTATTAATTTCATAAACAAACACATACGTTTTCTTTAGGAGATCTGCAAATATTAGGCTGCTGTGCACAAGAGTGTGTTCATTTGTGACTTTATAATGACTGGCATTCCTTTCCCCAGCACACTGTAGACAAAATGCATGCTTTAGATTGAACTGTTCTCCATGAGCACTCATTTACACAAAGATAATTGTTTGTAGTTCACCTGTACACCAGTTCATATATCACCCATTATACAGCACATTGGACGTGTGAAAGCTTAAGAATACAATTATTCACAGGATTCTCAAATGGCAGAAAACCTGAACCAGGCCGACCAGCCCTCAGTGACACATGTCTTACGCAGCAGGAAGACAAGGTCACGACCTTCAGACCAGCCATGGAAAGGTGAAGCAGGTAAGCCACTTACATGTGAACATATAGATACTCTCTCGCTCTCACTCCCTCTCTCACTTTCTCTCTCACTCTCTCATACACACACACTCACACCAGACATGACTGACACCCTGTTCATTTTTGTCCATCAAAGCAAATTCTATCCATTTGTTGTAATCCAATCAATGGGTTAATATAAGATCATTTAAAACATATCTTCATACCCTGTACACATGTAGGCTCAGGATAAAATATGAATGTGAATGTAGAACGAACACTTTATGGCTGACATAAACTGCATACGTCAATTGCCTGTAACTGGTAAAACATTGTGTACATTCAAAGCGATTATCATCCCACCGCAATATGCGAAACAAGAAATCATTCCATATTCATATTGAGTGATAGCGCCCAATAAATTTCGTTATCTTTTTGTTTTTATCAGGTTGGTGGAGGTACAGCCAATGACCACCGGGACATTTCAAACTTTATGCACTAAGGCCCTGAAATAGAGTCGAAGTTCCAACCGTTACGAATTATGCCGTTTTAAAAAAAAAAAGCCGCCTGGACAAACGCTTTCTATAAACTGTGGATACAGCCATACTTTTTGCACAATGTTCTTAACGATGACGATGTCTGTATGCAAGAAATACGAATGCAACGGACTGGGAAAGGGACAGAATTCATACGTATGCACTGGGCAATCCTATTTATTTATTGTTTGCGTGTTGTTCGTTTATTTATTCCTTTAACAACTCTTAAATCATGTGCCCTCTCACTGTAATGCTTTGTATTTTATTTTCACAAATACGTCTACGTGTTATTATAAGTTTTATGTTTGGTTTTAGAGAAGTATAGCTTATTGTATGTCGTTGTGTTTGCAGCAACTGGAATGGAATACTGATATTCCATATGTTGTTTCTGGGCATAAAAAACACGTTTTTCATTTTGGAGTCATTGTCGGTACGAATTTTTTGCTGTATGAAAAATTTTATAAGAATGATTTTTCAAAATTTGGGCTTCTGCTTCGTAATTTCCAGATCAACCAACCAACCCAAACAACAAATGAAAATAAGTTTTAACTCGAAACATAAAACGGGGTATTCGCACGAAGGACCATTATTAGTTTCCATTATTTTGTCAAGATAACTTTTTTGTCAATTAACTTTACAAGACGATGAAGAAAGAATACAGGATATCTCCATTGTCTTTATTTAGATGTTACGTTCTACATTATATTACTGCCCGGGGTAACAACGAGGAATATATGATACATAATAAACATTTCCATTTTGCACCACTGTATCGGCAACTTAATAGCCTAATTGCGGTGACTAAGATGTAGGCCTAATTTATAGATCAAACTGATGCCAATCATGGTGGTGGTTAATATGGGACAGTGTCCGTTATTGTGTGGTCATGCACCGTATATCCTAAATGTATTTATAAGTCTATGGGATTCTGATCAAAAGACTTAAACATAAACACAAAGCGAGTAAGACTAGGGATATTTAACAGCCCTCAAATTTAGAATCGATAGCCAATAAGTTTCGTCTAGGTTACAGGCTGCATGTTGTCTGTTTACAATAGATAGTAAAAGGGTCATGAACCTATCTGGGAAGAATTTTGATTGATATTTGTTTAAAATTGTTTAAAATTTTAAACAAATATCTGTTTAAAATTCCCCAGAAGCTCAGAATCATATTATATATCATCAAAAATTTAAATTAAATATCAGGATTGCGGGGTTCTTATTTTATCAGGTCGATATTGTCTAACCAGCATAAGCGGTTCTTTGAGATGCAATATTACGTAAAATAGCCTACGTCGAGGAGGAAAACGATAGGTAAATTATGCCAGCAAAATATAGGCCTACTTGTCGTTAGGTAGGCTATTATTTTATTTAGACTAGCATATGATCTATAGATGTTGTTCTGCCCTTTACCAAAATTTAGATAGTTTTACATCACAAGCCGTTTTGTTTTATTGTTCCTGTAAAACGTGAGCATTCAATTTGACAGAATAAGTGCATGACAACTTTTTTATTCTTGTTGTCTATAACGTACTATGGCCTACAGGCTGTGGGCATTAATGTGACGTGAATGCGATGTGAATTCTGGATTTCATACCAACATCCCTCTCCGAAAGGAAAGGCTTTCTTGTTTACAAAACATGACACAGTCTGCTGTAGGAGTGACCCCCACGGCTTAGAGGCAAAGAAATTAAGCTACCAAAAGATGAACATTATTTCAGATCGGATTGTCGGGATTAACTCTTGTAATAAGAGTATTATGTCTATTCAAAGGCGTTTCCCGATGGTCATCTTGTGGGATGGACCAGCGGGGGGCTGCAAACAAATACACGATAGAAAATCGGCTACCGTTTTACATCGAAGCAAGTCATTTAAGGATAATCATGACAGAAATGCAATACCGAATTGTGTTTTTATTTTTCGATCGCTTTCCTCTCTCTGGCCTAACACATACATTTTATTCTGCAAAGACGTCAGTTCTCCTGGATGTTTGTCCTTCTTAATAATTTTTTAAACATTAATAATTTACAAAAACACATACGTGCACCTGTGTATAGTCAATACACTAAAGATTGTGGAATAAGAAGGTAGGCCTAAGTCAATGATGTAGAACCTATGCCTAACATATGCCTAAACCCTATTTTTTTATGTGTACACACGGAGGTAATTATTTTATTAAGGTAAATTAAAACTACAAACTTATATTTCGCTGAATTTCACAGTTATGATTGCAAATGGGACTGACACCCACAAACCAGGTATGTGTGACTGGAACAATGTCTTCACATAATATCCTAGCAATTTTAATCAAATGCTTTCTTCCTTCCTGCATCTAGATGTGTAAAAACACATGGCATGTTTCTACATTTGAAATCACAGCATGTTTATAGCCTATAGTCAAGGCTATCTTTCAAATGTTAAAACAATGTAATTAATTTAATTAATTTAACTGAGTCTACATCCAGTTAATTCAGCTAGGCCAATCCTCATTTTAAGGGGAGGAAATGCTAGTAAAATTTCTGTTTGCTCGAGGAAATAAAAAAACAAAACAAATAAGGTCACATGTTGGGCATGTCCTAAAAGCTAATAACGTTTTATTTTATTTAAGTTCAACTGACAAAAATGTACGATTATCTATCTAGACCACTTCTGTGCAATCTGTCATACAAGCGAGATATGTTTTGCAAATCTCCCACAATATAATCTTTTTAGTCATATTTAGAATACAAATTTGATTAAAAACAGGAGCTGGAAATAATGGCAAATAACACTGAGAAGAATGTTATTTAGATCACAAAATTAATATTTAATTAAAATTTGGATTCACCCGGATTTGTAAAGTCATGAAGAATTGCTATTGTGGCACATTTAGCATGCAGCAGTGTTGACAAGCTAGAAACCCTCACTCATGATAATTAAGAAATTCCTAGACTTTTTAATAAATATCCTGTATTTTTTTTATAGACAACAGCTACCACAATATAAAATAAACTTTGCAACCATTCAACTGTGACTTTATCCGATGCTAATGGAACATATCCTCGGTCAGACTCGCAGTAAATCAAGCACTTACTCACAATAGGACATCTGTGTTGCTATCAGGACTCCTTGTCTAAACACGAGGATGTTCAGTCTGAATTAAATATTTAGAGGGAGCTTAATTAAAACTCAGGCTGTAAAGAAAAGCTGCCAAACATTATTGAAGGTAATGATGCATACAGAATGGGATTACCAGAGGAGCACAATACACCTGGGGGGACTGGGAGGAACGGTATGGGAGACGTGCCATCTTTCAGGGCTGCTCTTGGGCGGCTAAAAGATCAATTATAAACCGGCTTCTAGAATCGGCTCGCCAGCCTGCTAAACCAAGACTAAAAGGTGTAGGACTACAGGCTTGTAGCGCCCGACAAGAACCCATACGTTCATGCCTCATTTAAGGCTTGTATTAAACTTGAGGGCTTCTATGACTATCGGCACTGACATCTTACGGCAGGACTCTAAACTAAGACATACAATCCCAGCCATGAGCAACATTATGATGTAAAAACAATCAGTGCACCGTATATGCACAGCAAGCCAGAACATAATACTACCTCGTAATTTGTTTTTTTTAATTTGAAAAGGGGTCCATGCGTGCATAATCCCAAACCGACTTTGCATAATCTCTAATAGAAACATAACAAAGAAACTGCAAAGTAAACAAGCGCGCTGAAAGAGACGAGAGATATAGGGAAAGACTGAAACGCACTCATCAATAAACAGGTTGAGCCAAAGCTTTATTTGGGATTTGGCATTAAGAATAAAAAAAAAAAAGCCACTTGAACTCATCCAGTTTCTTATTAGGCTGAATTATCTTCTGCTGTGTGTGTAGAGAGGAGGCCTGCCCTGATGACCACATTACACAAAACTGATCCCCCAAGTGCGCAGTCAGAACTCCTGCTGTCAGGGCCTCTGTCTGGTCAGGAGAGCAAGCCTGTCTATGCTGGGGCCTTTTAAAGCCAGGATGCGACATCATACAACAGTAATTGCACACACAGAAGTCATTCAGACATACATTCAGCAAGCATGTTCCCTATGTCTGCTGAACTGGACCTTTATACTGAAAATTAGTTTCTTCCAAAATAAGTTATGAATGTGTAAGACATAAAGGAATGTTTATTTTTTCATACAGTGCCGTGAAAAATTATTTCCCAATTTCCTCTATTATTGCATATTTATTGCAATCTCCTCTATTATTGCACACTGATCAAGTTTCAGATCAAGCATGCTATGCCACAATCACAGGAAATACCAGATGAGATGAGAAAAAATGTTGAAATATATCAGTCAGGAAAGGGTTACAAAGCCATTTTTAAGGCTCTGGGACTCCACCGAACCACAGAGACAGCCATTATCTCCAAATGAAGAACACTTGGAACAGTGGTGAATCTTTCCAGGAATGGCCAGCCGGCCAAAACTTCTCCAAAAGCGCAGTGACAGCTTATCCAGGAAGTCACAAAAGATCCCAGAAGAACAACCAAAGAACTTCAGGCCACAGCTAAGGTCAGTATACATGACTCCACAATAAGAAAAAGACGGGGCAAAAATGGAATAATGAAGGAAACCGGGAAGGGGCAAATACTTTTCCATGGCACTGTACCTGTTATGATGTTCAAAAGTCTGTGATGTATAACAAGACAAAGCTCATTCATCAGATAATATATATATATGTATATATATATTCAAAAATATTTAATTCAATGAAAGTGCCACTGTACTGAAATGAATGCAGTGTCCTTGAGATTGCACATAATTCTGTTCCAGATTGATGACACAAAAGTACATTTTGCACTGGGACCATTATTGTGACTAATTACTGCTAATAAGGGCCATTATGAGAAACAACTCCGTACTCAAAGCTTCGCAAATGAGCCAAAATGGAGGTGCCAACTGATGTATCCCATGCTGAGCAAGGAAGTTTCAGAAACAAAGTCTTCACGACAATGGCTCGGAGTTCAAATGTTGACGACGGGGACAAACGTACACACTTCATTACATTTTGTCAAAGGGCACAATGAAATGTGTGTAGGGCATTGTTCCCGGGCTTGTCCCTATCCATGGAATTTCTGGTCACCCATGTCTCAACAAGGTCCTCACTAATGAACTTCCACAAAGATAATTATGGGATCCAAAGAGCAGCCACGGCGTTGATGAAAAGCGGGCTTTGTGTGACGGCTGGAGGGTGTGTGGTGACCCCTGGTACTTTCTGAGGCCTGGCTATGACCTGACCTGTTCATGACTACTGGGTGATGCCCCAGCAGAGGTTCAAAGCACCCAGACTGGCAAACTCCCCAGTCGCCTGGCCTGATCCTTATTTGGTGGATGGCAACAAAACAAAGATGGCTGAACTCATAACGCAAGACTGCCTGCTTCTCTGTTGCCATTGTCCTCAGAAGACCTAGTCCTTTTAAATATATCAGTTGCTACTCTGTAGGTGATAACACTAGTTTGTATTCATATGGTCTTCTGTTCCTATTAGTTACTCTTAAATATAGAGCCAACAAATATATCTATTTTCCAATGTGATCTGCTGATATAAGCCTATTATATAAATATCGATATCGGCATTTATTCCACTGATAAGACACAGATACAACAAATAAATTAAATTAAATTAAATTAAATTAAAACATGTTACAGTAATGTTGGCCACAGCACTTGAGGTTGCTTTCTGAATTTGTTTAGGCGTTGTGGTTTTCCCAGCAGGCGCTCTCTCTCTTAGCACATTTACCCCGAGACTCTTTATACTCTGTGGTTCTGCTGCAACTGCACCACTAGAAATCAAGGAAGTCAGCAGACCCGGTGGTGCCAACTGTCCAGTAAGTTCCTTTCCATGAAATGCTGTGCTTGTAAGCGAATAAAGAACAATTTCAACACTCGCTTGTGCTTCCCTGAAAAAGTAGCATGAAGTCCAGAAATTAGTGTAAATTCATGCAACCCTGACTCAAAGAATGACAACAAAGATGAATAAAAATGGCCGCCTCCATTCTGAATTACTGTGTAAAACACTCTCAGTTTGGTTTTTGACCACAAAAGACCACAAGAAGTCAAAGTGTCAATAACACTGCATGCCCTATATCTCACTTTTCCAAGAAAGCAAGTTAGCTACAACAATGCTAGAAAAGTTTGCTTGCTTGCTAGCTGCCTGTTGCCATTAGCTAACTTGGACACTTAGCTATCATTATTTATACTAATTATTGCTTTCAAGCACAGATAAAATATTGTTATGTCTCTGATTGTATCTGTAAGCTTGTCATATAAACATTGATTACTGGATCAGAAACAACTGGCAAAACCCCGGACAAGGCATTCAGCTTGCTCATGTTCCCATTGAAAAGGATCAAAGACAAATAGCTTAAACGCATTACAGCAACATTTGTCCATTACACTGTTTTCCTATCATGTTCATCTGGGGAAACCATGTGCATAGGCCTGTGACATACACAGTGATTACAATCACCGGTGTCATTTTAATACTCCCAAATAATCAGATTTGATCAGATTTAATGTTTTATTTCTTTCAGTATTTCCCTCGACTTTTTCTCAGTCAGCTCAGTTTCATGGCTGCTGCTCAACTTTAGATTAACTTTCAAGTAAGACATATAATATCACCATCTACCCACCGTCTCCCTGGGTAAAACCGTGCTCCTTTATCCTTACATCAGAATAAAACCCTCTCAGAATTAAATGAGCAAGAAACAGACACGGTACGCAATTCTGATAAGACCAGAGAAAGATGGGGAGGCTGACAGTACTCTTTCCTGCTGTCGGTTAAAAAAAAAAAGACTTTTAAAAAATATCTTAAAACATTTTTTATTCATAATCTAATACATTAATAATATTCATATTGGCTTTGTTTCCCTTTTATGGACCTCTGGTAATACCATGTTTTTTCTTTGGCACAAACTAACTTTTTTTATACTTTTCATCGAAGCATATAATTAAATGACAAAACTGAAATGCCAATCCAAAACAAAGTTAGTGTATCTAGAGTTGTGGTGTTATTTATGGGGATGCAGCACAGGCAACTAAGATTAAAACCTGAAAGGTGTGCTTCAAAATGTTCTAGGCCGCATTAATTCAGTATTAGGTCTGCACACCAAATAGGCTATAATTTGGTAAAGGGAGACAAGTATTTATTCAGTTCCGTGCAAACAAAAAAGGCACATATTAAAACTGCATGTCTTGTTGAGTTACAGGCTGTCAGATTTATCAAGTGGGCTGCAGTAAGCCAATCATATTGCAGCCATAGGATTCATTTCCCTGTTGATCAGTTGTTCAGTCAGGTGTACTGGGCCACCACTTTAGAATATGTATAATATAATCAGCATGGGGAAGTGCTTAACATGAGAGACAGTTCTGTTCCACATATTTAATGTTAGACATCACAAAATGAGGTTTGTTTGACTACGTATGTGGATTCAGATCCCCCCAACCCTCTGCTTAAATTTCACAATTTGGCAGACATCACTTTGGCTGGATTAGAACCCATAATGTGAATGAAATATTATTTATAACAGAAATGCAACTTCAACTTCACATTTAAGTCTATATGTTTATGATAACAAAATGCACTCAAAGCATGGAAAGCATGTTTGCTACTGTTCTGTCTAGACACCTGACAATCACTTACACAGGCCTATGTGTTGATATTTCATTTATGTGGAGCCACACACTACGGTCTACACATACTTCTTCAACGTGTTCCATGTAGGCAGAACACTTAGTCTCATTTCAGATTGTGAAATATACACTTGCAAACAGCATGTTCAGCAAGCCAACACTTTCTGTCTGTACTTCTTATCTACAAGATGAATTGCCATATTTTCACGTTTTCATGCAGTCAGACCGGTTGCACTGCAACACCGTGCTACGTGCTAACACAGCTTACGTACCGCGAAGAAAGAACTGAGAGAAAACGAAGAAGTTTATTAGAAGTAATGTTATGCTTCAGGGGGGTTGCATGCCAGTCACGACTTCTCCATTAAAGCTTCTGCTTGAGCAGAAGAGACATCAAAGTGGGGCAGTTGTGACACGTTCACATTCTGCAGAAGCGAGGCAAACACTGGAATGAAAGCCCCAAGGGTGACATGCAGACCACACATTGTCAGAGCTCGCTCTTAAAAACACAATGTCATAAAGTTCCCATTATTTGCGTGTGGGATTTTTTAAGTGGGGGGTGGGGCGGGCAGGTTGCGTCTAATAATAGAGAATCGTAATTACACGTATTATTGGCTGTCTTATTTCAGCTGTGATTAATTCAACTTAAAGCCTAAGTGTTTGAGTTTGTCGCTTTCATGTGGAAACCACAGTGAAACACACACCTTTCCAGTACCACAGGTGGCCTTACAAATATTTATGTGCTGAAGTTAATGCAATTTCAGTGAGTTTCCATGATGTGCTCCGTAGGAATCTGTTATTGGAAGACATTTTAAATAGTCCTTTGGGGGAATACTCTCATCGTGTGGTTGTCTAAAAAGACAATAAATGCATTTGTTCAGAAACAACTCAGGACTGTTACTGCATATTGGATGATGACTTTTGATAACAGGAGAGGGGTGTTGTATTCCAGAAGCACAACCAACATGACCTTGGTGGATGAAGCTGAAGTACTAAGCTGCAATATTCAAAACACTGGTTGCCACAAAAACCTGCTAGCAGAAACAAAACAATTACAGGCATTGCAACATAAGCCAGCGGTCCACCAATTAACTGCTGGCGATGTACAACTTTGGTCAGATAAACAAAAAAAACAACAACAAAACAAAAAAATCCCCTAAAATCATTTCAGATCCAGAGGATGTGGTAGCAGGAGTAAACAAGTTTACAGTGATATCCATAACAGAACTATTTGCAGAAAGGGGAGATGCCTAGCCAACTGCAGGCAGTATAAGAGACCTGAATTTAATGTTTGAAGGCCAAGACCCTGAGTAAAAGCCCAGTTTGGGTTGCTTTCCTCAGTCTGCAGGTTTCTCTTTTATCATGTGGTCTTTCTTCTTAGATCTCTCTGTCCTTTCTGTTCAAATGAATAAAAAAAAAAAAAAAAGGATTTGTGGGGCTAAATTCTTCCACGGCACTTGCAGCCCTTTGCCTATGGGGAAAGCAGCGGGGAATCGGGCGGTGTGAATTCTCATCGCGGCAACGCTCACAAAACCGTGCGTGTAAGCGCCTGTTTTTCACCCAAGGCAAAGAACTAACACACATTCAAGTCTCTGCACAAAGATATTACACGTGACGGACCGGTCAGGATGGCTTTCAACTGCAATTCACAGCGTAAAGGGCTGACAGTTCAGAAAACAGTACACCTGTCATTCAAAAAAAAAAAAAATGAATAAATCCCACAGTATGTGAAGATATTGTATCCTTGATCACCAGTCTCACAATAGCTCATAATTCGCATCCTCTTTTGCCTCAGACTACTAGAACAAAAAAGAACAAGAGACACAGAAGGAGTAAAAGGTGACATCTAATGGAACACTAAGGCATTGAACTCTTCTCAGGTCTACACTAGTAATGCTATTCAAAGTTAATACAACCCTTCCTGTAGAATTTGGAAGGGGTGGATATTTAAGGGCCCGAAGGCCCCGATGTTAAACTTTAACACAGCGCCAGAATGTTGACAAAACCTACATGCGCAAGGTAATTATGCGTACGTATGTCTGAGCAGCTCACGTGTCTGCAAAAAAAAAAATACATACATATGTTGAGTGGGGATGTGAGCATGGATGAGAAATATAGATAGTTAACAGGCGTAATATAGATAACAAAAGGCGTTAATGAAAAATGACTGGCTTAATATCAAAAGCAGTTTTATATAATCTGAAATTTCACTCTCTCGCAATTTGCCTTCCGTTAATCCCTCAAAATGCTGTGTGCTGTCTTCTCTGAAATGCAGATTTATGGCACCAATATGTCCCATTTGAATGCGTTAACAGACTATATGGTATTCCGGGGAGGGGTACATTATTGCAAACACACATTTTCCCCAGTACAGTATTAGGAGTTATGAGAACAGCCATCCTAAAAATGAAAGCCATAAATCATATAATCCAGCTATTACGCCATTAACAGGAGCACGGTTCTGTCATTTAGGTCATGCTAAGTGTTTGGGCTTGGGTTGTAGCCGTTTACGGCAGACAAGAAGCCTCAAGTGAGGGCCCGTGGTCTTTCATCCCAGCAAAGGGCGCATTGTCTGGGCCTGGCCTGGTGCCGGTGGTCCCTGTGTATACGGTCCCCCCTGTCTGCATGCGGAGCCCCTGGGCATCTGCTCCACATTTTCACTGCTCTCCTGTTCCTGTCTTTCAATTTAAGTTCTCAAAATCAGATGCCTCGTTGTGGTCTGCCAGAGAGGGCCCGTGACAAACCAGAGCCGAATTTCCGCGATCTTTTGCGGCGTTTCGCGGACGGCAGCGCAGTACGTATTAAATTTGTTACTAATTTTAAAACTCGGCAAAGCCGCCCACGTGTTCGCCGCCCGATCTCCCGAACGCGCCACGGTGAGCCCCCCCACCCCCCCACACCCCCCCTTTCCCCCCACCCACTCAACCGCGTCCACAACACAAACACATCGCACAAGAAGAAGCAGGGGCTCCCAGTTCTCCGATGGCTGCAAATATTTAGGAAAAGTTTTCCTTTTAAATGCGAATCGGACGAGATTACCCGGAGATAAGTGGCATAGAAAATAAGCATCTTTGTGTACTTCAGAAAAGGAAAAAATAAAAACTACAAAACAAAAACATGAAAGAGGTTGAGACTCCTGTTGCATTTACATTTATCCAGTTCAGGTTGTACAAATTGCAGGTCACAGCAAAACACAAGTACAATATTCTATATTTTAGATTTGGCACAGGCTTATGGGCTCAGAGGGGGCATTATGATGGTAAAATAGAAGTGTCTGTTAATTTGTAAAAGAAGCAGTATGTTGCAAAACCTAAATGCAGCAACATGAATTCAGGACTTTCCCACAACGAAAACCCCACATGTTATTTTACAAACAGTCATCGTATTAGTCATCTCTCTCCAGTTCAAAAAGAAGAATTTGAACATGATTATTTTCTGTTCGGCCCTACTATTCAGTTCCACCCTGAAACCACAGTGGCTGTGGATGCAGAGTCAGGGCTGTTAAAACACACACAGCAGCCACTTCATTTGAATGCCCTCAGCTTTCCCTCCCTAAGAATTCTTTTTTCTTTTTCTTTTTTTGGTGACAAGGTCAGGGATGTGTTTTTGTTTTTCCTTCCCTGACAGGGTGTTGTGGAGAAACAGTTGATCTTTTTTTTCTCTCTCCCCCCCTCCCTCCCCTCTCCTCCTCTCCTCCTCCCCTCCTCCTCTCCTTTCCTCCCTATTGTCTCAATGGAGTCTCCCGTCTTGGGCTCCAGCTGCGTCTGTCACCCGTGGAACAGCAGTGACCTCTAGAGACCGTTCTATCCACACGCAGTGCAAGTGAGCTCAGTGACACGGCCCTTTGGAACACGGCGTCAGGTGACCACGTGTAATTACGGCTGGCCTGGCGCGCGGCGCGCTTGGACACACAGCACTCTCATCAGACGGGACATAATAACCCCCCCCCCCCCCCCCCCCGACCGCCACGGAGAACCGACACCCCCACAAATCTCCCCAAAGCGCACCACCAAAATCGAAACCCCATCTGATCTAATGTGTCCAGCAAAACATTTTCTTGGTTGTATTTCGTATGTCGTAAAACTGAGCGCGCCGACATGTTATTTACGACTGTTTGTTCTCAGTTCACGTGCAGTTCATTGAAGCAGACGTATTGCATACATTTATGCTTAAAACAGAGACAAATTAAATGCATTAGCAATATATATATATATTTTTGTGTCACTCACGGTGAAGGTGTTGCATACCACTATGGGATCCAGAATTCTGAGGCTCCATCGAGAAACCACAATCCCTAAGGGTGTACCACCTTCTTCAGAGATCCTCATTTTCACAATTCAATAAGAAAAAAAAACTTTTAAATTCCTATTTTCAAATTAATTACACCATTACTGTGTAGGGATCCCCATGGAAATCCACATTATTGTGCTGTAACAGGACTCTTACCAAGCTCTCAAGATTTACTTTGAAATGTTTTATTAAACGGCAGCTGTGTTTTCATAGCTGACTAGATAGACACGTTGTAATTTCCAGCTCATTCCAAGGCATGTACCCTTAACCGCACACAAAGAAATTCAGCGTTAATATCACAGCAGATATGCACGTAGTGACAAACGACATCGCACGCTGAACAAAGCATGAATGTGATCAGAAATTTAACTAAAATAAGTTTCATATGGTGAGCATTTCAAGGCACTGTGACCATAATGCATTGCTTTGGCTCTCTGACAGACAGGGGAGATTTTTACAGGACCGAGTATCAGTTGAACTGAACTTGTTCAGATGCACAGGTGCTGTAGAGTTGTTTTTTCTTTTTTAATGTAGTACTTCTACTCATTTCTATCATTTTTCTATCTTGTGCTGGATTATTGAAGATGATTGACTATGTACCAGGGATTAAGGCTGTAAATAACTCCAGACTGGAGCGGTAAAGCCCTTTGATATCCAGGTGTTGGTCAAAAGTTGGCCAAAGTTGGGCATCCATGGCAGCCATGATGCAGCCTGAGCAGTGGATTTTAGGGCCAATTTTTTGCACAAGGATACACCATTTTCCCTTTCCTCCTTTATATTTTATTTAGCAGTATTTGAAAATGCTTTCAAAATAAATAAATCAAAATAAAGCCTGCAAATCTTCATATATTTTATTTTTATCACAAAACCAGTATATTTTAATATGGCCCAAACCACTGCGTTAGCACCTTCAGCTGTAAACGGGCCTGTTTTCAAAAAAGGAGCATATTCTTTCACAGTATACACAACAGCTATATCAGGGTTACGTGCCTGGCACCACGACATAATTCACTTCATATGCAACTCAGAAATAAATATATAACTGAAGAACCATTTGGTGGTAATAAATTACAACCTTACCATGTTAGCAGTCACAATGCAGTATGTACAGAGGACAAATAATGCAACTGCCAAGTAATTTCACAGCTGAAGTACAATGCATGACTACAGTAAAAGCACGGTACGCACATACCTCATATCCTATTTTGAGCAATCTTATGACAGGAGACATATGTGTTGGGAGTCGTGAGTCCCAGCTCGTCTTCCCTAAGGTTACACTACCTCACAGTGAGGTTTCACTACATCGAATGATGGTTTTTTTGTACATTTTCTGAGACAATCCAGATTTATTTGACTGGACGTTATGCGGGTTGAGTACTTACTGTTTATCATTTATTTGAATGAACGCTGTTAGATTTAATAGATGCCATTGCGGTGTTGAGACTAGGATCCCATGACATAAGCTGCACAGTTCAATGCAAGCACTGTACCGTATTAAACCTTGGCTGTCCTCATATTCGGCGCTGTGGGCTGCGGACGGACTGTAAACAGATGCAGCCGACCACGCAGCTTATTCCTCATTAAAACACACATTTAATACATGAATCAAAGTCAAAGGGAGGAAGCCGTAAATCTGGGTGACGGGTATCCCGAGTGAAGAATGTGGGTGTGGCCTTCACAGCTGTACCCACTCAACCGCATAGCTCACAACGCCCGCACCCCCCCCCCACCCCACCCCCACCCCCCAACCCCCCCTAAAACATACACACGCCCACCCCATCCCCCAAAATGCACGCCATTAATATCCACCAGGCCGCAGGGACGTCTCCATTCAGCGTGGCACTGATGTGGTTGGCGGGACAGAGCTGGAGGACCTCTCACATCACGTGGCTCGGTCCTGTGGCTTTTAATGTCCTGTTTTAAATCCTCACATTTGCTGACCATATTTTCCAACCAGGGAAATTCTTTGGCATGAGTTTCTTGATGTGGAAGACCGTGAATTAAAAAAAAAAAACCCTGAGTGTCTAGGACCAAAAAAAAAATCCTTATATTTACCTAACAAGCATATTTTCATGCAAGTTACGATTATGTGTAAAGAAGACTAGAACACTACAAAGTAAGTTCACTTTGACAGCGAAAAATACTGGATATTTTTGTAATTTCTGGTTATTTTTCAGACTGTACATTATAACAGATACATTTCAACTGACACAAGGGCACAGAATTTTACCCAAAATGCACCATCAGAGCACGATGATCTCTTTTTTCTTAACAGCAAGGCAGCCCTACCACACACACACAGAGGATGCTCATCGACTAGAGTAAAAAGTGATAAACCAAACTGTAAATATATTATCGTGCTAAACACATATTGATTTGAGAGAGGTCAGGGCTTGGTGCACTAGGCAGATGATATTGAGAGCGAGGCCCTGTTACCAAACATGAATCAGACACATCGCAGCCTCTGGTCATATTTTTAAAATTGCTTAGTTGCATAGAAGTCCCTTTAGTGCTGAACAGACTTTCATAAAATTGATTTTCTCAGTATACCCTTTTAGCAGCTATAAGCTTGAAATATGAACCCTTCATTGTCGAAGTGTTTCATTTTTTTTTTTTTTTTTGCCCTGTAACTAATGATCAGAAAAAAAAAGGAGCGTTTGAAATTCTTCACGGGAACCATTTCCATAATTAAACAGCGCTAATAATAGAGCGCTCGCTGACTTTAAACAAACAGGCAGGAGCACGGCTTGCTGCTTTTCATTTGGAAACCTTTTGCAAATGAGCCCTTAATAAGTTCAGGGCTGAAATGGGCACAACCTTTCCTCATATTTCTCATTTATAGGCAAATAAACGGTGGCATTTACCTCAGGGGGATACGGATTGGAGAGGGCCACAATTTCCAGCGCTTTAAAAATTATATGATCATAAAGCAATCATCTTGATTAATATTCTGTTTTCGCAATTAATTCCAGTCAACTGCGTCTCTGTGTGCGCGCATACATGTGTGTCGGGTGTGTACCACCGCTGCATCGTTCAACGCACATATCGAAAATGATCACATTGTTACAATTAGTAATACGACAACCATTTTACGAGAACTTGACAGAACGCTTATTTGTTCGCTGACTAAAACGAGCGCGGCAGGCTTCAGCCGGAAACCGTGTTTGCGTGCGTTCATTCTTCGGTGCGCGTGCGGTGTGAGAAGAGTGGATTTATTCCATGCCCACACCAGACTGCAGAGATTTCTCCTTTGTTGACTTCGGCGCTCAGTGAAGGCTGTTACTTTATCAGCTTCTGACAGCAAGCTGCTGTAAACTGCAGCATTACAGGGGGGAGATGAAAATTATGTATGAAAATAAGCCTCTTAATAAATACGAGAGGAACAGAGAATGGGCAAACAAAACGAACAGCGCTCTCAGTCGGTAATTTACACATTAACAGTGTTTAAATTATTAAACAGATCTAAAAGAATAATTGACCATATATTTTACCCTTTTTTCTCTCCCCCCCCCCCCCCCCCCCCCAACCCCAACAGCTTGCCTGAGGTACTTGACATTCACAAATGATTTGTAATGTAAATGACCTAACTGTATTTTTACATATTTTAACAGCAAATAGAATGATTGACTACAGAATCTACCTACAGGTGAGGGTCAATTATCATTTGAATAATTGAGCTGCCACAGCAGACTGTGTGCTGCCGTGGAGTGTGACACATTTTTATCTCCGCGCATTTCAATGAAGTCAGACTGCTACATAAAAGGTTATCACCTAGGAAACATATTTTCCTAAGCACAAGTTAAACATGCAAGTGAGATCGGCACAGATATTCAATTTAGCCAGTGAACCAGAAACCCATAAATATTTCAACGGAATCCAACGAGATGATTTTTTTCTTTTACCTTCCTTTTTTTGATCCAATTCCATTCGAGCAGCATGAGAAAAAGGGTGTGGGTGGGTGTGTGTGTGTGTGTGTGTGTGTGTGTGTGTGTGTATGCGTGTGTGTAGTATAAAAAATGGCATACAGTAGCCTGTCGTTTAAGTGGCCTTTTTAATGTGCACCATTCCTTTTCCCGGGGGGATTTCCTTGGGGGTTGCATCTAGCGATCAAGTTCTGGCCATCGGTCACTCCAAAGTTCACAAAACGTAGAATAATCCATATTTCTGAACTGGCAAATCTGGACTGACACTCTGTTCAGTCTCACGCACAGACTGCAGCTCAGCATTAATCACATCCTGCATGCTCTAGCACCAGTAGCAACCTGGAGACAGCTGAATGTGAAAGGGTGGTCATGTAGACCAAGAGATTAATCAAAAATGCAGAATAATAGTATCCAATCCAACATTATCTAATAGCATTCACTAGCTGCTCGAGACTCTGGTATTTAAGACACACAGGCAACCCTGCACATGCAATTCTACACATACACACAAGCAAGCGTACACCAAAATACACACAAAGACACATAATAAACACTCACATGCATATAGCCACTGAGAGAATAAATTCACGTCCCATCGAATGTGTGTGCAAAGACACATGTAATTAAAGTGAAGCGCTGTCATTCACATTTTCTATAAAAGCCACATGAATAAAAACCACGAGGACGCCCTCGTTTGTGATGTAATTACTGTTTTTGTCTTCTGAACGTCAAGTCAAGTTTGACACCCAGTCTTTTGTGGGTATTTTTATAGGAGACGCATGCAATCCTAGTTATTCAGAGAAGAAGTGAACATGACACATTCACAGAGTGAAAATGACAATAATATGTTTGTTTTACTATTTATCATTGCGTGGACCACAAGCATTTTATTTCAAGTACGGACAATGAAGTCACAGACTAAAATAGTATTTTTTTTATTTACACACAAACAGCGCCCACAAAAATAGTATAATCTGTCAAATCGTTTGAACTGTAAGCATCTCTTCAGCAATGACCTTATAACAAAAAAAAAGAAATAATGGAAATTTTCTTCATAAGCTTCATAATTTTATCCAGCATCTTCAGTGCATTTCCAAAGGCCTCACTCCCACGATGAGTGAGGATTAACATTTTTTCATATATATATATATATATATATATATATATATATAAGGACATAAGAAAGATCTGAATCTAGCTGTGAGAACAAACCCTTTTCTAATCTGTAGCACAGGAACTGCAGCATTCAGAGCTGCACCTGCCGACCAGCCCTCTCTTCTCTCTCTCTCCCGTTACAAGTCTACAAAGAATATCCAGTGACTCACCTTCTCTTGCACATAGTGTTTATTTATTGGTTTATTGATTTTATCTATTGATTTTTGATCTATTTTATTTACCTATGCTGTCTTTTGCCGTTTCTTATGTACTGTCGTGTTGTACTATACTGTATCTGTACTGTATGTGTCGTTTTGTGTTGACTGTGTTTATTTTACACACTCTTGCGAACACCTCTTGGCCAGGTCATCACTGTAAATGAGAATTGGTTCTCAACTGGATTTTACCCGGTTAAATAAAGGCCAAATAAATAAAATGAAGAGAGTCACAGCGCAGGCGGCGTCGGCCCCCCGCGCAGCCCAGCGGCCGGGGCCCCATACATCAGACTGCAACATCTCCAAATGATGCGCCTGTAACAGCACAACTTGGCTGCGCTGTAATTCAAAAAAAAAAAAAAAAACCCTGCGCCAGGCACATAACTGACAAGTCACTCAGCTGGGAGCTATGTATATACATCTCGCGAGCCGTAGGAACCGGACTGGCCCTCTTTGTCGAAACAAGCCACCCAGAGAGACCTCCATCAGCGCGGCGGGTTCTGACAGAGAGGGTCTGTCACTCCCCCTTTTTTTTTTTTTTTTTTTTTTTGATACGGTAACCGACGGTGATTTAGCGGGGAAACGGGCGGCCGAGGCAGCCCGTGTGGCAGGAGGTGAAAACTCCGGCTATTTGTCAACGCGTTCGCCGTGTCAAAGTGTCAGGCCCTGGGACAGCCTCAGCAGAGCCCGGGCTGTTAGCGGAGGAGACAGGCCGTATGTCTGAACCAGGAACGCGCTGTCAGGACCGAGTCAAGCTGGCTCTTAAGTGTCTGTGTTGGAGAGATCCTCTCGTCAGGCCTACCCGGGAGTTTTTTTTTATTTATTTATCTTTTTTTTTTTTTACTGACAGATCACAGTGCCGTAGAAAATGTACATTTACTGTATAGATACGCGAAATGCATGATGTAGCCATTTCAAGGATAAGGAATTAAAATTCTAGGCAAATCAAACATTGGGCAACGCAAAATAAATTGTTTTGAGGGATGAAACAGAAATAATAAATACTGTAAACTATCCAGTTACTCCAGTCTGTTCTGCATTTGCAGCCCTCCACAGAATCAAGTTGCCAAACCACCAAATTATGTTTTTGTAAACATTTTAGCACATGAACCTGGTCCAAAATATACTGGTTTTCCAAGTCAGCCAAAAAAACATCATTATGCGAAATCTTAAGTGCTGAAAACCAAACATTGAAAATCTTGCGCGAAAAATTCCCGAAACAACTGTTTTGTCAAACGGCTAACGCAAACTATGTTTACTGGGTAGTTATTTCAGCCAAGTCTGATTCAAATACGTCAATAACATTTAAGTGCAAAAAAAAAACCAAAAACGAAAATGAAATTTAAAAAGCATATGAAAACAACAAACATTTTAATATATATTCACAAAGTAATTCATTTTTTTATTTATATGCTATAAGCCTCTTTTGTATCGTATTTACTGGGCGGGGCGTACACCCATTAATGCAAACAGAGTGGCGTGTCTTTATGGGTCAGACACAGCCTAACTGGCTTTATGCAAGATTACAGTCTTTTCCCGGAAAAGAACACATACTTAAGTTTGATAACCAGTTTAATAACAATTTCAGCGAGTTTGAAATAGGATCGTTTTTGGATCATATTGAGGGAGTAATAAAAGATTAGAGGGAGCGGGGGGGGTGGGGGAGGGGATGGGGGGATTGGTCTTCTCTGATGTGGCACAGTTTTTTTTGTTTTTTTTCTTTGCCTCTTCTTTACGTCCATCTTGTTTTGCTGTTTTAACCCCCTCTCTGCGTCCATCTGTTACCTTTGCTCTCCCTCCCAAGACTGATGACTGTGTGGACACGCAGACAGGTTTTAACTCACACGTGTCCCCCCCCAGGTTCTCCCGCGGGGGGGTTTTTTCCCCC
Source organism: Anguilla anguilla (assembly GCF_013347855.1). NCBI lineage: Eukaryota > Metazoa > Chordata > Actinopteri > Anguilliformes > Anguillidae > Anguilla > Anguilla anguilla. The sequence continues at coordinate 30,705,632 of NC_049216.1, read as the reverse complement.
ACTGAAAAATAAATTGGATTGAATGGCCAGAAATTCAAACACAAGAGCTAGAAAGGGAGAGGGGTAAAAAAAACATATCATATGCTAGCAATAATCTCTAAGTTTTCTCCCCCTTTCTGTTAACTTGAGTGACAAAGCCTGACAAAACAATTTCAAGTCAACTAAGCCATGAAACAGATCTAAACAATAACTCGCCACACATAAAGACCTTAAAATCTGGACATCATGCAAAAGAAAACTGAAAATATATACACACAATTATATATATATATACACACACACACACACACATATATATATATGACACAGTCATGTTCTGTTTGAAATAAAAGAAAACAACAAATAAAAGACTGCTAACGCTATCACAGCTAGTTAAAACTCATCTCCGTATTTTGTCTGCAATTTGTCTGAATATAACTGTAAAGGATTCTGACTGACTGGGAAAAGGGGAGGAAGGGTGAGGGCAAACAGCAAAGAGCGCCCCCTAATGGCAAAGGCTCCAATATCAAAATCACCCAATACAGATGAATGCATAACAATTTCCAGCCTGCCAGCCAGCCATCCATCCATCAATCCATTATTTAACCCACTTATCCTGGTCAGGGTCAGGGGGCATGCTGGAGCCTATCCCAGCATGCACTGGGCAAGAAAATACCACTGTCTCAGTTCAATTAACAAAATAAATAACGGCAAAGATTTCTCCACCCTATCATTTGAACGGTGCGTTCTGCAGAATGGCAGAAAAAAAAATCACTCAAAAAAAACTGATTAGAGAGGAACTCATTCAACTTGTACTATTGAAACAACTGAATGATGTACAGCAACGGTCAAAGACGCAGCCTGGAGCCCGGTGCTCTAACCCCTACACCGAACGCCATTAAACGCGTTCATACATTTTAAAAAAAATGCTTTTAGTCATGCCACAGACGGAACCCGCCCACAGCTGGGCCCCTGAGAGAAGGCAGCGGAGGCTGCTGCAGAGCGGTGGGAGTGCGGTGCCTGTTCCCAGGGGAGGAGGCGGGACTACGCTGCTCCCAAAGTGTCTCAGGAGGGGACGTTTAAGGAGCGCCGGGGGGGGGGCAGCTCTCCCTCGACGGTAACCCAATAAAGCTCAGGCTTTCAGGCTCGCTTGGCCGTGCAAGGAGGCGCTTTCATCATCTCGCGTGTGGAGGTGGCGGTGCCCTCCAGGGTCTGGCAGCCGGGACGCGCGTAAAAAAAAGGGCTGGCCACCCACCCTGCCGTACCTGCTCTCCATCTCTTCTCTCGCTCTCTCTTTCCTGGTCTTACACTCCTCTCTCTGCAGTCTCTCAATCGGTTTCTGTTTGTCTCCTCAGTCGCAAATCTTCTCCTTCTTTTTCCCACCTGACTTCACTCTCTTTCTTCAAATCTCACTCAGCTCCATCCAAGGGTCTGTGTGCAGTGCACCCAACTGCGTGAAACAAACATGCCTGCTCAACTGTGTGAATGTGTGTGTATCAGCATCATAACAGTGTCAATCTACAGCGAAGCAGCACACGCCATTTAAAAACAACAGGCCTTCACACTTCCCCCATTTCCTCAAACGTTGACCTGCGCATGAGTCAGCCAGCCAGGCCTTTTCGGACGCCTGTCAGTACGGAGAGCCAGGCGCTTCCTGTCCCGCAGCTGGGGGAAGAGGAGCCATGTGGCACCCGTGTGTCGCTGCTCCCTGTCCCCTTGTCCTGGCGCCTCTCCCCAAAACGCCAGCGCTTTGATCTGCGCTTCAGTAACAGATCGCTCTGGGCCCGGGGCCTGCCTGCGGAACCGGGGCCTGCCTGCAGACCCGTCCAAACGGCTGCACCGCGAGGCGGGGGTGGGGGAAGGCTGCCAGAGCCAGAGCCGGGGCCACAGGAACAGCCTGAAATATTTAAGGCGCTCCAGCGACCACCGGCGACACGTTTCTGGTTAATAAGGACACCTGCGGGTCCCCCCTGTCCCAGCTCGGGTGTAAAAAGGAAACAGAGGGACTGAGCAGGAGGCTCAGTGGGACGAGCATCTGCGACTGGCACAGGCCAACGGGCCTTTTAATTTCCCTACTTCAGCTGCATGCCGTGTCCTTGCCCAGCAAACCTGGCAAACGCGGAAGAGAAGCACCAGTACTGTTGATCTTCTGCACCTCCTACTCTCTATCTATATCTCTATCTATCCACCTCTCTATCTATCTCTCTATCTATCCACCTCTTTATCTATCTCTCTCTATCTCTCTATCTATCCAGCTCTATCTAGCTATCTATCTCTCTTTTTCTCTCTCTCATAAGACACTGCTGACATTTACAACAGATAAACTGTAGCTAATGGAAACATTGACAGTGCTGAAAACTACCATTAAAAAAACACTTTTTTAATGTCCCATAGGAAAGGCTTTGGCCCAAAACGTTGAGCTGTGTGGTGCTGGCAGCTCTGTTAAACTAATGATTTATTAAATTATGTATTATTTTGCCCAGACACTGCACTCCCTCTTTATACTGTTTACTTTCACACTCACGTTTGATGAGACACACTGGGTTATTAGCACTGCAAACAGCAAGCCGCTATTACACCAGAGCTCACTTACAAGGACCTTCTGCCTTTCAAACACCCATAGGAAGCCATTTATATTCATATATGATTCATTATCAGGCATGCCACACATCGCTAACATTTTACACATGATGTATTTATTTATTGTACTATATATAATATTTATAACATATTTTACTGAAGCACAATTACTCAGCTCAAGGGTAATTCAACACGTATTACCAGAGATTTGAACAGGCAATCTTGTGGTCCGATCTGGGATCATTTCACCACAACACTTATTAAACAGCAGATTAAATTTTCTTACAGTTGAAATGCGTATTTCACATTAAATTTTTGACTATGACGAACATATTCAGTGAATGAAGCAAAATGTTTCCCCTATCACATAAATGATCTGTTTGAAGTATATTATTTTCACCCAATTAAATCAAGCTTCTCGTGCCATGATATTCCCAGTCATGTAAAAATAATTACTGCCTGCGGACGCATAATTGGATAAAAAAAGGCCATTACAAACCAAAATGTGCACTCTTCTATTACCACAGAACATCATGATAAGGACCTTCATCCAACCAATGAGCTAACAGCGTATACTACAGAGGTTATCGCTTCCTCCAATGAAAAGCTTAATAGTTTAAAAAGATGACAGTTAAGGGAAAGAGACACAGCCAGAGAGTGCGATTCCCCAGCCTGAGGGATCTTGAATTTCACGGTGGCACTAGGCTCCTTCCACTGGGGAATATCCATCCTTCAAACATACCCATAATTCCTCAGCCTCTCAAGTCCGCGAGAAGCCTATTTGTATTATTTAGTCTCGTCCCCTTGACAGCCGGAACCACCCGCGAGCGTCCCGCTAACTGACCTCGCGGCGCGATAGTGAGGCACTTATCTCGCGGGGGCAGATTTATATGGACAGGACACTTAGTTAGCCGCGGCCGGAGGAGACGCCAGAGCGCACAGATCACTGGGGGGGGGGGGGGCTGGGTGGGGTAGCGAGTCGCTGCTCCGGGGCCTCCGCGGCTCTGGGCCGCTCACGCGATCTCAGACCCACGACGCCGAGTCGCTCTGATCAGCTCGTCGGCACCGGAGGGCCTGACCGCCGGTGGGCCGGACACGTCCGAGGCGCTCCGGTTTCGCACCTGCGCCCGTACAGGTGCCGGCTGCCGGCGTCTCGATCCCCAGCCAATCGGACCGACTCGTTTGGGTCTGTGCTGCGGGGACCGGCTCGTTTGGGTCTGTGCTGCGGGGACCGGCTCGTTTGGGTCTGTGCTGCAGGGACCGGCTCGTTTGGGTCTGTGCTGCGGGGACCGGCTCGTTTGGGTCTGTGCTGCAGGGACCGGCTCGTTTGGGTCTGTGCTGCGGGGAGCGGCTAGTTTGGGTCTGTGCTGCGGGGAGCGGCTCGTTTGGGTCAGCTGTGCAGACCGGCTCGTTTGGGTCTGTGCTGCAGGGACCGGCTCGTTTGGGTCTGTGCTGCGGGGAGCGGCTAGTTTGGGTCTGTGCTGCGGGGAGCGGCTCGTTTGGGTCAGCTGTGCAGACCGGCTCGTTTGGGTCTGTGCTGCAGGGACCGGTTCGTTTGGGTCTGTGCTGCGGGGACCGGCTCGTTTGAGTCTGTGCTGCGGGGACCGGCTCGTTTGGGTCTGTGCTGCGGGGACCGGCTCGTTTGGGTCAGCTGTGCAAACTGGCTCGTTTGAGTCTGTTACGTGAAACAGCAGCGTTCCCAACAGCCGACATCCAGCACGTGACCGTTTTAATGTTCCCTGACAATGTTAGGCTAACATGCTTTTCAACAAGTTTCTGTAATACACTCCCCCACCCATCACTAAGCTTTCTCTGTGTTCTTCACATCTGAATCCTGTGAAACTTGGAAGACTGACAGGCAGAAAAAAACAAAGCACTTAAGCACTTGTTTTTCTTTGGGAATCAGTGATTCGTAACTTAGGTTACACACACTCAACCCCCACACTATACTGTTGGACAATGTTTTTGTCTTTCATTATTATCTGCGGTTAATAATACATAAGTGGGCCCTCTATAACTTGTTTATGAAAGGCTGATCAATCATTAAATGAAATAAACCAGCTCTCTAACACATTTTAATTACAAGTGAAGCAAAGTTCCAAAATTCAGCTCAAAGACCTTCCCCCAGAACTCCCTAAGCTTCCTACATTAAAAAAAAAAAAAAAAAACATTCCTTCATTTTATAAAGGAAATAAGACTCTGGGCACCAGACAAAGTGAAAAAGGACTTTAAGAGGGAGTTGAACAAAAAGCCACTTGGATTCAAGGGGATCAAATGTTACCTTTATTGCAGGTTGAAGCCCCCTCAATCAGTCAAATGAAAGGCCAATCAGTGCACGGCTACCTGGATCAGGTGAGACACAGACACCAAAGGGCTGTCCCACAGGCAGCACTTAGCCCAGGAGAGAGACTCAATCGAGTCACCGGCTTCACACTGTCACCAAATCACTACACTCAGCCTTTATCTGACCCCTAGTAAGAGCGGGTCATTCCACACGGCTGCTTTGGACTACAATAGGACTACATTTCCCACAGCTGCGGTCAGCAGGAAACAGACCTGCAGAAAGTAAAGCTGAAACGGGAAAGAAATGTAATCCTGCCCACTCTCCCTGTACAGATAAATTTGCACTTTATCCAAGACAGTAGTAAAAACGGTGGTCGCTTTATCAATGAGTGTGATTCTGCAATACTGTGTGTGAGCCTCATTGCCATTCTCTTCCACCATGTTTTACATGCCTTACCGTAATAATCACATTAGAGTTAATAATAGTATTGCTATCGGTTCAGGTTGAAGGTCAGCCGACGTCTGACGAAATGGCATGTGCAGGGGCAATTTTTCAAAAGGGAGCAAAAAAAAAAGGAAAAGAAATATCAGGTCTACACCACAAAGAGGACGGTGATGACTCGCCACCAACCCCTCCTTGCAGAAAGCCAATCCGCACTCCTTGAAAAACACAATAGTATTAATTTCATCGCTTTCCCCTAAAGGCCCCCCCCCCACCCACCTGCCCTCCCACCGGCCCCCCTTCTCCTCTCTTTTGAAAACAAGCCATGCATTAGATTTGAGGCTCAAGGTTATTTTGCTGAAAAACTCCATCTTTTTTTTTTTTTTTTTTGCCAGGATGCCAAGACAAATCATATTAACATGTTACCAAAGATCGCAAAACCTTTTGGCTACCTTTCTCCCTGCTAATGCCAGCAAACTTCATTAGGGGGGCGGGGGAGGGGGGGGGGGGGTTCCGGGGAGAGAGGGGGGGGGGGGCAATGCTTTCGGAAGCCTTGCATCTGTTGCAATTACAAATAAGTTCCTTCATAGGGCCATTTCCATGGGTGGGCTGCTCTCCTCAAGCGGCTGGCATCCTGACAACTGATTACTATTTTGAATGTAAAACAAGCCTGGGAAGGCATCTCAAGTAACCGCTTTGTTATTGAATAAATGTCGCGGGTAACAAAGTTTACAAAGCAGCATTTGTCAACATGTTTACACGATGAAGCCTTATAACTACGGCGACGGAACCGAAGGGGGGGGGGGGGGGAAGAGGGGGAGTGGGGTGTGGAAAAAAACAGAAAAAAGCCCCCCGAACCTGATAAAGAAGCAAAAAAAGAAAGAAAAAAAAGAGGAAAAGCGGATTTTTCTTTGTGTTCTCTGTCCTTACACGCACGAAGACAAACAAGCGGGGACCGGAGGGACCGCGGCGCGGAGACAGAGGCCATTTCAGAACGCGTTCGATGAATATTCAGCGCGCGGCGGCGGCGGCGGCAAACGCAAAAAAACCGAAGCCGGCTGAGATACGCGGTGCGCCGGAGTCGCTCTCTGCCCCCCTCTCCCAGGCACTCCCGGGGCGGCCTCCGTCACCGGGACGTTCTGCCACCTGGACCGTCCCGTCACCCGGGCCGTTCTGCCACCTGGGCCGTTCTGCCACCCGGGCAGTTCCATCACCGGGACCGTTCTGTCGTTCTTATGCCACGCGGCTAACACGCAAACGCTGACTCGCAGTCCTCCAGCTGCACAGCACAGTGCATCACATGGCGGCCAGCAAGCATGCGGCACAGTGCAAGGCACCCACCGAGGCTGAGGAACAAATTAAACACAGGCCACAAAAAAACGCTGTGCCATATATATATATATATATATATTCCACTTTCAGTCAGAGTATGTTCTTTTCTTAATATTTTACCAGCTTCACTTTCATCTGGTTTTGATTAGTCAAATTATGCTCAGAAAAACAGACATTCTACTGTACGACCATTCTGATTTCTCCAACCTTGAACTTTCTGACCACCTCCAGAGGATTTAGAGGGGTTTAGAGCCATTTCTAAGGCACTACAGAATGCAGTGATTCAATGAGACACTCATCCGTGCTGTGTGCTCAGTGTCCATAAGTGCACTGCCAGTTCAAAAGTGTACTTATCAGCACTGAGTTTCCTTTCTTCAATAAGCTGTCAGCATGCATTAACTAAGATATTTTCTCTGCTCTCCATCTTGTGTTATGGACGAGGATGGTGATTTACAGCAGAACACTGTTCCTTCATTCCCAGTTAAAGAGATTACCCTGGATTAAACCAAAACCTCACTTCACTTTCACTCATTGTTTTATGCCTTCAGATGGTTAGGTGAATTCAGTAATTACCCAAATACATTTTTAACATTCCATTTCATTGAAAAGTTTTAATGAATCTTGGCCATTGATAGAAAAGACAGAAATGTAAATGTATATATTTACAAAATATATTGTAAATAGGACATGCGACAGACTGATCTGAAGGAACAGTTTATAATACAGTACAGCTACACCAAGGGCAGATATATCCTAAAAAAATATATAATAATAAATGACTGACACGTTTATCTTGTTTACAATAATATCTTGGGGCAATGGCGGGGTTAAGAGGAATTCATCAACAGCTTGCCCTGAGACGGCTGGATTGATTTCGAAGTGACAGGGGATGCTGAGTTATGAAGGGAGAAGTCCTTGAATGAAAGGTCCTGAAGCGAGTTGGGGGGGGGGGAGAGAGAGAGAGAGAGAAACGGATCAGTCCCTCTTCCTCCCAGTCACATCATTCACCCTCATCTCCCAAAAAACACCATGACGCCCAACGGTGAAAAAAAAAAAAAGTGCAGAGAGGGAAAAAAAGAAAGAAAAATCACTCCCTTTTATCCTGGATGAAACTTAGCAAGTTTGTACACACCTCTCCCTGACGGGCAGGAGGAACGATTAGAGCGAGCCCCCCCCCCCCCCCCCCCCCCCCCCCCCCCCCCCCCCCCCCCCCCCCCCCCCTTTGCCAGAAACGCCATTAATCTTCCCTCTTCATCTCCAGACACATGAGCCGGACCCACCCAGGCCCTGAACCAGCCTTTCTGTGTGTGTGACAGATAGGATCAGAGCCGTGAGCCAGGAGGCCTGTAGCGCACGGTTACCACAGATATCACTGCACTCCCTTCGCCGAGAAAAAAAAAAAAGCAACAGTTTAGGGCCCACTGTGAACTGAAACCCTAACCCCCCCCCCCCCCCCCCCCCCCCCCCCCCCGCCACCGATCGTAGTCAGAATGGGAGACGGGGGGGAAGAGGAGCGCCGCCATCGCTTCAGACGCCCGCCCGCGGGCGAGAGAGAGAGAGAGAGAGAGAGAACAAAGGCGCGTTAACTAGAGGAGCTCGCCCAGAAAGGGGCTCCAGCGCGTCAACAAAAAAAAAAAAAAACTCAAAAAAACCTCCGTCTGAACGTTCCTTAACACGGAAACTAACATGCCTCTTCAGCGCAACCACTGATGTTTAGATTTCACATAAATGTAGAAGAGTGTAGAGGAACTGTCGCAGAATAGAAAGGGGTAACCCCCCCCCCCCCCAACCCCTCTCCCACCGCCCTCCCCCCCCACGATATGATAGCTGATCACAGTAGCGGGACTAAAAGTTTAAATACGCCTCCTACTGCAGTGGCAGGTCTACCGTACATGAATGATATCTGTTTTTACTGATATCTGTCGTCCATTTTGCACTGTTTTGTTACTTGACAGGGCAAACTGTATTGCAGATACGTCTCTGGTCTGGCCTCATCCATGAAACGTACAACGTACAAGAGATTCTGTGGACCATGACTATTAGGCCGCATGGTTTTCGCTTATTTTTTTTATTTTTTAGCCGCTTACAATTTGGAATAATAGTTTGTTTTACTTTGACTTCTTTTCTTCACATTCTGTATCACAAATGACCCAAATATTTGACATGGTATCACAAAATAAGCATCTCCCCAAATGTTCTGGTGAACTCTGTTCTGGTACACTTACAAACAAATAAACAAATCACTGCAAATCACTATCAGACTGAAATCAGACCAGCTCACACAGTGAAAAAAAAAAAAAAACCTGCAATCGTTTCCAATATGCTTCTTAAATGAGAAAGAGCTATTTATTAGGAAACACAAGGACACGGAGCTCAGTGGGATTAGCAGCTCTAAGAAGACGCTGGAACTTTCCATCTGGGCCCAGGGGGCTAAACTATGCAGACAAGATGATGAGGGCAGTGGGAGTGGCAGGGGTATTGAGTCCATTTCTCCAGAGCTTTAGACTGTGCGTGTGTGTGTGTGTGTGTCCCCCTCCCGGTTAATCGAACACATTCATCAGGCCAGATTGCAACGGGGTGAGCAGCACGAACAGACCACAGAGCGGTTAATGCTCCCGATTTGTCTTTGGGAGCGCTCTCTCTCCTCCAAGATTAGCAAAGGCCCTTGTTTTATGAGGTCTGCTCCCTTCACCGCACCAGCGCAGAAGGGCAAGAGCCACAGCGCAGGCGTCTAGCTGACCCCCCAACTGTATCCCTCACTTTAACATCCTGACCTCTGACCTCAGCCATGACTCGAGAAATCCGTCTCACCTCCTCAGAAACAGGAGTGCCTGCCTTTGTCTTCGAAACGTGCGATTTCAACATCGCTCCTTTAAAATGTTCCGACCCCAGCGATCCTGCGGAGATGTTAGCGGTACACAGCGTTACAATCTGTAGCCCTTTCAAGTGCCCTCTGTTAAAAACCCGCGCAGATTTGTCAAAAAAAAAACCCTGCAGTATCTGCGCTGCCATCCAGCAATCGCTACGGTAATCTGGGAGCCTGACTCTGTCTCCTCTGATTTCTCTTTTAAAACCAGGAGCCGAGGGGGGGGTGGGGGGGTGGGGGGGGGCACTTCAAAGGGGAAGCGCCGCGCCGCCGCTAATTCTTCGGGTCGGCGAATATGGCGGAGGGGTCGGATTTTAGGCTCTCTCTCTCTCTCCTCCACTTCAAAGCACGGTGCCTTAAAAAAAAAAGGTCCGGGTTTATTTTGACATGGATTTCCAGAGGTGAATGAGAATCAAGCACCCACAACAGACCCTTAAGAAGTCAGACTCCTTCTCCCCCCCCCCCTCCGCTCGCCCTGACGGAGAGAGAGAAAAAGAAAAACAAGAAAATTCAATAATGCCGTTGAGAGGCGGGATTACCTGAGGAGACTCCACAGACGTCTGCGCTGCGCTGCCAGGAGAGAAATCTCAAGTGTCCCACTCCAGCTAGGCTAAAGGCAGATCTCAGAACACACATCAAAACTTCCCTTTGAAGAAACGCAAGGCAATTAACCCCTTTAGCGCTAAAATTACCAAAAAACTGCCAGGGAGACGACTTATATATATATATATAAAAATATATTTTTCCCCCCCCTCCAATGTTTGTTTTCAGACGAGATACTTTTTCCAGCAAAGAGATACAGCGTGTGTGCATGTGTGCGCTGCGCGTGTGCACGTGTGCAGCGCTTGCGAGACAACCTATTTCTGTCAGTCTGCGAATAAAGTGGGATAAACCTCTAGAGAAGAGCTAGCTGCACCGTTGGAAATGTTTGCTCTACATTATTTGTACTCGAGCTCACTTCTGAGGAACATGCTATCAATGCGGACGGAACAAAGACGCTCGGCTACTGGTGAATTTTAATCAAGCCACGAGCGCGCGAACGCACGCGGAAAAACAATGAGACTCATCCACATTTCTGACGTGTTTTCTTCGCCGATGCGCTCTCGTTGTTTGTATTTAAAAATAATTAGGCGAGAAAAAAGGTATTCGAACCCGTGTTAAATGTTGATTGTGCCTCAAACTGATGCTTCGTATTAGAGGTCATATTACGTATTTAGGGGTATTAACAAGGCCTGGAGAGGCGCAGAAAGATGATTAACGAAATATTTACAGTCGGCAACGACGAAGCGCGATTGCAATTATGCAGCAGATCTAGGACGTCCCTGCCCCACCAGAGGACTACAAAGAGGACGCGCTCCGTCTTAAGAGTCAGCGATGGTGTTCGTGCGCTGGGAGGGGGGATCAGAGAGAGATTAAAACCACCGGAGACTCGGGGAAGACTTCAGCGCCTCTCTTCCGCCAGCGTGGCGTCTCCCGCGGGAACCGCCGCTGCTCCCGTCAACGAGACGTCACCTGACAGGGCCGTCTCCTGCCGTCGTCTCCAGGCCCGTCAGCGTCGACGGAATCGCGGGAAACACGCGCCCCCCCACCCCCGCCCCCCTCCCCGTCAAAAGCCGCTGTGACTCGGTTTAGTCTGCGGAGCCATTACGCGAGAAGACGCATCGCCCAGCCAGCCAGGGCCCCCCCACTTCCGGCGAGCACCCGAGACCCCTGATCCGCACAATTAAGCAGAGAAACGGCCATTTCACAGCCATTCTGTATCTTTTTATTTTTTTTTGCTGAAGACGAATGGTTAATTTCATGCGAGATTTATCGCTTTCTAATCCTGCAGGATGCAGTGAAGATTCTGATCTTTTCAAGATATTGTTTTATGTGTGTGTGTGTGTATGTGTGTTTGGGGTGGGGGGGTTGGGAGGGTTTGGGGGGGGGGGGGGGGATTTTGAACCCGTTCTCCTGTGGCAGACAGCGAGATTACACAGTGATTATAAGCAACTCAATATTGTATGACAGGCCTTCCATGAGAGGGACTTACAATCATGTTTCATTAATTCGGCTTCAATGAAGCCTCATTTCAGGCCTCAAGGAGCTTAAGATTTATGTGAAATTAATAACACAACAGATGTCTTCACAATTTCCCTGTTCTGGTAATAAAAAAAAATAAAAAAAACTGATTACCTCAAAACTTGAATGTGTTAGAATGCCGACAAGTGGAGGCTGATACTCCTGGGCAAAATGTTATTCATTTAAATCATTCATACCCCAGGACAAGGAGGAATTTCAAATGTCAAGCTTCGTATAAAACTGTGATATTCAGCACTGTTGCACTATTAAAAAGAGAGGCACGCCACTGCTTCATATGAATAAGTCAAGAGTTGGATATTTAAGCTAAAAGTGTTGATAAGATAAGATTAGATCCATCTTTGATAATCACTTTAAAAACGTGGAGCTTTGGGGGAAGGGGCATGCAGGCGGCTTTGTTCTCGATAATTTAATAATCGCACTTTTTTTCTTTTTTCGCCTCCTCAAAGGAAAATAAACTGTCTGCTCGCGCGCAAAAATTTTAAAGACTTCCGTAAAAGACGTGGGATCTCTCAATTGCACCGAGCTGCCCCAGGCCAGACGCTCCCCTCTCACTCTTGTGCTGAACGAGGCTCTTCAAACAGCCGCCCAATTCAAAATCCAGTTCCTTTATCTTAGTCACCACAGCGCCAGGCGCTGCGCAAGAAGAGAGTTGAAACACCCGAGCGGGGACCTACAGTACAGAACAATCAGTGAGAGAAAAAAATGATCTTTTTACCATGTTTTTTTCTGTTTATATCATAATCAAATATGGTGACAGGGTCTGGTGGTGTGCCACACTTTCACTCTTAATATTTGAATGCATTCGAAAGGAAAAAGCTCAACGGCACTTTCATTACGCGAATTTGTCTTCTTAATTCTGTGAAATTGAAATGTCATCATTGACAAATGTCTATTTATATAGAGCCGATTACTTTTGGGTGATGAGCTTGCTGGCTACTGTAAAGACAGGGCTGAAAATATAATATTGGGCTTCTTTTTCAAACTCAGAGACAGCTTGTTGGAAGATGTTATTTTTTAATGTTTATGTCTTTAGACATTTCATATTTAGGCTAATTTTCCTGTATAATTATTATATTTAGCTGCTAACTGAACCAAAAAATGAATTAACAATCATTGAAAAAAGGTTCCATTACTTAAGTAATAAGCAACTACAGACAGAATGGACTCCTTGGTCTGTACAAACACCTGTGGCGTCAACAGATGTAATCATAATTTTAAAGTGTGACTTAAATCCTTTTGGTGACAAACTTTGACAAGTGAAGAAAACACAGGGACAAAGACTGTTAAGTCAGTGTAGTGGTGGAAGTGTGTAATCACACAGCTACATTAATTCTCCTTTGTAACAGCTATTCTCATGGTCAACCGATGGAGCTGGGTAGTGGTAATATAATACAAAATGAATAAAGTTAAATGAAAAACAAATTGAAAATAAATGTGTGACATATTAAAAGCCATTTGAGATGGGACCGATATTCTCTCATTACTTGTTTAGTTCAATTGTATTCTCCGCTTCCTCCAGTCAGTTGATCTATGAATTCAATTTTATGCCGCCTTCATTTAACAGGATTGTTAATGCCACCGCAGTCATACCGTGTGCCTTCAAAATTGTGTATGTCTTAGAAAATTTCTCATCTTTGTGACAAAGCAAGCGGGAGAAATCAGCTATTGATGGAAAACAATGAAATCGGAAAAACAATAAGAGAAAATCCTGGTTATTAAAGTGGATGGCAGAGTAATGCATAATTTAACTCCTTTCAATGGCTCCTCTGCAAAGTCTTTGTTCAGCCGGGGAGCTGCAGAGCTGCAATAATCGAAAAACTAGTTCAAACTTTTATTAAAAGCTAAGTCATGGCAAAAGCGAACCAACGGATGGGAAAAAAAGGCGTGCTGGTAATTTAATCTTCACACCATTATTATTGTTTTATTTCATTTTTAAATGAGACCTGTTTCAAGACAGAACACATCCTTCGGAGATAATAGGATCCAAGTTATTAAGCTCATAAAATTTGAGGGAAACAGGCCTTGAAGACTGTCACTCAAAGGGCCTGTAATGGTTTCTAATTCAGTTTAAATCTGAAAACCTTTTTAATGGGCGTGTTGGTTTCTTTCTGCTACTTAACGCTTCAACGGGCCTATTAGCTCGCAAACCCGAGCGCTGCCGTATAAAAGCTGTGCATATGTTAAAATGACATCCAGTTTATTCAGTTTAATTGATGTGGAAATGTTCAAAAATGTCCACGAAATAATTACATCCTCACAACAAGCAGAACACGCTACAATACCAACGCCGATAAATCTTCGCAGCGATTACAAGCCGCCAAAGTTCATGAGCACTTCAAGAGCGCAAGTTTGTTTAAACGAGGCAACCTTTTCCAGTCAAAACATAAAGACATATTAAAACCGAGCCAGGGGAAAGAGAGAGAGAGAGAGACAATGAAGAATCATTTTTCAGTGCGTTTGGAAGTCAAACGGCTTTGATGAAGGCAAACCGATATCCATTTAGGTTCTTCACTAGGAGGCAAAGTTTCAGAGAATAAAAGCGGAGGGGGTGGGCGGCAGTGAAAGCATATCTCCGACAAGGTGTTCATTTACTAATAAATGGTGGCTTAGAAGGGCTTCTCTGAGGGTGATACCGACGATAAGGGCCGGGGGGTTGGGGGGGGGGGTGATCCGGGGCGGGTGGAGCGTGGAGTTTGGCCGCTCGCCAGCATTAACTGTACTTATTACGCTCATCCTGTGGAGAGAGCATCCATCTCCCGCTCTCCGCTGACACTTCATTTATTCCCACATTCATTTGTCATGTCCCCAATCACCAAAATGAATAGAAACTCTCCGCCGTGATGGATAGCGTTTCTAATTAAGACCAAACAAGAGATCCAAACTCGAGCCCCGGCGCCATTTCCTTTTCTTTCTTTTTTTTTTTTTGTTTTGTTCTTCTAATAAAAAGGTCCCCGTTCACACAGCTCTATGAGTAATTCCCTTTGTAGACACTGCTTGTCTGCTGTAGGTCATTTGACTGGAGAGGCGGATTTCTTCCTCCTTTCAGTCTGACCAGCACACTTATTCCCACCGTCCGCTTGCTGCAAAGTTCACAACATGGAATTGACCGTTTCATTCATTTTACACTACATACCTCTAAATTGCACTGTTTTTTGGTTACGTGGAGGTAAACATGAGGTAAACTATTTACGAAATGGTTTACCTCATGGGGATGCTTTGTCAACCCTGTGCTGCAGCCATCTTCAGTTCCTGTTTGCTTCATGTGCTCTCTGCCTACAGCCTTGTCTTCAGCACGAGGAACATATGTTCAATGGGATACAAGTCGGGTGATTGACAACAAATTCCACTTTTGGGCTCTGAAAACCCCCTCGGTTACATTGGCATTATATTTAGGGTCATAGTTCTGCTGTGAGGTGAACGCTGCCCAATGAGTTTTGAGCCATTTGGTTGGATCTGAGCAGAGAAGATATTTCTGTGCACATGAGAATTCATCCTGCTGTCTGCAATCACATCATAAAATAAAGACAAGTGATACATGCCCTAACCAGAACACTACACCCTGTTCCACAGTTCCACAGACGAGGGGGGAAGACTTGGATCATCAGTTCCTCCTTTTCCCCACATTTCCCACACTTTGGTACAGGTTAATACTGGTCTCATCTGTCCATAACACTTTGTTCCAGAACTCTAGTTTTTTTAAATGTACTTTTTTTTTCAAACTGTAACCTGGCTGTTCTGTTCTTAAGACAACCTCGGTGAACCCTCTGAGAATATGCTAATATAGCCTTCTCTTTGTGGTAGTCTTTGACCTACATACATCCCGAATAGTGTTCTTGCCCTGTTTGACAGTTTAAAAGGGGTTTTTCCTCACAACTGAAAGTATTCTTTGGTCATCCACTACAGTGATCAAACCAGGTTGTTTGCTATTGCTGAGCTCAGCAACTCATTCTTGCTTCCTAACAATGTATCAAACACTAGATTTAAGACACCCGATGTTTTTGCTCTATCTTGATTTATTCCGATTTTTTGGCCTTGTGACGGAATACTTTACTGGCATGGCCACTTCTTTTTATTTATTTATTTATTATCCTTTATTTAACCAGGTCCTCATGTTGAGCGACAACCATGACAGACTCCAAAGGCAAACGCCACGCCAACAATCAACTATAGACCTACTGTTAGCTTTCTTTGTTAGCTTATGCATGAACCAATGATGCAAAGATACACAGCAGGCCAAGAAACAGCCAAATAGCCAACGGTCCAATTATTTTTGGTGCCGCAAAATGGGGGAACAAATTTGCCGTTACATTTCTAATCCAATGTGCTGGAGTAAGGAGCCAAAACAACAAAAATTGTGTTAATGGCCAAATAAATACAGACTGTACTGTGTGTGTGTGTTTTTCTCTTTCTCTCCCTCTCCCTTTCTATATATATATATATATATACATACACACACACACAATCATATATATATATATATATATATATATAGAGAGAGAGAGAGAGAGAGAGAGATTACAAAATGGAATGGCGGGATGGCTTTGTCAGTGAAAAAACTCACAACAACTGTGCTTTCATATTTCAGTCTATATAAATAATATTTATTCAAAAAAATCAGTTATGAATGATTTACTAACTTGCGAAAGATTGATTCTATCTGAATAAGTAGATTTTTTATAGTGTTTGTCACTTCCATTTTGGCATTTTGCAGTATCACACGGGCCAGGCATATAAAATAAGGTACTTTTTCAAATTGAATCCATTTTCAATTTTCAAAATAACTTCAAGTCATAAATCCAGAGCCAGAACACTAACATACTGAGAGTAATTAATCTATCCACAGTAATTAGGTACAATCAATATTGGTGGTAAATTCCAATCTCTTTCATCAAAACAGAAATGCGTCATAAAACCGTAGAAACCTGCTGTGTAGAATTTACACAATTACAAGTTACAATCAAATTGTAGTCGCAGGCAAAATCTAAACATATCATCACACAGACGATTCAGCTAAACACTAAACTTGTTCAGATAAACCTTTAACTCTTTCAACTTAATCTTAAATGTAAAGCAAGAAACAACAAGCTAACCAAAATGTTCTTTGTAACCTCTTTATAAACTCAGAATGCTTACACTAAACTTGTAATGCTCTGTATGTGACAAAGCAACGCTTGCTGTAATGTTTGCCTGAAGTTAAGGGGCAAAATTTGTTGCCGTCAGATTAAATCTGGGCCTGATTTTATTTCAAAATGGAGAGCAAAGGAGCCTTATCAGCTCCAAGCAATTCCAAGCAAAGGAAATGCACGTGTGCATCTTATCAAATTCTCCATATGGTAATGTAATGCAAAACAGATCCAGGAAGGCAGTCAAAGAGCTGGGCAGAGCCAGCAGGGCTTACTGTGGGCTGGTAATGTGCAATACAGAGGAGTATGAAGGGATTTCCTTTCAGGGAAAGTTTAGAAGTGCGTACGCGGATTAGCACAGGACGGGAGGGGATGAAAAATCACAGGGCAGAGCACTGACCACGGAAGTAAGGACGGGCAGGTCCACAAACTAGGAAAGTCAATCATTTTCAGGAGGAGTGAAAAGGCTGGATAAACTTACGGGACGGAGGAGAGGCGTATTTACGGAATTAAACAGAGTGTGACGCACGCACGCCCAGCTCTCGCGACGGTGTCAGCGAGAGGTAAAGAGCTCGGCGAAACCTGGACGCGAGAGGCATTGAAAAGAATCAATTACTATAAAGGCGTCGAAATCGCCCATGCATGTAACGCATCACGTATCTTAGCGTTTCAGAAGCCCCGTCTCCCGCATCGTCCCGCAGACTGCTTTCCGTATAATTACGAGGAGCCAGGACGCGACAAAGCCGAGTGTGAGGACATTAGAAACAAACCGTTTTTTTAAAAATAAGCTTTTTGTTAACAGAAAAATGATAAGTGAAATTACCATCACTGAGAACACCTGCTATCCGGCAATAGGCGCTCGGTAGGCTGTGCAGTGCACACCCTAACCTCGTGGGATGATGAGATGGAATCTTGTTGTTATGACTGCGACAAGAAGGTAAAACCCATTTCAGCGACAGTGCAAACAATCCCTCTTTCAAAGTGGGGCCTTATTTGCGTGCTTTTAAAGTAACGGGATATCGCTCAGGAACACACAGGGATTATCGCATTCAGCGAAAGTGGGAGCTCTTTTCAGCCACGAATAACACCACCTTACACTTACTGGTGTGCTATATGATGGGGGGGGGGGGGGGGGGAAGGTGCGCTATAAATTACACCTCAAAAAAATTAAAATGTTTTTACTGGTCGTACACTTGAGTGAAACCTGGCCCATTTAGTTCAATAAAACTAAAATATGAACATTAAATATGAAATAGGAACATTATTAAACTCTAAATTAAACTGCAAATAACATTAAAACACTGGATACCCCCCTCACTCAAAAGCAACAATAAAGTCCGACACTTGAGGCCAACCTGGTGCCTGGAGTCTCCTCCGCGTAATAATTCTTAATATTTTTTAAATATAGCTGCACTGCCAGTAAGGTCCATTCACACTTTTGACCTCAATCAGAGAAAAAGCCTCTGGTAGAGTTATAACATGAAGTAGCCACATTCTTAATCCAATGTCAATCAATGTAAAGACATGAAGAAAAAAAAAGCAACTGAGCATTAACTAAATCTTTTACGCTTCTTTACAGAGCTCAGTTATGGCAGCAAAACAAGACTATGACAGGGATAAGAGCTAAGTATTCGGAGAGCATGTGACTATTCGAACGTCAAATCATCTTTTTTTTCTTTGGCCATACATGTTGCAAGTTCGGTGAGTATCTCTGCTCTTCCTTTGCTTACACACGTTTGCGGGTTATAACCTGGACGGACAGAGCGCAGCTATAGTCCACTGCGCATTTTGTACACTTCCCCTTTTTTCGCCAAAACACAGGCAAAGCCTCTCTGCCTAAAAATGGGAAACAAGATGAAGGGATCCCTCTCCATAGGAGAGCAAAGGAAGAGGCCAGAAACCTGCACAGCAGGGCTGCTCATCTGCAGCTGTGGAGTGCTGAAGGTTTTTCCCGCTCTTTTCGCAGCGTTCAGACCAGTGGAATCTCTAGCAGAATGGCATTCCATTTAAAAATTCAACAAAAAAAAAAGTCTGTTAAAGGCATGGCCTTGAATGAAAGCAGGTATATTCCAATGCCCCCCGTTGAGCTGTAGCACGAGATAAAATGTCCGACGGACGCCGAGAAGAAGCTTCTCACAGGCAGGGCGGCCATTTCTTCCAGGGGCACCGCCTGATCATTCATTATTGGCGTGACTGTGTCACATGAAACAATGAACAGACCGCTCGCACTTGATGGATATACAAGGGTGCATACGAGGAGAAAGGTTCCCATTTAGCGCCCTAGTCTCCATGTTAAAGGTGACAGGCGTGATGGATATGACCGTACACACTGAATCTATCTTCAAAATGGAGTAATTACACACTCAATGCACGGATAGGGGTCTGCTTTCTCACTGATATGACAGGCTAGTAAAACTGAAGATATACAGATGTGTGTGCTTGAACCTTATGCAAGACAACCTCTACCAAAAAAAATAATAATAATAATTTTAAAATGAGGGCACGGATAAGAGAATCTAAGAGGCCTTGAGAGAAACATTTCATCTTCTGCCGATAAGAAGGAAGCTTATCCTGGTCAAGGTCATGACCCTGAAGCCAGATGCAAAAAGCATTTCTGCTCATTATTTTGGTTATTATTACCCTGTAACTGTGTGTGCGCATATACAGTACAGTATATACATATATATATATATATATATATATATATAGTATAAATACGCACACACAGTTGTGTGCCTACTGAGAGACAACAGACAACACCAACAGACTCCAAATGCAAATGCCACACCCAGAATAAATTATACGTTTTTTTTTAGCTTTCTTGTGAATGAATTAATGATGCAAGGACAAAGATGACCAAAAAACAGCTGAGCAGCCAATTGTCTGATTACTTTTGGTCCCACCTTTTTGGGCTGCAATTCCTACATGGCTCACTCAATATGGATGTAAATGGATGTAAATATTAACAGAATTAAATCTGACAGCCTGCACTTTAACCTCATATCCATCGTCTTATGTGCTGGAGCACAGAACAAAAATGACAAACATTGCGGCACTGTCCACATACTTAAGGACTGCACTCTATACAGAAAAGGGTTATGAAACTGAAGGTTGTGTTAAGTGTTTATTACTTTATTTACGAAGTTAGGAAGTAACTATTAAGTATAGAATAAATGAAATCTGAGAAATGTGATTAATGAATTGTTTGAGAAAAGCATAGCTGCTGATGGAACACTGTGCTGTCCCCTGTAAGTCATTTACGTACAGCACAAACTGTTTCACAAGCAATTACTGTACATCCTTATTCTTACAAGGACACACTTTTACATACTGTTAAAGGAGAAAGGATTTGGATCACAGGTTATCAATTCTGCTATTTCCGTTCTAGCAACAGCCCCGTGTGCATGTCTTTATAATTGAGCAAACGACATTTAATAAATATAACCAGAAATACAATGCAAGAACGCTGCATGGTTCAGATCATTACAATCGCAGACAGAAAAGTTCAATTTCAGCAGTGTTGTGATGCAGAAGACAACACACCTCAGCGTCGCTGTTGATTAGACTTGTGTTCTGTGTATTATTTTAGTTCATCCTGGTCCTGGAGCAGTCAATGCAATTTACACGTGTCCTTCATACCACTGTCACAACCTGCCGGGAGATTTCACAGTTCACTGATGCTTGCATACTTTCACACTTTCATCTCCGGGATTGCATTTACCTAGAATCCGCATTGCGGACCGAATCCAATTCCAATAACATCTAAAATATCTCATGCAAGTACGTGCGCGACCCATCGAGAGAGAGAGAGAGAGAGAGAGACTGAGATAGACTGAGAGAGAGAGAGAGAGACTGAGAGAGAGAGAGAGAGAGAGAAAACATTTACTAATAAACTGCGGAAGCCGTTCGTGTGATGTGTGAGGGTCTGTGTTCGTCGCCCTGCGTTTCCTGCTGAAGGCTGACATTCTGTTCTGGAAATTGCTCACGCATGTATTAGGCATTGTGTGTCACGGAAAACAGCACCCGGCAAATCTACGGTTTGGACGGGAGGAAAAAAGGCCGGAGTCTGCTGGGGGGGGGGACTCGATGCGAAGGAAACACAAACACCAAAGGCTTGAATTAAGAGAAAAACAACTGAGCCGTGTCTGAAAATCACCTGAACCCAAAGCACTTTTTCCATCTTTGATTTTTAAACAGCAGTAGGAAACAACGTGTCTTTTTTTCTCGCATGCACGCAGGTCATGCGGCTCCAACCAACGCCCGTCTCCAGGCATCCCGCGCGATTTCTCTACGGGATTCACATTTCCCCCCCATCTGCCCACCAGCACTCGCGATCTACACGGCACTTTCACGTCCGATTTTGTATGAAAATACGGATGGGGTGACCTGTCCCTACCCGTGTTATCCCAGCGCGCTGATGTGACCTAACACGAAAGCCAATCCTTGAGCAGGAGAGGGCCTCCTCTCAATGACTCCCTTCTTGTAGCTCGTTTAATTCTCTGAAGAACACAGAGTGCAAGGGACTCCTCCAGGGAACAGAAAGGAATTCAGAGCAGATTAATATTATGAACAGTAATATTCCCTGGGCGGTATTCCGCGTGCTCCGGGGATTACAGGGCTTCTGGGCGATTACCGAAAGGGAAGGGGAAAGGGGTACACGTCCCAAAAAAACTTTCATCTTCACCCAAGCCCGAAAGCACACGCGTGCAAGTGCGTGCACGCACACGCACACATACACGCATACTAATCCCAAAACCTGCTCGTCATCACAACACGCGACAGACGCAATGAGTGAGTCGGGGCTTAGAAACAAAGAAGCGAGTATCGATTGGCGCTCAGAGCAAGACAGTGAGGAAATCGTTCCTTGAACCTAAGACTGACACGAGGACTCATCAAATGTCATCGCTGTGTGCTCAGCCTAATTCAGCAAGATATCAAAAACAGGGTCCTTAGTGGGAGCAAATCCCACAAGAGGCAGCTCGGCACACGAGAAGAATCTCGACAGTTATGCATTTACCTCTCAATTTAAGTCGCACAAACCAACCGTGGATAATTTTTAAATCGATTCCCTTTGGTGCTTTCGGGAATCGATTTGGGTATTTCTGGGCACATCGCTGCCCATTTGCTCGAATAACTGAGGTTAAAAGCCAGTGCTTTGGCATACTCTGCATTTGAGGGGCGACATAGCTCAGGAGGTAAGACCGATTGTCTGGCAGTCGGAGGGTTGCAGGTTCAAACCCCGCCCTGAGCATGTCGAAGTGTCCTTGAGCAAGACACCTAACCCCTAACTGCTCTGGCGAATGAGAGGCATCAGTTGTAAAGCGCTTTGGATAAAAGCGCTATATAAATGCAGTCCATTTACCATTTATTTACAGCTTACGGAAGATGGATCCGGCCCATTATGACATGGAGACCCCTCCTGCCCTCTTTGAGCTCTATCCCGGGCGTCTGTGGGCTTGAGGCTGACACGTGGGGGTTCAGTACACATTTGGAGTCTGGCACCAGGCAGACGCCGGGGCACGCGTTGCCGAGTTAGGACAGGAAGTCACCCACAGGAGCTCTCTCACGATGCAGGGCTTAGCCACTTCCTCGCCACCTTTCACAGGAGGGGAGACACACCGTCGGCCCTGTCAGCACGTGGTGCCAATAAGCCCTGATAATTAAGGACAGGCCTCAAACGGCAGGCCAGAGAGAGCCGCTTTATCACCAAGAGAGACCGGCTGAGCAGGCTCCTTGAGTCTATAACCCATCTAAAGAAAACTGCAAGGATATTTTGGGCTGTTGCCTTTTCTGATAACATTAAAAAAATAACCTAATTCCTTTTTTTTGTTTTTTCATAATTACCTAGAAAGATAAAGGTTGTTTGCAGGAGGAAGGGGGGGGGGGGAACTTTACATACAAGTGCGGCCTATGCGGATGGCAAGATCTCCGGGATCATGCAGAGGAAGGAAGGAGAAGGGGCGCGAGAGGACACCCCCATGCAGAGTTTAAAACAGAAACGGCACCTCCTCATCCTGCCACCCCGCTCCACACGCGGGGCGAGCGGTGGGGACGGGCTCCCCGAAGGGTTCCGCTAATGAATTTTCCGCTCAGCTGCTTCCGAAGCGCGTCCCCCCTAATCGTCATGATTTGGGGCTCTGGGCAGGGGGGGGGGGGGTGGGGAAGGGAGCAGCGCGCGCACAAAAGCGGCCACTGTTCCCTCGTGGCGAATGGCAGCGGCGCTCTGCAGAACCGACGGCGCCTCCGCGCGCAGACAGGACGCCGTGCCGCTCATCTAAACTGCACGATGGGAGGCCTTACCGCGAAGAGGCGTCAAAAACGCACGCTTCGTTCGCTCTGCGCGTTTCGTGCGAAGCTCGCCGCTGAAATCATTTACCTGGCTGAACGTGCGCGTTTCATAAGGAACGTTAGCGACCCTTTCTGTGCAATTATGTCACTTAGAGCCACTCGTTGACTTATGCAGCGCAGTGTGAATGAACTAATAGTATTAATCGAAGGATAAATTGGGGGGGGGGGGGCACAAATTATAAAAGGAAAAAAAATCTGCTTTTCACATCAACTCTGTATAGTAGGAAATATCAAATTTATAGGCACATAATAAACTGACATTCTGTTTTGGAAGTATCTAATTCCAACTGGGAAACACAGCAGTAAATCTTCTGCTAAGATGATTCAAATACATGCTATTTGAATGCTGAAAAAGAAAATACATTTATTTTCCCTGGATCCCCGGTGTAGCAGTGAATGGCAGAAATATTACAATGTTCTTTAAAAGCATGCCGATGGATCAAATTATTCTTATACTTTCATCACCCCCCCCCCCCCCCTTCCCCCCCTTTCAAATATTCTTCACATAAACCTTATTCCATTTTACCTCCTGCTAAAGTAATAGCCTTCTCCGTTAAACGCCGGAGTGTGTGATTGGGAGACTGCCCATTTTCCCTTTGTAAATCACCTTGGTGATTATACATTACAAATTGCTCTTTACGATTAGAAAAAGATTTCATGCAGGTGGTGAGACCCCCCCCCCCACCGCCTTGGGGATTAAAGGGCACAGTCATCTGAATCACTTTTCTAAATAACACTGAAAGCGCCATCTGAGGAAACATCCCAATTTATAATCCTTGAAATATATCATTATTGGGATAATGCTACGGATGAATTACTTTGCATACGCCAGCCGCAGAAGAGGCTGACCCGCCGCCATCCGAGATGGCATCCCCGCGCAGCCTGAAGAATTCATTTTCATTTTCCGACTCAGCCGCCCTAATCAACACGCTTTATTGTGACAAAGAGTTCATTGTTGCTGTTCAAATTGCTCTCGCCGCCACGCGCGCCCATTCACAGGCAAGCAGACGCAGTCAGTGAACAGGAACTCTCAGCCGGCGAAACACAAAGTGTAAAAAACGGACTACATAAATTAAATCTATCATTACGCGGCGGGGAAATTAATAACTTTGACAAATCACAATGTCATCTTTACACCTATTAAAGCAGAAGGGTGGCAGGAGCCTGGAAAATGTGGGGAACGAGTTAATTGCGAATTTTGTTGCTTTTTTTTTCCCCCCCGCTTCAGGACATTGTACATCCCACGCACGGTGCACATTTGCGCGATGTAAAAATGTGATTAAATCCAAATTCCAATCCTCGACAATACATTATTTTAACAATGCAACAATGTAAACCTGTGTTTACCTGATGTTTTAACCAAACACATTAAAGCTGTTTTTTTTAGGCTACACTTATACAGCAGATTCTAACTAGATTGACTGTAAATTGAAAACATCTTCGCATACATTCTAACCCAAGTGTCAGGCCTGACCTAAATGTTTTGCTGCAAATATATTTTTTTCCCAATAATTCAGCACAATATAATACAAAGCATTAGTATTAGCATTAGCTGCGAACAGAAGGACCCTGAGATGAATTAAGGCAAGCCCTGGCTCGATAGCTGGAGCATTAACGCAGTAAACCTGTAACATCCGAACAGACACGGAGATCCAGCGGGTACAGTATGCCTCGCAAAACCCCCCGGTCAGCTGGACACCCGAGCACACGTGTGACCTACCCAGTTTTAGGGGTGAAAAGAGGATCAAATATGGCAAGTTCCTGGAAAAATAATCACCGGGGGCCTTGTCACGGGGGTGGGAATGTGGGTCAACAGCTGCATTTTGGAACGGCGAACAACTTCTTAAATGATTTAGCACTCGGATCCGCGGACACAAAAAGCAATTTCATACGTCGGTGACATTCGCAATGCAGTACCTGGTGCAATTTTCAGGGCGACCCCCTTGACATGCGTTGCTGTAATCACACGAGCAAGACCAACATTACTGCTGCGAGGGGGTGGGGGGGGGGGGGGTAAACATTGCCCCCTGATATCTCACTGAAACATAATGATAATGCATGGGATTATGCCTTGATACTGGCTTTTATTTACTTATTTATATACTTGTGTAACAGAAAACACCTGCCTCTCGATCCAATACTGCAAGTTCACGGGATTTATCTTAGTAAGGCTTAATGCATACAGATGGTCAGACAAGACAAATTAGAAAAATATGAAATATTAATATATTTGTCTTGTATAATATGAAATATGATTCATCTACGGTACAGATTATTGCTTGATGTATTATCGTACTTAGAAATGAGACAAAGTTAATTTCTTCATAGGCCAAATGTTGCCGGCAATATCCAAGGGATAATAATAATTCTTCTGGGAACCACATAAATTAAACTTAAAGACGTCTACTCTGCTTGCATTCTAATGGTGCAGGTTAGTCCAGGCGTTGATTTATAACCCCATCCAGTCCCTGCACTGCAACCACAATGAAAAACTCCAATACACTTTGCACAGAGCTGAATTGACCGGCATCACACATTTACATCACAACAAAAATAATCACGCTGCAGATAAAATAAACAAGCAGATGCCACACATATACCACTCAGTGTGCTTGCTGTCATTACAGTCTTTAACAAACTGTAGCAATATGAAAGAAACCCTACTTTGAAAGTGAACTCATATTGGAACAGAACAGAGCAACGTAGGATCTGAACATTTATCAGCATGCCAAAGCAAAGAGCTTGGCATGCCCTCTTGCAAAAAATGTCTTTGTTATATACCCTGGAAAGGCGGATTGTTTGAAGAAATACACTCTAACGTGATCTTGTTGATATATTGTAAGATTATTGGGATTCTCTACAACAACCCCATGATTACAAGTAGACCGAAGACAAAAGAAGTGCTTTCATAACTAGGAATAACATCTCGAGCTACTTGCTTTTACAAGAAGCAAGCCACTACAAACAGCTCTGAACACAGAGAGAATCTGATGGACAGAACATGCCCAAAGAAAGAAGACCTGTGGCTGCACTTTCACCGAAAACACCCAAAGAAACACCCGCTGAAACAATAAACCCTTTCATATCTGTACGCGGGTATTTCAGCGGGCTAATCAACAGCGTTTATCCCATCAGCTTTGCTCGCGATCCTACAGAGAGAAGGCACTCTCAGGATGGCACTGCTCCATGGTGTGGAAAAAGCAGCCAAATACAGGCTGAACACTGCCTGCCTTCATGAAAGTAACTGCTGAGTTGAGTAACGAGAATGGAACGACAACGCAGCCAGTATAATCTGTAACCAATCATCACGTTGGATCATCACATAATACATATAAAAGCATTCTACTTAAAAAGTATATTTTAAATAACATATAATCCTATTTTAAATCCTATTTCTCACAGTAAGATTCACAATGTCTGTTTCTCACAATAAGATACGTATTGTAAGTCACCCATAATATTTGCTGTGACTTGAAGTTGAAATAAAAATGCGTCTGCTAAGCTTACAGTCGATAGCAAGTTTTCAACCGTATTGTTGTTTTGAATAAATAGGGCGTCTTGCTACGCATTATCATTGCACATTCTTTTTCTATTGCCAACAAGTTTCAAATTTATGACATTTTTGTAAAAACTTAGTAAAACTTTGTTGTAAGTTTGTAAATTTCCAATCCCCAATAACTAAAATGAGGACGCAGCCATCTCCTAAACTGTTAGTATGGAGGCTGTTATCATAAGATCCAGCCACGGTTTCTGCTCTTCCAGGGCGTAAAACTGACTAGGTTATTTTTCTGCAATTATGGCCCGACGTGAGTAGAAATATGCGGTAAAAATCTAAAAAAATTCCCGCATCCAGCGCAGTGTGAACCAGGCCTTATGCACAGCACACCGTCAGGGCAGTTTCACTCTCCTCTCCTCCACCACGCAATAAAGCTGCTGTTTATATTACACGCGGTGCCGCGCGACTCCAGCTAAAATGAGGCCACCTCTTTCAGAGTTATGACTCTGAAAGTGTACTCGTTCCCTGTACGAATGCGAAATCACTGCGGCGTATTCTCAACGGACTCCAGGCGGGCTGCGCGAAAATATTCTCATTCCAACTTTTCTTATGGGTTTACAATCTACAATGTAACTGAAATGCAACTCCTTCACTCTCTCTCTCTCACTCTCTCTCTCGCATAAAAAATGATACGGAATCCACGGCTCAAGAAAAACATAACAGCTTTACTGAATCATACACTTTCCTTCCGGGGGGTGATGCACAGCACAGTTGTGACCGAAAGAGACTGGGTAATAAGGCTCTATAAAGAATTTGCTTCAATATAAGCCATGATGCTGCCATATTGTGACTGCAGGGATTTGTTTGAACTGTTTGAATGTATAGAGATCTGAGTTGTTTTTTTTTTTTTTTTTATGAAAAAGGAAACCTTGTGAAAACTCATATTGAACCCAGCTGTTGAGCTCTGTGGTTCGACGTGTTGCAGACAAGGTGAAGCGCATGGAACTGAGATCGCATTCCACGCATGGAACTGACATGGCATTCCGCGTATGTCTCAAGCAGATTAAACGCACTTACCTGAATGCATTAAATGGGTGAAGGACAGCGAAGCCCGGACGCCCACTTCTGAAAGAGAACATAAATAATTTTCACGCAGGTGTCAGGTGAACAGGGTCCCCCCAAAACACAACACACTGAGGAATTCTGCAGCCAGACAACAGGTTTTTACGAGGCTATATTATGATTTGAATAAATTACTCCTTTTCAGTAAAACACATTTTTAAAAAAGAATAAAAACTTTGGCTGCAGGATTGTCCCCTCGTGATCACTACAAAACCACAACACAAAAAAAAAAATTCTACTCACAGGTTAGCGTTGCCAACTCCTGTTTCAGTTTATATCTATGCCAATCTAGGGCGTATTTTATTTATGAATAATAAAACTAAGACACGGGCAGGAAATTTATATTTCCATGGTCTGTACAAGAATTTTTTTTCAAATATTAATGACCCTAAAAATCAGAAAGTATGGAAATACCATAAGGGGCCCCAAAACATGCAATACAATCCAGTATTAAAATATCAAATAAACATTATTCATTAACTGGTACAGAAGCCTTGGTGCAATTCTAAGTAAACAAAGAGTGTGGAGTAAACAGAGAGAACCTGCACTCCCACTAGTGTTATTTTATTTAAAACAGTATTATAGAAAAGAGAGCCCATATTCCATTTCTTCTTTGTGCCAGGCTCAAAGCGCCATCATTAGATTCTGCATCCATGCTCTGGTGCTTTAAAGTCACCCATATAATTACCTGATATTATGACTGTACGGCAAATCTTATGGGAACTTGAACAATTTTCTTTCCTCCCGAACCTCAATTTTTTTTCCCGACAAAAAAATATTACAACCGACACAATGAACAGAAATTTGAGAAATACTACGAACAGATTTTGTTTTTCTTAACATTGCTTGAAAGAAATTTTCAAAATTTTCCAGCATGGATTGAAATCCTTGTATGAATAATCAAGACTCAGCAATAATGTAATAGACATATTAAGGGTAGAAAGATTACTGGAGTAATTATCCTATATACACATAAAAAAAGATTTTCCTGTGTACCAGAAAGAAATTCCATAAAGCCCTGCTTGAATTTTAAAAAATATATAAATGCATTTTAATGTATCAATGCATATTTAAACAGAAAGGTAAATACATCTTCCACTATCTCTGGGTTGCAATGTGTACAGTAACATAAATGTAGGAATATTTAAATTTGCAAAGCACTAGGTTTATCCCACAGTTAATTCAGTAATTTTGTTGCATTCAGTAATCTATATTGGCAGTTGACTCTGATTTCTTGGCAAAATTTCGAACTCAGGTCTGCTATTGCCAGCTTGCCAAAATATTTTGAATGGTTACACGGTTCTTCCACTTACATAGTTGTCAAGAGTTAGAAGATTTGATACTTAAAATTCAACGTCAGTCTCTAACATTTGCACTTCCCAAGTGTACCCACTGGGTGGCGCCGGTGACACGGTACGTACAAAGGGCCCTCTCTCACAAACACACTCAAATCATTTACATGCCGTTCTCATCAAAAGCATTTCTTCTCCTTTCCTTAGAGATTTTCCACTGATCTGAGTTTCCAATTGCCTTTCGGAGTGTTACAGCTAACCTTTGCAACTGCCAAGAATGTGATTAATTTTTTAAAGACAGCTGTTGACCTATTATTGAAAGGGAAGACAGACACCAGAGACATCCATCTATTCATAGTGTATAATAGAACTAGTTATATCATCTGTGTTTACAAGCTTCTGTTAAAAGAGAAGCAAAAAATACATGAAATAATATAATTCTGCTAATCTTGTTCAGACCCAATTGAAACACGGATGTCAATCAAAAATTCTGAATGCATTAAGCTAAGATTTTTGTCCCTCGATTCAGTAGATGTGCGTGCCACACAACACACAACTGCAACCGTAATTACACTGCGTAACATAAAAGTCACCAGCTCCTGTCCCTAACGCACTCATTAATAAAACATGCGCAACACTGTTGGTTTATGTTCCACAATCATTATGCACTATTTATGTCAGGCAATAAAATATGCATCATCGCGATGAGCAGTAACAAACTACATGGCAAAACGATCATTTTTAAAGAAATTATTCATCGTCCAGGATAATGCAGTTAGCTTTTACTTAGCATACTGTTTGCGTCGCGTTCTTGCAGTAAACGGCAGCAACGCTCTCTTCCACCCACGCAACACAGACCCATGCATGCAGCACTGTCGCTAATTACGGTAAATGGCGGTTTGATTTCCCCGTGGCTGTGGGTGACCTCTGATCTTCTCACCAAACCCTTTGGTTTTTTTCTTATAGTAAGCACACGTCAACACATCGATGAAATTAGTCCTCCACAAGAGGGGAAAAATAATTCAAGTGGAGCTAAAAAAAAATAAATAAAAAAAAGTAAAGTTCCTGGTTGCATGCCTCTTTCTTACCTCTGCATGTGCTATTCAGAAGAATCATTTCATTTTCTTATTCTCCCACCAGAGGGCAGCATAATAGACGATTCCAGGGGGTTTTCAACATTTTCTGATCCAGGCACAAAGGTATCCAGGACAACCCCATTACAAGTTAAAACATTTTATTTTTAAAAAAATATATATTGAAATATTTGCCCAAACCTATACAGTTACTGCATATCAAGTCTGACCAGGGACCCCCTACAATACCCTCAAGCACAGCCAGCAATCCACAGACCCCCTATTGAAAACTCAGGGACTGGTCTTATTAGACGCAAAGAATAAATAAATATAAATATGCAAAAACACCTAGTAAGATCTAAAATGACAACTAATGCTGCATACCTTACAAATCAAATCACAAACCCTCACAAATTAATTACATATTACCCTAACAAACAAAGATGATCATATGTGTACCCCATGCACTAACATACAGATCTTGTGAAAGTTTCTTTATACACTGAGATAATTTAAGATCTGATAATCAAGCATCACAGCTGAGGATATTCAAAAATATCCAACTAAAAGAAATATTAAGCCTGACAAACATACCTGAAGGGATAATAACTTAATTACACTACGCACACCCCCTAAATTAACTTCATTCATAATGATATAGGTGTAGACCTCTAAAGCAACACTAAGGTGTCAGGAGCAGTCAGCAGTCATGAACAATATAAAAATCCTCACAATTACTCCCTAATTAACCTATGACACCACACTTTACAACAGCTGTACATGCATCTGGCACATACATTAGGCAAATATAAAATAATGTTGATTCCCACCTTGAGATCAATAAATATTAGTGATTAGAGGTTACCACACCACATATATTGCAACGAGAATCGTTCTAAACCAGGAAGTGGTAAACCTTTGTTAATTCATGTAATCTCATAGAAGTTGCTGATGTATAACAACACTGAGACCATGTTGGCATGCATTCAGCAGAAGTTTAGTTTCACATTTCTTAAGTTAAATTTTTGACTTAATATATGCTAAATTGTATCATATATATTGCTATTGTCCAGTAATAATGCTGCAGAGGTAATCAACAGGATATTCATATCAATCAACACCAGATTTCTTCAACTACTCAACTATATGGGAGCCAGATTCTTTTTTTTTTTTAATGGTACATAAAGGCCTAACATTTTCCTCATACTATTTATTAAACTACACATGAATAGGATGTGCAGCATGGTAATGATTTATTAAAATGTGCATAGTTATTACATGTCATTCTAATATTAGTGTGAATGTGGCAGTTTGTTTAAAGTTTCTTAAGTTTAAGTCCGTTTCTGATTAATTTGGAAGTTTATTCTTTTTTTTTTTTTCCCTTTCATTTACCAAAGCGTCATGAGTACAAGAGAACATTGGGCTCCGTTAAGCAGTCCATCTGGCGATTGCACAACTCTGGCCCTGGTTTCGGTCCCATGAACGGAAGCCCTATGATTATATCCCATGTGTAATGACAAAATATGTCCAGCAGATGTCCTCATTTCTTTAAAAAAAATGTTCCTCTCGATACCAAATTATAAGCAGATCGAATAACTCCACCAATTGGAATGACAGCACTCCAGTCAGGCACATTAAAGGTCAGTACAGTAAAGGTCTTTAGTTTGAAAAGGAACTGTGGGATTTAAACTCGGATTTAAATCAACACTTTTTGATTAGCACATTTAATATAACAACCATTGCTACTAGAAGCACATTTCCAATAACCCTGCACCACGATAAATGATAAACTCCTCCTTAGAAACCATGGGAGATTCTATTTAATTTCACAGATCATGAGCTTACCGCTGGAGTGATTTTCATCCCACACAGTTCAAATGGAACTTGGAGAAAATCAGCAGATCTGCAAAAACAGAAAAAGAGAACTAAGTGGATTCTAAAAGAGACTTGGACTACAAAATTTCACCATTAAAATAAACAATTAGCCTACATATAGCAGTTGCAGAAAAGTTTATATTGCACACAATCTCATAAAAGAAGGTAGTGTTGCGGTCCTCGCTGTCGACTAATGATTTTTTCAGATCCAGTCACTTTCCCACCAACTTGAATTATAATGGCTCACATTATGGCACAGGTGCACTATGAACTAGTGCTTTTTTTTGAGCTTGTTCATAAACCTTTATGTACTTATTTTTTGGAGAGCTAACACTGAATTTGGATTTGACGGAGGTGTTAACTGAAAGTATGTTTCTCTGCTGAAAAGGTGAAAGTGAAGGTATTCCTTATGCGAATAATTTTTATTTATTACATTCTCCTGTAGATCCAGTCATTTGAATCTATGTTACAGTTCTACCAGTAACTGGTCTTACAATCTAGGACTATCAATTGATATATTCCATGTGGAGACAGCTGCTCCAAATGTAATATACTTCCAAAAATTCTGGGGATTTTACAGTATTTGGCCCTTCTACTTTATATTAGTGCGAACACACTTTTAACAGTAAATTCCTTTAAAAACAGACAATAATCGCGTAAAAGCTTCGTCAAGCCTGATTCTTTTAAGACATCAGTCAAGGATCAAGCAAAGCCAACACTGAACTGTAGGTACACAAGGCCCTGAACTGAGAAAACACTCGGCGTACCTTGTCCTATGCCGTCTAATAACTTTCAACATTTAAAAAAAGTTATGTTCTGTGCAATCTTAAGAGGCGTGCTAACAAACAATCTATATTTCACACACAGAAGGACCATACATTTTAAATGTGTTCCATACAACCATGAAAGCATAAACAATAGGCTTAAATGTT
The DNA here is from genome assembly GCF_013347855.1 of Anguilla anguilla. Lineage (NCBI taxonomy): Eukaryota > Metazoa > Chordata > Actinopteri > Anguilliformes > Anguillidae > Anguilla > Anguilla anguilla. The sequence goes on along the minus strand of NC_049216.1, from coordinate 30,672,807 downwards.
ATTCTACTTTGGCGCGGGCCTATGGCCTACGTGATTCGTGTTTGACAAGCAAACAGACTAAAAACAATCTCGCGAAATGCATCGGTCGCACTTTGATGTTTATTTTTGTGTTTAAAACACAAAACACTAGAACAAAATAATAATAAAGAAGCCAGTTTAGACATAGCTCTGTCAAATCTGCTGGCTACTACCGAGCCCCACCTGCTGCGGTTTCTCAAATCGCAGAATTGCAAGTCCCAGGATGCCATGCGCGGTGTAGACCTTTTCTCTTACTGTCATTCAGAGCGTTCTTTTTCCTAAGGTAGCACGTTATACGCAACATATAGAAAGCAATTTAATGCTGTCTTTATTATTTTTTTTAATATACTAGTGAGGTGTTTTTCTTTTAGCATAGTCACAAATAAGATAAGAACATATCAATAACACACAAATAAAATATATTCAATGACATGTATCTAAAAGGAGACGTGCCAGTTATGTTGTCATGTTCATTTTCAACATAGAATCATCATCTGAAACATTACCCTGTTTAGAATGGGAGTTGCTAGTAAATAAGTAGTTAATTGGTTTGCTGCCAATTCTTGCCTGCGGATATATGTTTTATTATTGTTAATTATTTTCCTTGATATGGAGTCCGGAGACGACGCAAATCGTGTATTATTGTGCACATGAAAGCAACGTTCGGAAATTGCAAGAGCTAGCAGATTCTGGTCCATCTCGCACGAAGGCACGATGAACAGATAAGGGAGGAAGAACAGCGGCATAGAAGCTGCCTAAAAAGCGCACTACACGCAACGACCCTGGTTATCGTCGCCGTCACACTCCGCCGAACAATGAAGTGCTATACATTGTTCAGTGCTCGACATCTACTGAAAGCGTTTTTGCTACATTTTATTATTTCTCAGCTAACTCTGGCTGCACCTTCGCCAATAATCAAGTTTCCTGGGGATGATACCCCGCAAACGGACAAAGAAATAGCGCTGGTAAGTTACTTCTCCCAAAATGTGTTTATGTAGAAATGGGCTTAAGATTGTTCATACTAGAAAATGTAGATTCAGAAATGGAAAGATGTGAATGAAGATCGACGCATTTTATCCAAAGTATGTTTCTTTTTATGTTCTTGAGTATTATTGTTTCCGTCCCAGTTACTTTGTGACTATGAAGCGCGTTGTACTTGAGGGATATGTGAGTGTGCGATCTTAAAAGTTACAGTTACAAGACATTTATATAGAAAAGCCAAAAGAACGCTTAAAGTACGTGGTTATCTTATCGACTAGAATCGCTTCCGTATCAAACTAAAACGCCACTGCGATTACAGTCAGCATGAAGGGCTTTTGGATTGTTAAACAGAAAATAATTTAACGTGGAATAGCATGGAAGAAATGTGCGTTGTACAGTTAGATAGCAGCAGCCAAAATTCACGAGAGGTTGAACTTGTTTACGAGTGTGCACGTCTGGGGGGATCTAAGTTGGATCTCCACTTTTTGTATTTCTGTGTATCTGTTCTTTCTCAACACAAACTCAAAAATGTTTTTTTTTTCTGTCTTGAAAGCATTATCTGAACAAATTCTATGGGTGTCCACAAGAGAGCTGCAGCCTCATGGTACTCAAAGACACCCTGAAGAAGATGCAGAAGTTTTTTTTACTGAAAGAAACCGGGGAGCTTGATCAGGAAACGGTGGAGATCATGAAGAAATCCCGTTGCGGGGTTCCAGACATGGCTAATTACAGCTTTTTCCCCAATAAGCCTAAGTGGAAAAAGAGGGGAATTACGTACAGGTAGGCACCTTTTGCGAGGAGATCTTTTGTCAAGTGGAGAAAAGACATTCGGAAACACACAGATATACTTGCCTCCAAGGGCCCGATAGACCAGCACTAATATATATATATATATATAAATGCATTAGGATATGAAGGACAGAATATCCCACATTTGGCACTTGACTATTCAAAAGACTGTACTGTAACCAAAGGCAATCACAGTTGCAATCACATCCCCTTTTTTGTATTCAGGCCAAAGCCACAACCACAGCCACAATAATCTTAAAAATTGTGTTCATGTTTCTCTAATAGTGTGTGTCCTAAGAAATAAAAATAAAAAAAACGTATTATTTGTACTTGAAAAAAATTTGTAAAAAAAATTTGTAGCAATAAATACACTAAGGCCAAAGAAAACATCAGCCTAAGAGTAACGAGTGATGGTACAGTGGTCAAACCCATGTCCAAACATTTCCTGAGCTGTTCATTAGTCTGGCCTACAGCCATTTGCTCCACTGTCTGTTACAGAAAAGTGCTTTCTTTGCAGACGTGAATTTGTCTTGGATTCCTGTGTAAAATCATGTCTCTGTTTCTATTAAGACATTTTCATTTGTCATAAAGGTCTGGTCAGTCTACCAATAGCTGTTTAAATTACATAGAATAAACACTGAAATAACCTCAGTGTATATGGTCCACCTTGGATTCAAGGTTTGTATACCAATATCCACCATTCAATGGCTATGCAGGTTGACATACTGTACAGTATAATCATACAATAATAATTTATGATCTCTTATTAACTCTGAGATAGTACTGGCTGCTAAACTCTGGCATTCCCCTTTGCAGGATTTTAGGGTATTCTCCTGATCTGGACGAGGGAACCATAGACGATGCTTTCCATCGGGCCTTTAAAGTTTGGAGCGAAGTCACCCCACTCACGTTCACCCGCGTCATGGAAGGAGAGGCTGACATCTTTATTAACTTTGGGCGTAAAGGTATTAAATTCCACACCTTTTCCCCCCACATTATAAACCTGTGGCAATAGAACCTCAGGTTCAGTTGGTCAGAAATGTGAAAACAGCAATTACCCAATCAGCATTCATCATGCCTGTCAATTCACAGTTCAGTTGCTACCTTGTTGAACACCCAAAATGAATCTAGGTGCAGAAAGATGGTCGAAGAAAGTGTCTGCTGGATTCATGTGTTAGAATGACCACATTGGTTAAAAAAAAAAAAAAAAAACCAGCCCCAACTTATTAAAGCCTTATTGAAATATGCTCACGGATGTCTTTATTACTGCCTGACTGTATTGTATAAAGTCCCATGAATTCCTTCCAGTACAGAAGTGTCAAATTGTAAAGGTTTTCAAGGTCATACCAAGGTGTATTTTGGCGGATCCAGCTACAGTGCTAGTCTTCGGAGCCGTAGTGAACCGCACGGTTCTGAATTTTAAAAAAAAGTGAAAGTCCACAGGCCGAAGTATAACCCGAGGAGGGAGGGTTTCAGTTGGCAGGCCCCCCCTCACCACAGGAAGGACTCCTCTGGTTGATCAGGCCCCTGTAGTCTGCCGATGAGAAGCAGGTGATGGGGCAGGTGTGAATGATTCTGATGACCTTGCCCTCAGAGCACGGCGATGGGTACCCCTTCGACGGGAAGGACGGCCTGCTGGCCCACGCGTTTGCCCCTGGCCCAGGAATTGGGGGCGACTCCCACTTTGATGACGACGAGCAGTGGACTCTTGGAGAGGGACAAGGTAAGGAGACCTGCTGTTTTAGCATCGTTTTAAAAACATATGCATGATTGCTTTTCTCTACGGAGCAGTGTGTAAATTCTATTTTCGGACATACTTTGATTTGGGCATGATTTTGTGTTGTCTTTTTGGCATAAGACATATGCACTAAGAGTAGAAGTAAAAAGAACTTGGCATCTCATACTTTTTGCTTTTGTATACTAGGGGTGGAGGGCGGTAGAGTAGGAATATGACAGGAGGGTAAACTTCAGGGGTTTCAGAAATGTTTGTTCAACTCAAGCTGTTGTTCCATGAAACTTTTTGGTTACGAAAAGCTTTATGGTATAATCATCTTGTAACCATGGTAAAGATTTATGAATTTCTCACTGGTGATCGCATGCCCTCCTCCTGAACAAACAAGGCCAGACACGACTGTTTTGATGACAGTTACTGTGTCGCAGTTGCTCTTGCTGCTCATGCTGTCAATGCTAGGATGTTTTGTTTTCATGATTACGCCAGTTGTTCTAAACATAGAATTTTATTCCACATGATTTGCTGTTTACACTTTCACTGGTTTATTTGGGAAATAATTCCACACTGTGCTCGAATGATTTAGTTTGATTTTTGGCCTGCTGACAAGCTAACGTAAACATTAGCAGCAGCTGCCTAGCTTTGCTCACATGGACTTTGTCAATGTCAGATCAGTCTATGGAAACATCCTGTATTCAAAAGTTACACATTCTTCCATGTAATTCTATCAACAATTTAAACAAAGTCTACACCATTATTTGCAAAAAGGTAATTAGGAGTAAATAAGTTAGTTAAATATTTTTTGTTATTGTTCCTATTTTTAATATATCCATATAAGAGAAAAGGTCAGTCTGAGGTGTGAACATGGGAGCTTAATGAAAGCTGATTGAAGAGGGTGAGTAACCTTTGTTGATTCTGTCTCTGTCTCTGCCAGTGGTAAAGGTAAAGTTCGGGAATGCAGAGGGGGAGTTCTGTAAATTCCCCTTCCTTTTCATGGGGACGGAATACAAGACCTGCACTACGCAGGGCCGGGACGATGGCTTCCTGTGGTGCTCAACCACCTACAACTTCGACGACGACGGAAAGTATGGTTTCTGCCCCCATGAATGTGAGTTATCCCACGGTCCAAGTTGTGGTTGCGTTGGACCGTGTGGCCAGCACTAAAAAGAAGTCCAGGACTGAGGCATAGGTATGTGCCACTGGATAAGATCAGAGGCTTTCAGATAACCAGTAACAATAAGCAAGGTGTCTTTGAATTTCAGCCGGTTCCATACGCCCCAGTCACTTTGTTTTTTTTCCCCACTTGCTTTCAAAGTCTCTTACCTGAAGTGAAAGAAATAAACCCCAAACAATCTTACAGTAAAGCGGATTAACATCAAGCCAGTGTTTGCCCAATGCTGGTATCCATATGAATGCCTGTTATTATGATTATGTAGAATGACTCAGAGCTGTTTATCCTTTTACGGGACAATCAAAGGCCGTACATTTGCTTCTGAGGCTGAAAACAAAGTGAGGATCGTGATTCTTGTGATATTTCATTGGGGGTGGGTGGGGGGGGGGGGGGGGGGTGGAGCAACCACAGGCATTTCCTGAAAGAGTCCGATCACAAAAAAAGGTTCCCGTTTGCTCTCAAAATGGAAAACTTATTTATCCCTGATGCACAGATGAACCTGCCATTTTAACAAGGGTGACCGGGTTCTCCGGAAGATTCCGTGTACGTAATACAAGGAGAACCTAAAATAATGCCAGTGGCAGCCAGAAAGCCCATTGGAATGTGCTATGACTGAAATATGGCACAAATCAAGATTTCCTCAGTGTGAGTCAGAACATGTGAAAGGGGGTCGAATTACAGGGCTGTCCTGGGAAAAAAAGGGGGCTTCTGGTCAGCGTAGTTTTAATGTCTCTCAAAATGTACTGGAGTATTCTGAATCCTGATTCACCTAAGAAAACCTGTAGTTTTAGCTGATATAACATTGGTACATAAAGGAAACCCCTGTCATCTACAGGGTAGCTTTAAAACATTTTTGAAACTGGTCTTAAAAGTGACAGATATAATGTCATTAATTCAGACCCCTGCAGATTAAAGGAGCAATGTATCACACGACTGCTCACAGGTTGAGTTCTTTGAAAGATTTTTACATGAAAAGAAATGGCTTTGAGTGAAGTCACTAGAGAGTTGTGACATAAATGCAGATTGTAGTAAAATAATCGCTCACAAATCAAGATAGATGTCAACCCAGGGCAAGTACATAATCACTATTACACAGGAAATTACAAGATTCAGGTTTGGAGTCTTTCATGTTCAGCTTGAATCAAAAGGGAAATATGTAAATACCAAAAACAAAATAACAGCTCCTAAGATTTGCTCTTCAAAGTCAAGGCCAAAACCACCAAGGACAATGATAGATTTCCACCCTCAAGTTTCTAGAATATCAAGTAATTCCCAGAATGCAAGTTTTTGTTTCGGGAGCGAATAATTTGTGACAATAAGCGATGCTTGGCTAAATGACAACATGAACCATAACTGAACTGCATCTCTATAATCCAGTGCTTATTCATTCAGCAGACGCCTCTCTGGGCGGTGAGGTTAACACTGAGGTGCGCTGTACACTGTTCTGCGTTTCAGTGCTCTTCACCTTCGGGGGCAACGCCGACGGCGCCGCCTGCAAGTTCCCCTTCACCTTCCAAAGCGAGAAGTACGACGGCTGCACCACGGTCGGCCGCACCGACGGTTACCGCTGGTGCGCCACCACCGACGACTATGACCGCGACAGGACCTACGGCTTCTGTCCCGAGACCGGTAGGCTTTCAGGCTGCTGCGTTCCGACCGCCTTCAGATCCTTCTCATATGGAGTCTGTATAAGTGATTTACTTCATAATGTCAAGTAGCCTATATACTGTAGATAATGATATGTAATGGTATTGCCGGAAATCATAAAGTTTTCAGGAAGAATTTTAATAATGTTGAAAAATGAATGCTTGGGTAAATGTCTCTGTGGGGTTTTTTTTTTTTTATTATTAAATGTGCCGAGTTATTGACCCTTATACTATGTCTGACTTAAACCTCTCCCTCAGTTATATTTACTCACAGAATCATCATCTTAAATATAAATGAATACTGGAGAGAGCGATATGGAGAGAACCTCACAAACAGCTTAACTTGAAATTGGGTCACTTCTATTGAAAATTCCAAACCGAAGACATCACAGTCTGTGCTCTCATTGTGAAAATCTGGATAGCGCAATCCCCCTGTGCACGATGCTTGCCTGAACATCCTGAGAATGAGCGCTCTCCTTTTTTCTTTTTTCTTTTTTTTTTTCTGGAAAAAACGGTAAAAGAAAATGTTCTACTGTGCGTTCGGCCGGTGTTACGTTCACAAGGATGAGCCCGAGTTGCTTTAGGGCCAGGCGCTAGCGCTGGATAACGGGGTGTGGAGCTGTCATCTGTTTCACATAGGCCCGAGAACGCAGCGCTGCAGCTGGGTTGCATGTTAACTATGTGCGGTTCTCAGAAAAGTGATAAATGCTTGTTTTATGGAGCTAATGCAGTGCAGGAAGGCTCCCTGGCCTGGGTAGCTTGTGAAAAACTCAGTCTTCGTACAAGTGGAGAGTGTGCTTTCCAACTTCAAATAGAAGAGTAGGTGAAAAATAAAATGTAAAAAAGAAATCCCACCAATTTAATAAATATTTTGCTTTCCCAATCAATCAACAAACACTTAATGTAATCTCTTAACACACACTGGAATATGCATCTTTCATTCTGTTTTTTTCTTTTTTAAATGACTTACAGATTATTAAGGTCAAACAGTATTGATTTATCATGCTCTACAGGGATAAACTACTGTGTAGGATACAGTATACTGCATCTGTTGTCGATAGTGAATGCTTTGGAGGATACAGTATACTGCATCTGTTGCCAATAGTGTGATGGAGGATACAGTATACTGCATCTGTTGTCAATAGTGTGATGGAGGACACAGTATACTGCATCTGTTGTCAATAGTGTGATGGAGGACACAGTATACTGCATCTGTTGTAATTTTAGTTTTTTCTTCCGTTCAGCCATGTCCACGATTGGGGGGAACTCTGAGGGAGCGCCCTGCACTTTCCCCTTCACCTTCCTGGGTAACGACTACGACGCCTGCACCACTTCCGGGCGCCTTGACGGGAAAATGTGGTGTGCCACCACCAAGAGTTACGATGACGACAGCAAATGGGGCTTCTGTCCAGCTGAAGGTAGGCACGCTCCCTAAATTAAAGTAATTAACTCACTCACTCGTTAGCATGTGTATTAAGCGCAATGATGACTGCCTGTGTGTGTGTTTGTGTCTGTTGTGTGTGCGCGTGTGTGTGTGTGTGTGTGTGTGTGTGTTCTTGTTCCCGATTCCAGGCTACAGCCTGTTTCTGGTGGCGGCTCATGAGTTCGGTCACGCTTTGGGGTTGGAACATTCCCAGGATACAACTTCTCTGATGGCTCCAGTCTATACCTTCACCAAGGAGCTCAGGCTCGCCAGAGACGACATAATAGGCATTCAGGAGCTCTATGGTACAGCAAGGGTGTATCTTTCACCATATACAATAGTAGAGCACCGTAATCATAGCTCAGTTGAGGCTGAATAGAATTAAGCTAGTAGTGTGGTGGTAAATAAACAGTTTTTCTGTTGGCAGCTTGCCTGTTTTGGTCCTAGTTGTGGCGCAGCTTTTTGTGCCTCTGTGCAAAGTAAATAGCTTCAGTAAACACCCACATGCATAACCGAGGTCCTGACTCACTGTGGTCATTAGAGATCCCATGACACTTATCGCTAAGAGTAGGGGGTTCCCCGGTGTCCTGGCCAATTCCCAGATCTGGCTCTCCCAAAAAAAACTTGCCACCAAAAATCATCCCCAGATTTAACTGGCTAAAAAATGTTCTCTCCCTCTCATTACATTACATTACATTACATTACAGGCATTTGGCAGACGCTCTTATCCAGAGCGACGTACAACAAAGTGTATAACCATAACCAGGAACAAGTATGACGAAACCCCTAGAGAGAAGTACCGGTCCAAGTACAGCGAACAACCGCATAGTTCAACTTGGACCCTGATGGTTAAACTGATTAACACTAACAACGAGAACGGCAACAACGCAATCTATGGAAAAATAAAAATAAATAAAAATACAAGTAGTCGTTAAGACAGTTGATGCGCCTAAGTCACCTATGAAACAGCTGCCTAGTTACAACCCTAAGTTTAGTCATTTACAGGGGGAAAGGGAGGGATGGGGAGAGGTGCAGCCTGAAGAGGTGGGTCTTCAGTCGTCGTTTGAAATGGGTCACAGTCTCAGCTGTTCTGACCTCCACAGGGAGGTCATTCCACCATCGTGGGGCCAGAACAGACAGGAGACGTGTTCTGGAAGTGCAGGTGCGAAGAGGGGGAGGTGCTAGGCGTCCTGAGGTAGCAGAACGGAGGGATCTGGCTGGCATGTAGGGTTTGAATATCTTGTGAAGGTATGCTGGGGCTGATCCCTTGACTGCCTGGTATGCTAGGACCAATGTTTTGAATTTGATGCGAGCTATAACAGGCAGCCAGTGGAGGGTAGTGAGCAGGGGAGTTACGTGGGAGTGTCTGGGGAGGTTGAAGACCAGACGAGCCGCAGCATTCTGAATGAGCTGCAGGGGTCTGGTGGCAGATGCCGGTAGTCCAGCCAGAAGAGAGTTGCAGTAGTCCAGGCGGGATAGAACCATTGCTTGGACCAGGAGCTGGGTTGAGTAGGTGGTGAGAAAGGGGCGGATTCTGCGGATGTTGTATAGGAAAAATCTGCATGCCCGGGTTACTGCTGCAATGTTGTTGGAGAGGGACAGCCTGTTGTCCATCATCACTCCGAGATTCTTGGCACAGGGTGATGATGTCACTACGGTGTCCCCTAAGGAAATGGAAAAGTCGAGGAGGGGAGAGGTTAGAGCAGGAATAAAGATTAGCTCCGTCTTTCCCGGGTTGAGCTTCAGGTGGTGATTGTCCATCCAGCTCTGCATGTCCCTCAGGCAAGCGGAGATGCGGGCAGGGACCTGTGTGTCCGATGGGGAGAAGGAGAGAAAGAGTTGCGTGTCGTCGGCATAGGAATGATAGGACAAGCCATGGGCAGATATTACAGGGCCAAGGGATCTGGTGTACATGGAGAAGAGAAGGGGACCAAGGACTGAGCCCTGGGGAACTCCGGTGGTGAGGGGACGGGGTGGTGATACCTTACCCGCCCAGGCAACCTGGAAGGAGCGGTCAGAGAGGTAGGACTCAATCCAGTCAAGGACTGTGCCGCGGATCCCTGTTGCTGCCAGGGAGGACAGGAGGGTAGAGTGGTCCACAGTGTCAAATGCAGCGGAGAGGTCTAGAAGAATCAGGACAGAGGAGAGGGAGGCTGCTCGTGCGGCATGGAGTGACTCACTGACCGAGAGGAGTGCAGTCTCAGTCGAGTGGCCAGGCCTGAAGCCAGACTGGTGGGGATCAAGCAGGTTGTTCTCAGAGAAGAAAGCAATGTGTGGTGAGCTTTCTGGCGCAAAATGGCTGCCGTGCATCACCCAGGTGAGTGCTACACATTGGTGGTGGGTGAGGTGAGTTCCCCTTCATCACTGTAAAGCACTTTGAGCATTCAAAAAAGTGCTATATAAATGCAAGGATATATATATATATAAGCTTTGTGAGTTCTTAAGGAGCACCTCCAAGCAAATAAGTACATAATGTGGTAACAGTAATATGTAGTTACAGGTTACCTCACCACCTATTACCGAGAAAACTCCCCACATATTTTTTTAAATCAAAGCCATGCGTCGGTATGAAAGTGTTTGTTGGCCTGTTTATGCATAGCAACAGAAGGGCTTTTTGCTCTATTTCAGGTGCTCCAACCGACAGGCCCCTGCCACCAACTCAAGGCCCAGTTTCTCCACTGGATGTTTGCAGTGAGAATATTGTCTTTGACGCTGTGGCTCAGATAAGAGGAGAGACGTTCTTCTTCAAAGACAGGTAACACTAAGTGAAACTTTTGGACTGAGTGTACCAGGGATGAAAGGACAACAATGAAGAACTTTGGGAGAATCTTGGGCCACTGTGCCAATGCAGCAGTATTGCAGACGTCAGACAAACGTTTCCATTCTTAAAGAATTCTGTGCATATACTGTATTCAGCCATAGATGTGAATCAATGGTTGGAGCAGTAGGCTCCAAACTGAGTGAGATTTTATTAATCATTCTCTCCCTACAAGGTTATACAAGGCAAACAGTGTCTTTCCAGTAAACTCAGGTGTACAGTATAAATGGACGACAGAATCTGTGTTTTTAATGTTGCTTTAAAACAGGATATCTGTCAAACTGTACATGACAAATTCAAGATTACATTGGATATTGCACCCAGTTACAGCCTTGCTCTCTATATCAGAGCTGGCTCAGTGAAACACTGTTTTTTAGGAGGGAGCAGGAACCACAGGTGCTGAGGAGCTATCAGAGGGGTCTATCTGGGTTCTTTGACATACTGCCCTTGATTTATACAGTTTAAGTTTCAGGTCTACCTGTAAGAACTCTGAGGCTTCTGGGAGAGCTTGTCATAAAGACCGACTGAACTGCTAATTCCTCTTCGTCCTGTGATTTAGCCCAAAGCAGTCGACTGTAATTTGTGATTGGTATCAGCAATAACAAGCCGTAGTACCCGTGCCGGCATGGTGTCAGCTGAAAGCAATAACAGTATAAATCATTCAATAAGCGGTGATATGATTGCTTTATTATAACTCGTATAATATAATTAAGCCCATTTTTGAAGAAATTACTGTGAGTCACCATGTAAAAAAAAAAATTATAGTCATAAACGCTTAACCAGAGCAAACCCTTTTCCCCACTTACAGTAGCCTACTTGTATATTGAGTTTCAGACACCGGATGTGTCAGTTGTTTACAGCTGGTCCTGAACTCGCTGCTGATTTACACAGACGTTCTCGCAATGGAGAGGAGTGGCTCTGCAGACCTGAGTCTTCCTCAGTGCGGCCAAGTGAAGCACAGCTGTGTGTCTGCAGGCTCACCCTGTTGATACGCAGGGCGAGACACAGCACAGGTTTAACCGCTTCAGGTTTGGTCTCATTTCAGTTCAAAAGACAGTGACACACACATCTGTCCTCCTGTCTGGTGCTAGGGGGAAAACAAAAAGGCCTGGAGAATCAAACTCTCAAACACAGGCTCCGTGCACCTGACGAAGACCATCCAGATAAAAATGTTGTTAAATGTTATGTTAAATAAACAGAAAAAAACTAAAATTAACCTCATGAGTTTTAGGTAAAAATTAAAAATTAAAACAACAAAGGCAAAATAAATTAACAAACACTGAAGGCTTTTCAGCCAACCTCCATTTCAGTCTCGCTCTCCTTCTCTCTGAAGGATCTGCAATCCCCGGTCTCAGACACCGACTGAGAAAAGAACGCACACTTTTAAACCCTGGACTGATTCGTAATGTTATCCAGGTGTGCGCGACCTACCTAACCAGAAGGTGTGGTCCTCAGATTGCCCCGATTCTCCCTCACAAACTGTGTCCTGCCACAGGGTCAACAGAATGAGGGTTCAAATCCCAGACAGGGCCTCTGTGTTGTACCCTTGAGCAAATGACTAAAGTTGAAACACTTGGGTGGGTACCCAACTGTATGAATTCATAATGTGTTAAAAGGGTAAGTCATTTCTGTCTCCCTGGCATTTCTGTCTCCCTAGGGCTAGGCACTTGAGTAATGTGCTGCAACATTTAGCTTGCTCTCCTTTCACACTGTCCTACCCTGGCCTCAAGCTGGTCAAAAGAACATCATGAAATGAACAGGTCGTTCCAGAGGCTCTGAAGTGCTTGAACTTTTGCGCGTGGTTTCTTTAAGAGATTATACCTCTTCATATACAAATGATCCTGCTCTCCATATGAGCTCTGTTGTTCTCAGGTTTCATTAGTGAACTACTTGTCACATTAGTTGTGTAAGATTTCTAATTTCTGGATTTATAGTTGCATAGATGCTCCTTTTTATTTGAAAGAGCTTCCTTTTTGAATTCCTGTCCTCGGTACTGATTTAAAGTTGCGTATCATTTTGCTCTACTAAAAACATTCGGGCCTTCAAAAAATAGGTCAGTGGAAAAAAAAGAGTGGAGAAATCGGTATTGTTTCACAGCTGCACGTTGGAAATCCAGGCGAGCGCAAGCTTGCATTGCTGGCCCAATTCTCGCCCCAACAAGAAGCAGATGTTTCCCCAAACGAGGCCATCTCAGGCCTCCTGCTGAGGGTTTTCCTTTCCGTCCCTCTCTTGTTTACAGATTCGTCTTTAGGTCATCCAACTTCAGGGCCAAACCCACTGGGCCCATGTGGATAAGCACCTTCTGGAGGGAGCTGCCAGAGAGGGTCGATGCCGCGTACGAGACCCCACTGGACGAAAAAACGGTGTTCTTCGCAGGTAGAGTATCTAAAGGGAGCAAGTACCCCATGTGGATACTGCTCAGAGATAGCTAGCGTCGTTATGAAGTTATATGGGGGTGACATAGCTCAGGAGGTAAGAGCGATTGTCTGGCAGTCGGAAGGTTGCCGGTTCAAACCCCGCCCTGGGCGTGTCGAAGTGTCCTTGAGCGAGACACCTAACCCCTAACTGCTCTGGCGAATGAGAGGCATCAATTGTAAAGTGCTTTGGATAAAAGCGCTATATAAATGCAGTCCATTTACCATTTACCAGATCGTGAAACAACCTCAGAACAGTACACCACAAACCGACATTTAGGTGAGGATTTTGGTTTACAGAAAACACTGGGATGCGATTCGCTAAATAATTAAAAATGAGAGTCTGAAGTCTGAAGATCAGTCTGAAGTTATTAATGTTTAATTTTTTCAAAAAAAAAGTCCGCACACAATAAGGAGCAGCAGCTTGGTCTGTCTCAAAGCACATAGCTTTTAAGCAGGACATTGGCAATGAGACCGATAGCCAGTTAAGGCCTGTCAGACTAATCCATACCTGGCACAGCGTGAGTAACATACTTCTGGCGGAAATGTTGGACTCCCACTGTTTTCTACAAAATGATGCCGTCACCAGGGAAGGAGATGTGGATATACTCCGCCAGCGTGCTGGAGAGTGGCTATCCCCAACGGATTTCCTCCATGGGCCTGCCTGAGGATCTGGATCACATTGACGCTGCCTTGTCCTTCAGCAAGAGCCAAAAGACCTACTTGTTCTCTGGAGACAACTTCTGGAGGTGAAGGTCCTCATGTTCACTATTTCGAAACATCAACACTGCTGGCCCTTATTTGATAACTCCGTGAGATGGGTGGCCTTTTCGCATGTTTTCAAAATGAGAATGACGGGCTGTGGTTAGGTTTTAAGAACGCCTCAGCATGTTTTTAGTGTTTTTTTTTTCCCAAGAATGTCTGTAAGAGGAACACCCTCTTGTGCTCAACAATAAAAAGTTGTTTATTTCGATATGGGCACACGCTCTGGAGGCGTGGCTGTGTATAAATGTGTTGCCGACGTCTTTGGTTTTCAATTTCACGCACTGTATAAACATGCTGCGACGCATTCAGGTACAATGAAGTTAAGAAGCAGATGGACCCTGGCTTCCCCAAGCTGATCGCGGATGCATGGACCGGCATCCCAGACAACCTAGATGCTGCCTTCAGCGTGAATGAAGACGGTAAGCCTGGGCGTCTGGCTGGGTGACTAATAAGACCTGTATATGCAAGATTGCTGCTGTCTGCTGAAGCTGTGACTGGAGACACTGTGCATTCCTGGTGGTTATTGAGAAAACAGCCAACCTCTCATTATGTCTGGCACCTTTCCTCCAGCAATAACAAAAGCCCAGATATCGCAGGCCCGCAACTCAGGAGTTGACTCAACTCAACCCAACGCCCAACCCCCCCCTCACCCCCCCGCCCCCCCGCCCCCCCCCAACAACCCCCACTCGGTTTCTGTTCAGCAAAGTAACATCTTTTTGACATACTTATGAAAGCATAATTTAAATTGAGCGTGTGTGCTCCCGCACAAAGATATTTCTGTCTGCTTTGTAATTAACTTGCTTGGAGCGGGCTGAGTTTGGGGCTGCTCCACTCGCGCCGTGTGACCGAGTCTCTTTGCTCGAGAAGCAAACGGGTGTGACAGTCCCCCTCTCCAGCCTCTACCATGTCACTGCTCCTGATAATGATGTGTTACACTCAATCAACAACTCAGAGCTAGGGAGCATATGTCACTAAAATGGACCTCGCTGTAGGAAGTATTACAGGCGAACGTTGTGGCAGTGTGGAGAATTGGCTGGACGGCATCCATTTTCTTCAAAACCAGATTGCATACTGTGGGATTTGTTTCTGTAGCTTCTGTGTCTCCATGAATTGATTGTAGCTCCTCATTGCGTTTTTTGCAGGTCACAGCTACTTCTTCAAGGGGGTTCACTATCTCAAGCTGGACGACAACACCCTGAAGGTCATGAAATTTGGTGACGTGAAAACGGACTGGCTGGGTTGCCGAGCAACACAGTGAAAGAGAAGATGGTGGCAGCTCCCTCTCTCACCACCCCGCCAACCGCACACGTGTATACGCGCATGCCCACCCACGTGACCGCTCTTTCGTTGGGCTGTTGTCCGCGGCCAAGATCGCCACAGCTGTTGAATCCAAGATTGTCATGTTATATGCACTTACTCCCACATACCACACTGATCTCCCCGTCAGGTGAGCGAAGCCAGGCCTTGGCTTATCGGAGGCCCAATGCAAGATTAACAGATCTCATTCGCTTGCAGAATATAGTAACCTGGGTGAAACATACATGTTGTTTTTATATTATATATTTGTGTAATATAGACAGATTAGTTGTAATGCATGTACAGACTTACTCTCTCCAAAGCCCTTGTTATAAAAAGTACTCCCTACTTTGGTAGGGATACACTGTTACTAGTTACTGGTTACTAAACTGTGTAAGTCCCTCTACATTCCATGGGCATCAGGTATGTCCACACTGCACACTGACTCGGGTGGTGTTGTACTGTAATGGATTTTTTACTCTGATCATATTCATGCAGAGTTTTGAAGCACTTTTATTTCTTAATAAATGTGTTCTGAAGAAACGTGACCAAATAACTGTTGTAAGCCTTGTATTGCATCTGTTTATCTTGTCTTTCTAACAATACCAAATGGTTAATGGCACAGGTCTGCCTGAAAAGTTCTGATGTCTGTTGCAAGATGAAGACGTGTTAAAACATGTAAAGACGTGTCCAGAAAGTATTGTTTATAATCATTTATAATCATTAATTATTATTATTTTTTGGTTGTTTTTACATTTGTATTTGACCATGAGTACATTTGTAATGTATTTTGTGCACTGTCGTACATTTTTGGAAAAAGATTTGTAATAAAAATGATCTGATTCTTTTTTATATTAAAAGTCAGTTGGTTTTTTTTCATCTACTGTTTTCAGATTTTAAACCCAACACTAATAGATCTCATCACATCCTGCTCATGGATTTGAGAGACTCAAAGCCGAAGTTCAACAAGCCCAAACAAATTTCTGCAGAAAAATAATGTGGAGAATGAGGTCAGTTTAGAACACGTTGCTGCGGCAGAAATAAAGCCGCACATTCTGTACTACGTCCTTCACGCGTGACGCGCTTGTGAAATAATGTTTCGACATGCACACGTTCAGAAATGAAACTTGCTCATTTTTATATGACATTTGGGAGTGCCATCCTCTTATCTCTATCTAACCCTAACCCCTAACCCTATCTCAGTCGAGAGGATGCAAACCTAACTCACAAACGCCCTAAATAAAGTGCATTGCATTAACTTTATTGATAATTTCATCCAGAGTAAGTGTGGAGAACATCAATGTTACTCTTACAACTACAAAAGTGCAGTACCACCAATATGACACAAATACTGTACATCAATAAGTATAAAATTCTCTCAACAAACCAACAATTAGTGCAGTGACAGGAACAATTTTATGCTGTCAAGTATTTTGATTCTACAGCATTGATTCAGTGTAAGAATGACCAAATGTATATTGTATATGTACGGTCAACACTGTTGCTCAGTCTACAATTATATCAATATCCTGTGCACATGACACAATGTTGAAATAAATGCTGACATCTAGTGGTATATGATCAATACTACAGCAATACAAACAATTTAATTTCCCAAACTTTTTTTTTGTGAAAAAAAAGATGTCTAACGTACATTACATGGCCAAAAGTATGTCGCCACCCAACATCCAACATCTCATCCAAAATTCTGAGAATTAATATGGAGTTGGTCCACCCATTACTGCTATAACAACCTCCACTCTTCTGGAAAGGTTTCATACAAGATGTTGGAGCATTGCTGCAGGGATTTGCTTCCATTCAGCTAGAAGGGCATTAGTGAGGTCGGGCACTGATTCGGAGATTAGGCCCGGATCGCAGTTGTCTTTCAAACCGGTTCCAAAGGTGTTGGTTAAGGTCAGGGCTCTGTGTAGGTCAATCAAGTTCTTCCACACCATTCTCGACAAAACAATTTCTATACGTACCGCGCCGTGAGCCCGGAGGCATTGTCATGCTGTCAAACTGTTGTTGAGGCACAGAATCGTCTAGAATGTGATTGTATGCTGTAGCATCAAGATTTGCCCTCACTGGAACTGAGGGGCCTAGCCCAAACCAGGAAAAACAGCCCAGACCAAGGGGTGTTCAGATACTTTTGGTCATATAGTGTACCATTAATGTTCTTAACCCTCTCATTCTGCTCAAAACCAGGTTTTGCTTTAGTGCTATGACAAACAGGGGTGGAATTCAGCCGGGATTGTTGTTTTATAGAATAAATACCACCCCTATTCTCAAGAGTGGCTAGTTAACATGGAAGTGTACTGCTGTTGTTTTTCAGAGTGTTTTAAGGTGAAGTTTTCGTTATATGTTGACTGAAACAAGCATATAACAGATCAGATGTTCTGTTTCATGTGCCTTTGCTATTTTATTTGAAGCATTTTCTATTTTATGTAAATTTCCTGGACATAATTAGTAGCCAACATCTATCCTATTGTATTACAAGCTGGTCCCAAGCAGGAAAAACACTCTCAGACTTCTATATACTTTATAAAAGCAAACTTGGAAAGTTTTAAACAAGAAACTTTTGATAACTTTGTGAACTTAGTGCATTGTTGCTTGATGTATAAGATAACTCACAATATTGCTCTTCCTCCAATGAAAGAATTCATTTTACAGTGTTCACATATGTCAAGGAAAACTAGAACAACCACCAGAGGTGATTGTGTAGTACATCACAGATCAACTGAATTAGGTCGATCAGCACTGTCAATCAAAGCAAAAAATTATTGGAATGCAACACCTACCAGTATAAGAAAATGTGTCCTTTTTAAATGTTTTAAATCACAACTGAAATCATGGCTGAAATCAAATCAGTCATGTGAACATTAATCAACTATGGAACTTTATGTCTTCCTTTAGATTTATTATTATTATTATTATTATTTTACTAATAATGGTGATATGTTTGTATTTTTTCTGTCTTTTAACATTGACATTCATAAGTCGGCCATATTCCTTCAGACGGAATACAATTCAAACATTCAAAAATCCAAACAACTGAAATAAAAACTGATCACTGTGTGTGTACGTGTGTATGGGCACGTGCGTAAAGAGGTCATAATCCGAAATGAGCTGTATCATGGAAATTTTGAGTAAACTGAATTGCTTCATTTAAGACATGACCACCAGGTGGCAGTAGTCTCCCACATACAGAATTCCATTAATAAGCACATTCTATCTAGCTTGTGTGACTGGGGGATTCTAGTCTCACCTCCATCTCTACACGGAGTTCGATTGGGACACACTCTAGCAGGGCAAAGCTGTACTCCCCACCTCTTCCCCATGGAATTGACCGGAGGGCCTCAGCACACATCCACACACAGGTGTCATCTGGGAACTTTAACTCCTGGAAAAAATCCAGCAAAGTAAGTAAGCGATGGTGCTGTCGCCCTACTTGAGCAAACAAGACAAAGTCTGCCAAGGGCTAACCACTTTTCGTGTTTGACTAACTATTAGTGTTTGAGTCTAGGTTCTTCTCCGTGCTGAACACTGCAACTGACAGGGCGTGTAATATAGCTTATGCAGATTTACATTAAAAAATAGCCTGTGTTGACTGCTTTCAATATGATGGGCAAACAATAATGGCTTTCATACCAAATATAAATATATCCAGATATATCAATATATCTGGTAGCAGTAATATCTACAATATAGTCTTCCATTACATTGTCTGGAAGATAAATGTTAACTTCTTAAATTTTGTAACATTATACAATAACAGATGATGATAAAGTAAGTCAACAGTAAGGAAATATGCATGCATCTCTGTTCACCACAGAGACCATGATTGACACAAAATTAATCTGAAAATTTTAATAACGCTCGAAGAGAGAAAGTATTTACTGGAAATACAATTCTATTATTATAAACAGGATTCTACAAAGACCGGTTTCCTTAATTTATTTTTCCCCACATATAGTAACTTGTTGCTCTGACGTTGCTTTGAGCATCAAATTCTAAGAAACCATATATGCTGCATGCAAGCGGACAAAGAATCAAAGAATAATTCAGAATGTCAAATTATAATTCTATGGTTTTCATATAAACATGAAAACAAATCCAAGCAGGCAATATACAAGAAATTATGCATTTAAAAAATGATTGGTCTTAATTTTACTTTATCATGATATTCAGACTTTTGTGCAATATGATATGTACAACATTATAAAATATTTCTTCCATACATTGAAAAAGAGCTCACAAATGCTGGAAATGAGTGGATGTAGGTTAATTAAAACCCTGCTGTTAGACAGACTGTGACTACCAACTGTGATCTCTACCTTCAGTTTGTTTTAACCTTTTCAAATGAGAAAAGTCCATTTCATTTTAATCAGAATTGATAAGGTTACAGGAAATCAATTAATTCGGGTTGCTGTTTATTTCAGTTTTTTTTTCTTTTTTTTTTTTTTTTAGTTTGCAATGATCTCCGTATTGCAGTATCCATTTCAGAACAGCCTGGAGAAAGCCTGTCTAGTTAAATTGCACACAGTCAGAGCTGCTAATCTCATTTTATTTCACTGCCAACAATAAGAAGCCAATGGCTCCCTGCCCAACAAACCCTCTTAAAACCGATAAGAGGCTTCATCCGCAACTCGTATAAAAAGGTCAGCGGTACCTAATTGATGTCCCACAATGCAACTACAATTGCAATGGCTGCACGTCGCGTTTTCCTGCTCAAGGCCGAATGGGCTAACATAGACAGTGCATACAATGCTCTTTTTTCCCCCGAATACACCACTAATGGCCCAATGCACACCAATCTTCATTCAAACAAACGAGAACGGCCTTGGGGCCGGCCATAGCTCCAAGCCTTCGACGAACGCGGCCGACGTGTCGGCCCGTTTTCGCATTCCGAGAGCCTCCCCCCAACGCCCCCAGCCCCGCGGCTCCTACACCGGACGGTTTCGGCAGGCAATCTGCACCCACGCATGCAGGTGACACGTTCGCGCTACGCTTCACACAGTCCTACCACAGCCTGAGGACTGTCACTCACAGCAATAGCGCTGCGCTCTGCTCAGCGCACACAGCCCTTCAGCAGCCAACAGCTTTCCACTTACTGTGTCATGTGACCAACTTCTCTCTCTCTCTCTCTCTCTCTCTTTGCCCACGTTTTGTCATTATTCACCTGAAAGCACCTGACGGGCGTTCAAGATGACTAACGTTCGTGCCGAACTACGTTTTTGTAGCGAACAGTTAATGCTGAACGAATTTAAATGAACATTCCATTTATTTAGCCACCAAAAGCATTTAAATAAAAATGGATGCGAATGAACGTAGGGCTATTTTCGCAGTGGCTTCCGCGAGATCCTGACATGACCGATATTATAAGAGTATAGCCTACACTCTGCAGTCGTGTAGCGCAACTAATGAAGAGATCTGCAGAATTAAGCGATATGCCGAGGACGTAATCCCTCAATACGATGATTTCACTTTTCGCTCACATTTCAGGATGAGACGGGCAACCTTTGTTCTCTCGGTGTCTTTCCTGTCAGCAGTCTTTTTTTTCAGACTGTTAGGTATAGAATACAGAATAGAATAGAAAACAGTTTGAATATGTTCCCGAACTTTAGGTAACGCTCGCCGTCTTGAACGCACGTCTGCTGCTGCGAAGAAGGTAATATTTATCTAAAATATATTTATCAGTGGGCCAGATTTTTTTTTGCACAAATTAATTTGTTGCAGTCTTAACACGCCTTGAATGGGCACCACTTTATGTAGTTGTGCTGATTATTTCTTTTAAGTTATTTCTTATATCATTATCCGAGTAATGAATCAAGGGGCTCCCCAGTCGGCATAACGGAGCACTAGTTAAAGAATTAGGATGATAAATGTGTAGTAGTTTTAAGAGGAAGACATCTTTACCTTTTGAGTTCACTTTAAACAGTACAGCCTTCTTATTAGAATACTGATACTATCGCAAGTATTAGTGTGAAGAGAAACTTGCCTTGATTCAAAGGGGAGTCCCCAGCCTACCAGAAAATGTCTCTTATGATGTAGCTATAGTTGATCAGAAGGATGAGGCCTGGCTTTTTCCAGGGATTAGTCTGCTCTTGTCAGGAACAGATGCTAGAGTTTCAGAGCTCAGAGCAAGCAGACACGGCACCAAAAACACCAACATCTCACAAAAAAAAAAAAAAAAAAAGTGCTGTTCTGCTCAAGGTGAAAAGAAAGTCCATCTCACATTCTGAGTTGTTGGTCAGCTCTGCCATCGCACAGGGTAGTCTTGATCTGGTTGGCCTTGTTGTCTATTCTTTGGAGGGGGGGGGGGGTGTCACTTACCCCCCGCTGTGCTAACGGAAGAGATAGTTCTCATTTGAAAAGGAAAAAAGTGAGAGTACATTTTCAAAACCGGTTCAAAAGTTAATGTAACAAGTGTGTGCTACACCATCATATGGGACTGAATTTAGACGAAACGTTTTTCATGTGAAAATGCACCTTAAATTTCAGCAGACAAGAAAAATGTCATTATAATCTCTATAGAGAAGAGAGCCTCTTTCAGGCTATGAAGCATTTTGGTTAGTAAAAGGCACTGAACACAAGTGAAGGCCTATAGTTAGTCCTACAGTTTCATGTTTGAACCTTGTTTGAACCCTGCCTATGATCTGAGTCAGCAGTGGGACGGTGCTGACCTCCTCCCAGCGAGGGTAGAGCGGATTTAAATCAGGAATGAAGGGTTCCTCAGATTGCTGGTCCTCCCAATGGCACATTAGAGGTCAAAATTTAGCCATTTCTTTTCAGTGAGAGATACAGCATATAACGTCATATCAGCACCAGCTGTCCTGTAGAGCTGGGGCTGGACTGGGAGCAAAACTGGGTTTCTTTTCAACTTGACTGGCCCACCTTGGCCTGCTCTACACACAAAGGCTAATATCGGCACTAGGGTGAGCAGAAGAGAAGGAAATGAAGGACAGACAACCATGTGAGGTGGTTGGAGATTGTAACTGTAAACGGGAGGGCGGGGGTGGGGGGGGGGTAAGTGGGGTTGAGTCATTCATTTGCTGATGGGGTGATAAAAACAATTAAGTGACTGTAAAAAGGGGAAAATTATTAAAGAAAACTGATACACATCACAGTGATAAGGTACATTTCCAGTTTTAAACTGTTTTTTCGGGGCGACATAGCTCAGGAGGTAAGAGCGGTTGTCTGGCAGTCGGAGGGTTGCCGGTTCGAGGGTTGCCCTGTGCGTGTCAAAGTGTCCCTGAGCAAGACACCTAACCCCTAATTGCTCCCAACGAGCTGATTGGTACCTTGCATGGCAGCTTTCACTGTTGATGTGTGTGTGAGTGTGAATGTGAATTGGTGAATGAGAGGCATCAATTGTAAAGCGCTTTGGATAAAAGCGCTATATAAATGCAGTCCATTTACCATTTACCATGTTTTAGCTGACACAGTAGAGCTGAAGAGTTCACTTGCCTATAAAAGTAAAGCAAGTGCGTCTACACTGTTCAGGAAGATTAGTCTGCACAGTACAGTACAGACACCTACCTGAGCCTCTGACCTCTGTCAGATGTAGGAACGTGCACACACACGCGCACACACACACACACAGACACGCGCACATGCACATACACACACACATACACGCACACACATACACACACCATTCAGACAGTTCAGTTCTGGGTGTAGGACCATTGCGCGAGGGAGTAACTTGACTTTGGAACAGCTCTCTGGAAGTTTCTAAAAATGTGCATGTAAACATGCGATACTATAAACTTACAGGAACATGCGGCATTTGAGTAATATTCTTTAAAAGTGGAGCAAGGAAAGGGTACTTCTGCGGTTCCATTCTCTTTAGTGAACTGGCCTGCAGCTAGCACACACGCTATACCCATGCAGCAGTTTTATAGGTTAAATGGAAATGGTAACGTGTCAAATGGACCAGCGGCATAAGGAGGAAATCAAATCCGATGCGGAACAAAAGGGGGGGATCATCTCTGACCCCTAACCAGGGTGACCCTTTCAAACCGGCTGTGAAATACGGTTGCTTTCATGTCTCGTTAAGCTCACGTCTCAGGATCGAGGGCAGGTCAAACGTGAGAAGGGCCCTGGGTGCAGGAGGAGAGCTAAATGGACGGAGTGCAGCACAGAGTGTAGCACAGTGGGTAAGGAACTGGGCTTGTAACCGAAAGGTCGCAGGTTCGATTCCCGGGTAAGGACAGTGCCGTTGTACCCTTGAGCAAGGTACTTAACCTGCATTGCTTCAGTATATTTCCAGCTGTATAAATGGATACAATGTTAAAAAAAAAAAAAAAAAGTTGTGTAAGTCGCTCTGGATAAGAGCGTCTGCTAAATGCCTCTAATGTAAATGATAAATGGACTGCATTTATATAGCACTTTTATCCAAAGCACTTTACAATTGATGCCTCTCATTCACCCATCCACACACACACCAACGGCGAAAGGCTGCCATGCAAGGTACCAATCAGCTCGTTGGGAGCAATTAGGGGTTAGGTGTCTTGCTCAGGGACGCTTCGACACGCCCAGGGCGGGGGAATCGAACCGGCAACCTTCCGACTGCCAGACAACCGCTCTTACCTCCTGAGCCATGTCGCCCCCGTGTGTGTCAGCGGATGCCACGGCCCTGCCCGTCTCTGCCCATAAGGAAAGGACAGACGCAGGGAAGGGGGTATGGCAAAACACTGGGCTGCTACCACAGCCATCACACCCAGAAAAAGGCCGTGGAAATGTGTGGCTATATGGTTAGAAGTCCTGATGTTACTTAAATTGTTAGCAAACAGTAGCGAGAGGAATTTTCCTCTGGCTTGACACTTATTTCCTCCACTGCAATGCTGTGATTAGTCTACCAATGATGGTCACACCATTACTCAAGTACCAGGGGTCTCCTGGGGTCAGAAGTTTGGTATTTTCTGGGGATGAAAATAATCTGAAAGTAAAAGTCTTCTGGGTACTACAGCAGTCTATGGAGAAGGGCTTTACCCAAATCCTTTAATCTTGTTAAATGATTCTGGGGGCTACAACAATAGACACAATTTTAAAGGTATTTTGCATAATGGGATTGGGTATGAGACCTTCAAGATAAGATTAGTTTAGCCAACTCATCCAGACACCGAAAACGGTGGTGAATTGTGTATCGAGTTCCAACTCCTAAAGGATGCTTTATTCCTTGAGAGAAGTTTTTTGACCGAGACAACAAGGTTAAAACATTTTCGCTTCGTGGTGAGTATGATAGTAGATCTCGCGTGACGTCACTTTTTATCAACAAATTCCAAGAACAGTCGTTTTATGGCTGCCTATAAATAGACACTAGGGCGCTTTAAACGGACATTGGCATTAATGGGTTGACCCAGTCAAACATATCTAATAGAAATCTTAGCCTGTGGCTAAAACTGATGGAGGATTCGATTACACATAGAGAACAGTGCTTTTACTGCGTCTTAGAAAGCTGTAACTTAATATATTTAGAACAAGATAAACGGCACTGATCAAGTAAGTATATAATAAACTTTTTTCTAAAACGTTTTCATCGCAATACAAACATGTTCTTTACTCTCTACACAATATGTTACTAAAATGAAATATGTTGCATTTGTTCGCAACGTATTCACGCACTATAGCCGCGTTTCCACCAAAATTACCCGGAACTTTCAGTCCCAGGAACTACTTTACCAGGAACTAAAAGGTTCCTTCAGCCAATGGTTGTCTGCGTTTCCACCGGGGTCTAAAGTACCGCGAAGATTAGGCAAATTAGCCCACTGACGTTGTCGTCGGTCCATCTGTCATATGATTTCTTCTGTAACCCCATACTACCACCGAAGTAGCCTATATTATTTTCTAATAACCGGGACAGCCCGGAGGGGTTTATTCCACTTATATACAACGGGTTACCAACAATGACTATAGGCTATATGGTTACTTTTGTATTTATTGATTTTCATATATCCTCTCAAACACATTCATTAACAGCAGAAAACATGCACACGTTGTAAACAATTTGCTGTTTTATTACTTTCTCGTCGTCAATTCCATATAGGCTAATCGCAAAATGACAAGAATAGAACGAAAACTCGGACTTGCGTGAAAATGTAAATTAGTAGTGGTACAGCCACCGTTTGCTTTCCTTCGAAGTTACTGCTAGCCGAGCAGCGAAGTGTGCCCTCCAGATGCGAACCATGCACCATAAATGAGTCAATAGTCTTCCTGGTCTTTTCGCGGAATTGAAAAATGGCAGTAAAATTGAGTAAAATTACGGCAGTCTGAAAAAGCTAAAGGGAAGATTACTAGAATTAACCTGTTATTTTACCCGGATAAAAAGTGCGGAAGGTGATTTCCAGTTTGCTTGTACTGTATCACCAATGTTAATTATGCAGAACTACCGCATACCTCACATAACTGTATCAAACGTTTTGAGTCAATTACAACGGGCTAACAAAGAAAATCCGGAAGAAAATATTCAGCAACCGAATTAATCCGTTTGAATGTTTTGGTAGCCTACGTAATATGCTGTCCCAGCACGAATGCTTAGCATTTTATAAAACGAATACTAAAGCAAGAAAAGAACAGAAGAGCACACGTTATAATTCCAAGACGTTGACAGACTATAACCAAAAGTAGGCTACTGCGCCGCATAACATACAAGTTTGATTTGAAGTTATTATGAAAATACATTGGTTTGCCGCGGCATATTTTCAAACATGGCGGGTAATGGCGGAAAATAAATACAACACAAATGCTACGAGTACTCGACCAATCAGAAATGTTCAGCGCTGCAAGCTCCACCCAAAAGGTTCCTGTACTTTCGGAAAGTACTACCCCCCGAGCAGGAACGTTTTGGGGGGTAAAACAAAGCCCCCAGAACTAAATTTAGACCCTAGTTCCTGCGGTGGAAACGCACTGAGTTCCTCAAAAGGTTCCTAGTTCCGGGGTATAGTTCCTGCGGTGGAAACGCGGCTTATGTGTCTTGTAGCCTACTCACCGTACAAGCAAAAAAGTCATTCATGTGTTAAACCAAGTGTATGTGGTTGTGATTCTACCAGAAGGAAGGCAAAATTATGTTAAACAGTAGAGCTGCGAAAGAATAACCTCAGTCATTCCGTTTAATGTATGAATGATGATGGTTTTTACAATGGTGACATCTACGAACCAGCGACGAGAGAGAGAGAGAGAGAGAGAGAGAGAGAGAGAGAGAGAGAGAGAGAGATGAGCAACTATACAATCTCACGTATAAATAAAGGATCCCCATTTAAAAGCTCAAAATTTAAATCGCCTCATGCTCCTCAGAAGGCGAGTGTTCTTGAAGTTTCTCCAGAATGGGCAGTAACTCCTCAGAAGCATCAAGACAACAGAGGCAGAAGGTCATGGAGTCTTACCTTCAGCTTTTCAAGTATGGGTAGTTATTTTCTGCCATTGTCAGCGTCTTGGTAGTGCGCATACATATTGATGACTATTGTCAGAATAAGCGTACCCTCAGACCATCGTCTTTTTTTTTTGTAGATATGATTAAAGACCGCTATTCAAACATCAGGTTGGCATAGCACGTAGTTACAGCTGGGTACCATCAGAACGACTGTCATCGAAAGTTGACAAGGGTATTCTGATGTTTTTATTTTACCGCTTAACAGTTTAAAATTATCCTACGTTATTTTATTGCTTATATACGTATTGCTCTTTAAAATGTTAATTGTTTATAATTGGATATCATTAAATTGACAGTCGTTCATTGATTCGGGTTAACCAGTTGTTAGCCTATTTAAAGTAATGAAGTAGCTGTGGTGAGATGAGATGTGGTATTCTGGGTTCCAGTGCTGAAGTTTTCACCTACTACCGTATCATCACTTACATGTAATCATTTTAAGTTTTCTCCAGGAATGAATGAGCAAATGTCGCTGAAATTATATAAAGACATATTTAATTAGGCTACGAATAAATAATGGTAAGGCTACTTTTTCATATACCGTTATTTAATTTTTGTTCATTTGTTTATGTTGTGGCCATTGTGTTGAAATTGTATTTACTTGTTTATTTATCGGTGTGTTTGTTTTTTATTCAGCTGATGAGAGCGCCGGACACCACTCCAGCTCGCGAGGAGAAACATTGCTTGGAACGAGACGGTGTTTCTTCGGCATCACCGCGAGCTGCCGCACAAGCATCATCTTTGCCAACACCTCGGACTGTGCAAGCACGAGGCCGGTGGGCTTCAAGTTGCCAAGAACATGAACATCCAAGTCCTGCCAGATCACAAGCTCTCATCTGTTGCCCCTCTGAAACCGTACAACAATGCGGAAAAGAAAGACGTGGAATTAATTCTGGTGAAGGAACGGAATGGGGCCCAGTATATAAACTCCTCAGTTGTCCCGTCCCCAAGCTCCAACGCTTGCCCACCAGCATCCAGTGAGGTCGAGGAGAGAGAAACTTGGAGCAAGAAAATTGACTTTCTCCTATCAGTCATTGGATTTGCAGTGGACCTGGCCAACGTGTGGAGGTTCCCTTATCTATGTTACAAAAATGGGGGAGGTAGGTGTATCTTGGTAAATGGACTGCATTCATATAGCGCTTTTATCCAAAGCACTTTACAATTGATGCCTCGCATTCATCAGAGCAGTTAGGGGTTAGGTGTCTTGCTCAGGGACACTTTTACGCGCCCAGGGCGGGGAATCGAACCGGCAACCCTCCGACTGCCAAACAACCGCTCTTACCTCCTGAGCCATGTCGCCCCTAATCTTAAAACAAGTTCAATATAAAATGCATTGTTTAGTTGATAATTCGGTAACTTACTCTTAAAATGTTTAACACAGTATTGCATAAATAATCAAATCCTAAATTTGAGAGGATAATACCAACTTCATTTCACATTTTTAAACATTTCCACAAAGCGTGTCAGTAGTGTTGATCTGAATAAAGAAGATTTGTTTACAGAAAAAACTGCAGTCTCACAATGCTAAAACTTAATTAGCTCAGTGTATGGACAACCCCTGTTGATTTTAAATAGCATTTGTTTGAGAAAGTTCTTTGCAGTTTGGTATACTCCGTGACCCTCAATGCATTAAAATCAATCATTCTATCAGATTAACTTTTCCAAAGTACTCTTTGTGCAGTTTGTTCCATGGATTTATCCCAAAAGAAGGCTACTAACTCAACTAAAGTATATTTGTAATTTCATAAAAACGAAAGTCTCTAGTTCCTTCTCTTAAAAGTGGAAGTTCTATCAAAGCATTTATCTAACTATATGTTGGTCAATTAACAGATTTGGTACAGCTATGGTTTTGTATCTGTAATGCTACCGCCTACATGAAGCCATTGAGCCCTATTTAAACACAGATATAAAGCAGTTTTTTTTTGTTTGGTACAACAATGATGAAAGAATAGCCTTACGCTAAGGAAGGCTATTTATTTGCAATACAGACCATTTCTCCACTAAAGAAATCCACAAATGCTACCTGCATGCACTCTCAGAAATAAAGGCACAGTGGAGGTACATTTTTGTTCTTCAATGGACAAATTTCCCAAATGTACCCTGAAAGGTACAGTAATGTTCTTTGGGTACTAATAAGTATCTTTCACAAGGGAAAAAATTCTTAAACCCATGGCTTGGGGTACAATTTTATGTACCTATAGGGTACCACTCGGGTTACAGCACAAGCATTGTCCCTTTTTTTTTTTTGGAGGGTGACAGGGGTACAGGGGTAGGAGCTATGCAGAGCTAAACCTATATCGGACAGGATACATATTATAGAGAGAACTAGAGCAGTGAATGATGCGTGGAAGAACCTGCCAGTATATGTCTCAATCCAAATCATAAATAAATAAATAAAAGATGCTCAACAAACCAAGCCTTGAATTTTAAGATCTTTGTCATATGCCAAAATAAGAGTGAATGTTTTACTTGTGTATGTTATGAAGACCGTAATGAGACTGTTTGAGACTTTGAAATGAATGAAGCTGCCTTGTAATGTCCTTTGCCACCGCAGGTGCCTTTTTGATTCCTTATATCCTATTTCTGGTGATTGCTGGGATGCCTCTCTTTTACATGGAGCTGGCCTTGGGCCAGTACAACAGAGAAGGGGCTGCCACTGTGTGGAAGATTTGCCCCATTTTTAAAGGTAGGTCATCAAACTGTCCACCTTAACAGGGCCAGGCATCGAGGGACCTCAAAAGTTATATAAAAATGTAAAAAATATATACTGATGTAAGATCTACCATGTTGGCTTTTTTGAGGTTTTAATTAAACTTCTAGCCACTGAAATATATATATATATATTTTTTAAGAGAACTATTTCAGTAGGAATGGTAATGGACTTAATTTGCCTAAGCTGGTTAGACTACATTAAATCTTTACAAAGCTGAAGCAGTTCTTAGGTATCCAAGACTATGTTTGGTAATGCTGCACATTTACATTGGCATCATTCATGTCACACTGAATCTAAATTCCGTTTTTTTTTGTTCTTTGTTTTTTTTTTACAGGTGTAGGTTACACCGTGATCATCATAGCTTTGTACGTCGGCTTCTACTACAACGTCATCATCGCCTGGTCCCTTTACTACCTGTTCTCCTCGTTCACGAGCGAACTGCCCTGGCTGAAGTGCGGCAACAGCTGGAACAGCATCAACTGCACGGACCCGAAGCTCATCAACGGCTCCGTCCTGGGGAACGGAATGTCGTACTCCAAGTACAAGTTCACGCCGGCCGCCGAGTTTTACGAGTGAGTACCGAGGGTCCTGTCCGCGCATTTTGTTCCGCCTGCCCTGCGTCGTTACGCAGGGCTCAAGATGAACAGCGATATCACTCGGGAAAGGTACATCGCGAAAATAGTGGAGATAACTTCAATCCAATTAAAAAAGTATTTAAAAGAAGTGTGTTTACGTGGCATTGCATTATATTATTATTTAGCAGATGCCCTCTCCCAGAGCAACTTATACAAGTGACAAGTTAATATACGACCCATGTATACAGCTGGATATTTACTTAAGAAATTCAGGTAAAGTAAATTCCTATAGGCATGGTCAGTTCACAAACCATTATATTACACTGCCATGCAGAGAAATGATACAAATTTCTCATGAGATGCATTTCAATTTTGATTTGTTATATTATGTAATTATACCACTTTTCAATGCTTTCTTTCAAATGTCACCACTCAGGATGTCACCATTTCCCCACTGAATCTTTTGGCCCAACAGGGCATTAAGTTTTGGGGAAAAATATGCAGACAATTGTATGTTTTGGTGGAGAAATTAGCAAATACATTATTTTGGAAGTGAATTTGCAGGCTTGCATGGTTTTAAATGTTAACGTCAAAAGAGTCAAAACCCACACCCACCCCTGCCAGCACACACAAAGCATCTCTGAGCCAAAAAGCATGTAAGTTACAGTACAGTACCAACCCAAATTCCTCCATTTTGTATGAATCCATTCATATCATGAGCTTCAGAGCTCCCATGTAGCGTACTCATCACAGAGAAGAACCTGTGCTTTGATCTTAAAAACTGTCCCCTACCTATCTGATTAGCTTGTCTGATGTCTAGTCAGGACTGATTGTCTGATTCCTTACAGATCTGGCATGGCCTCACTTTGTCTCACTCAAAAAATGACATTATGAGGTGGGGATGGTGAATGAGGGTTTACTTCAAACCCTGTAATCTAGTTCATTTTCATACTAGTCAGCTCTCAAAGGCAATAATCACATCAACAGCATTAAATAGGTGTGAATACAGAATTTTACAAAGATATTGAAACCAAATGCTTCTGATAACAGAAAACTGTGTTTGATAGTCAGACATTATCCACATTGTTATGGCCTGATTCCAGGGTCAAATGAATATTAATCTGCGATGATGAATGTGTTGAAAAATGAGTATCACTTCCATGTACTTCCAATGGCCTTCACGTTCAAGGCAACTACTCAGAAAACTTCAGCTCTGCGAAAACGATGTGTCCTTTTCCAGGAATATGTTAACGCGAGGATCTGATACGCTTATAGCACTGAAGAAGACTAAGTGAGCATGGAAAGTTAGCCAATCACCAGCCGCTTTTCATCCAGCATCCTTTGCTTTCTTTCTCTGTGAGAGGGAGTCTCACACAGACAAACCACATTAATTCCCAGTTTATAAATGTTACATAGACAGGCGAAGTGGTGATTAGATGCAGTGATGGCATATAGCTCATATTCGGGGCTGTAAAATGCGCGTATTAGAAGACGAGGACTATTCTGGCTCGTGGAAGTGGGTCACTGTCATCGAAAAACATTGCGCAACGTATCCAAATTCTGAGCAACTCCTATCGCTATAGTTCTACGGCACGGCATATGAAACAGCTTACTTTCAGCGTTTGAAGTCCACAAGGAAGCGAACCATCTGCACTTCAAAGAAAGCTAATTTTGCCATTACCCATGTGAAGATTGGTTCTGTACCCTGGAGGAAGCTGGTGAAATGTTCGGGACAATGTACGGCCTTATCACTCAGCTGATGTGCAAATTGTTTTGCACAAACAAACGTACTGTGGCTACGTCAGAGAGAACCGCGGGGATGATAAAAAGCCCTTCTTCTGCGCTCTTTTTCCCTATGAAGTTGCCTATGTTTATATTATT
Organism: Anguilla anguilla; assembly: GCF_013347855.1. NCBI lineage: Eukaryota > Metazoa > Chordata > Actinopteri > Anguilliformes > Anguillidae > Anguilla > Anguilla anguilla. The sequence goes on along the minus strand of NC_049216.1, from coordinate 30,641,160 downwards.
AATGTTGGTGCTCTTTCAAGAATTTCCTCTTAACCTTCTTTTTTTTCCCCCCTCGTAGATTTGAGCTTATTTTAAACTTGCGCTGTGAAGCTAAAGCAAGGAGGCTCACATTGTACTCTGCTGTTCCTCCCCAGCTCTTGGCTGTCACAGATAACACCGGTCAGAGCCACATTTTCCACACTGGCCTCTTAATCATTGAGAACCTGTTTGACAGAGCAAAGCCCCTCATACTGCTATTGGCCCCAAAGGCCTGTTGTATCTTACCTTACTGCGTAATGCTATTCTGCACATTGAAATTAATATTCATTTTCATTCACCGTTTTCACTGAATTTTCAAAGTCCCCAACTGCATCATCGCGGACGTGATTGACAGTCCAGGACGATCCCGTGCACAAGATCGTGTGCTTTCAAACGATTCTGTCCAGAGGACATTTTTTCTCCCATAATACACAGTGAAAGACGGAAGCAGGCAGCGTGGCATGGGCATTAGAGTATGGGAGTGCCTGCCAATCGCCTGACTTCAGAACATGCTAGTATCATGTATCAAGCAACGGGCTCAGTCTGCGTCCATAAATATTGTCGTTCACTCCTGGGATGATAAGATGCAGTCACACGCGGGGGGTGCAGAGAGCAGATGCGCTTCTCCGAGTTGCTCTTAAAAATGAGTTACGGGTTTTTAAAGATCTGGTAATTCTGTCTCATTGTACACGAGCACTTTGACCACAATGCTCTCGTACAATAACAGGAATCTTCCCTGCTTGCCTTGGCTATGCGTATTAACTCAAAAGTCAGTACATTGAGCTTCTACGACTTCTGCACAAGTAGAACCTTTTAGCCCTGTATGAGAACGCCATTATTACAAATGGAGTTTATAGCAAGCCTTGCTCTTGTCACTTTTACGAAGTGTTCGGGGGGGAAATCCAGACCTCCACAGAGATAATGGAAATGTTTTTGGGATGAAAGTTCAGGTTGCCCCGCTCCAGAACTCTCTAGAATGTCTATCGAGATGTGACGAGATTACGTTTATGGTCAAACCTGAGACACAGGTGAAAGTAGCGACAAGCAGCACCGATGTCCTACGCATCTTAAATCTGAGAGAATATCTTTGCGGTGTTCAGTTAAAGTGAATCCAGCGTGAAAGTGTGGAAAAATTCAAATCTAAGATACCAAATATCAGGAAAGAACTAGAGAGGCTGACAGATGCAAGACAACTTGGAATCCCACACATCAGTGCTGCGGCATTGCACGTCGTTAAACTGTAACAACCCCTGTTTGTTTAGACACAGGAGGTGCGAGTAAGTCACTGACTTGGGCATTCTCCCAACACCTTTGGCCTTGGTTTAGCAATAGACTTTGTTTCTCACTGGCAGGGTCTTGTTCACAAACAATAAGACATGGCCCCTTCTTGGCTGTCACTACGGTGCTGGGGGATGTGCTAACCCTTCGTTGCCTCTCTGGATTTTCACAGAACTGTGTGCTATTGTCCTCACTGATAGTGTCTGTTCTACAGAATGTACAGTGTTGTTGGTCGAACACAGAAAAACTTCACTCTAATGAAAACCGAAGTGTAATTATCAGTACGTTAGTAGTGTTGGATGTGTTAAGAGACATAAGGCGCTTATGAGTTAAACATATAAAGCGTATGTGGTGCAATAATAGTGGTCCAAATAATAAGCCTATAATTCTCGGTGTCAGTCTATGAATGATCTAAGATTGAGCTCTGATTAAGTGAGATCCCTGATGATTCTAACAGGACCCATGTGTGCTATCTATCTACTCAGTGTCATGCATTTTATGTATTTTATTTCATAAGAGCATTTAGCATTAGACTCTGTGTTAGTACAGCTGCATAAAACATAATCATTGCATAACATAATCACACAATCACTATACCCCAAAAAAACAGAAAGTAGCTATTGAAAGCCAGACCAAACATTGTGTGTGTGTGTGTGTGTGTGTTTAGTCATTTAATTGTTTTTTTGAAATTTAGTAATCATATTAAATAAGTTTAGCATCATACGGTATTATTAATTTGTCCAATTCTTATTAGTGAACAGAAGTAAGCTGCATAAATACCTTTTTAATTGAAACATATTGTAAAATATTTTGCTTGCATTTCTGATTTCTTAAAATATAAACCTGGTTTACCGGATTCGTCTGATATACTTATCAATAATTTTCACTGTAAATATTTAGCCATCTATATTGTACTACACTTCTGGCCTGGATCCATAGTAAATCACATCCTGTTGTAGACGCACCTTCATGCGTGCCAGATAGCCACTGAGATACAATCTGTAGCCAGTTGAATAAAAGAGGCAAAGGCTAAATATCTGAGCGATATCAGCCATTGGATTGGCCGGCTATTTTCGGTTGCCTTGAGATTACATTTTCTGGAAATGACTGGCTTAGATGTCTCAAGAAAAAAAGAAAAAAAGGAACTGAAAAAACCTAAAGAAGCCCAGGACCTTCAGATGAAAGAGACAGCAAGGATAACTGTATTAGAAGAAGCTGTGGACAAACTTACTTGCGTTCTGTAGCAATACACAAGACGTCAGATAGACTGCAAAGCACAATACCTTACCGTAGGCTTTTGCTTATTTACATAACTTATGTCTATCAAAGCTGAACCATCTGACAACAACATTACCTCTCTCAACCTAACTCTGAATTGATCAGCAGCAGCAGAGGGAATGCATGCTAGACATTTTAAATGGCTCTCTGTACATCTTCAGATTTACTCTGGGATTTTCAATGTTCAGATTAATTTTTTTCAATGTTGTAATTTATTCAAGTTTATGGAGCCAGGAGCATTGTGTAACCCGTTTAGCAAATCCAGATGTGATGTAGTCATCACACCAAGAGGTCACTAATCGCATTATCCCAGTCACACAAATGCACCACCAACGGTCCAGGACGAAAATCAATCACTTTGAATTATTACCACTTCACAGGCCCATATTTCATTCATTCACTGGAGTTTGGCTCACCAGGATGGCCACTACACTCCCTCGGTAGCAGATTTTCTTATATACTAGTTAAAACTAGTATATAATAACCATGTTTCTCGAGATTACCATGGCTTTAGAGATGCATAGTCTTCACGACCTACCGACTATTTGCTTTGATGGCACTTTGGGGGGAAAGTCACGGGCGCGGTCTTCATTTCTACTGACACGCTCATTATTTCAGTCAGTGGTACTAAACTCAACATCAGTAACCTCATTTGGACAGGAATATTTGAGGTAATAAATTCAATAAACTAAGTTTTGGTTACAAAGGATACAAGTCGTTAATCAGAATCATGAGCTGCCTTCATGAACAGCCAGCATGACCTGGCAGTCATCTCTGTTAGCCTCTGTTACCATTTTTTGTAGATTACGCATTAAGCAGAACCCTTTGAATACTTTCTGTGTTGATATGAAGCCACCAGCCTCAAGTAACATCCCCGGCAGCGAGAATACAATGAAAGTACAGATGTGGTTGCTGGAACATAAAAAAAGCACTTTCTCTTTTATATTTATTCCCCGCAAAAGCTAAAAAAAAAGAGTTAATCCTATGTATTTTAGTCATATATTTATACTTGAAATCTTATTTCAATTACTTTTTTTTCTGGTAAATAAAACAAAAAGATTGCCAATGAGGTGAAAGTCTTACTCAATTTTAAATTTGGCAATGGGATAAGACAATTTCACTCGTAACTTAAAACAAGCCAATATTTTCTACTTAAAGAAACAATAAGATATTTTAAACCTCAATACAAGACAGACACTTGTCAATGAACCTTTGAACACAAATAGCGCCCCAGTCTGGACCCTGGAGACTTAGCTAGTGGGGTCAATTTTAATCAGTTACCAGCCAAGGCTGCAGAATTAAGGACAGACTGAGGGGCTACACATTGTGACAAAGACTTTCTTCCCTCATCATTGGCCATTTTCCTGAATTGCACACCACAAGATACAAGTTCACAATGTAAACATATAAACCATATGATTTACTCCTAAGGCATTCTTAAAATTATTGCATACATTCCATTTTGTATCTGGCCAAGAGGACAGATTATTTTTTAAATAAATATTCTGCTGAACGTTTGTATGTTGATGCAGGGCTTCAGTGATCTGCTGAGTGTTATTTGATTTTAAGCCCTGTAGGGCCAGCCTGGAGGGCATCTTTCTGAAACAGTTTATACGCCTCTGCTGATGCTTATAGGAAATGGCACATGTCAGAGCTATTACAGATCCCATTGAATCAAACTAATAACAGGTATAGCTCAGGAATGTATGTGTGTCTAAACGAGGGGTTAATGAATCTGTGTGTGTAATTAACTGCACTTGTCACATTCCTGCTGTTTACTTAGCATTCCATGCCTTGCATATCTTTGTTTTATCTTGGATTTCACTCGCATGCACACAGTAGTTCCTGCTTATCAGTTACAGCAGGCCGGAGTCAAAGAGCATAATTGTCGGTCACTGTTTGTTATTTTTATGCCAATCCTCTAAAAATGCAATGGAGAATAACTCACTGAAAAGTATTATCTGCTGAAGGGAAATGGATCTTGTTATCATAATTTCCTGCTAAAGTTACACACACCATTTGTATTATAGAACTAGAAGTCCTGGAGTGTTAAGCCACATATCATAGTGTATATCAGAATATATGCAATATATGAGCGTCAAATGTAATGTCCTAGGTTGTTCTCTGAAAAGGCAAGTTCAGACCAACACATTTACAGCAGAGAAGATGATTTCTATAAGTTCTCAGAAAAAAATCTTCAGAAATAGCCAATTGACAAGAATAAGCTTGCATGGGAAGTGCACTATTTATAACAGCTAGCACTGCTAGCCAGCTTGTCACCAGTCACATTACATCATATCACATCAGCTGCTTTCAAGGCTTATATACTGGGTTTCGTCTAACTCCACTCAAAAATGTCTTCACTTTCATTATCTGTCTGTCTTAATACCAAATTCAGAGTAAAAATATAGTTCAGAAACTTTTAAACGCAAGATGACAAGGTAGTTCTGCATCATTTTGGAGGTCTGCTCTGCTCTGTTCTCATCTGTGTAGCCCTAGCCCCGCCCACCCTGTGTTCTCTGTCCGCACTGTGAACGTGCAACAGGAGGCAGGGCAGACAGCCGTCCTGATTGGTTGTTAAAATTTAGGCACAGTGAAATGAAGAGTGGCTGATTTCAGAGCCTGGGGCAGTCAGAGAGACTGGTTTTCTTTCTTAAGACCTTTCAACTTATTGATGTCTGTTGGGATGTTTAACCATATATGAACAAAAGTGTACTTACAATAAACTTACATACTGCGCCTTTAAATGAGACCATGTATTTTGTTTCTTGAGCACCCCTACAAGGGTATTTTGAATAGAATACAATAGGCAACCCTTCCAAATTATTATCCAAACAAATCTTTTTAAGCATCATTTACCTGTCCCGTTTGAGTGAGTTTCATGTCATGCTTTACATTTATAAAAGCACTCACTGAACTTTATTTAGAACATGTGCTGTTTGCTTACAGTGTAAAAATATATGGGGACATTTGGTGATGTCAGGCATTTAAGCTGTAAAAACTGCTTTGGTCAATTTGCAATGACCATTTCTGGAGGCATGTGAGCTTGGTGGTTAATAAAAAAAAAAAAAATGAAAAAAAAAAACAGTTTCAAAGATTTTTTTTTTTTTTTTTAAATGGCTGACCTCACGCTAACCTCTGTCCTGTTTGTGTGTGCCCCCCCACCCCCACCCCCGGCCCAGGCGAGGCGTTCTGCACCTCCACGAAAGTAAAGGCATACAGGACCTGGGTCTGCCCCGCTGGCAGCTGACTCTCTGCCTGATGGTGGTGGTCTTCATACTCTACTTCAGCCTGTGGAAAGGGGTCAAATCCTCCGGCAAGGTACCCGCGCCACGCCACAGCAGCTGTGCCCTGGAGCCAGCGCATTCGCCGGCGCACACGCACGCACACGCATGCATGCATGCACACGGCCGCGGCACACGGGCATCACACCAGCATCGCTCACGGGCACGCTCTTCAGCTCGCCCACGCACACACACACACACGCACACACACACACACACACACACCAGCACACACACACACCAGCACACGCACACATACGCACACACACACACACCAGCACACACACACACACACCAGCACACACACACACACACGCGCACACACACACACACCAGCACACGCACACGCACACACCAACACACACACACACACCAGCACACGCACACACACACACACACCAGCACACACACACACACGCGCACACACACACACACGCACACACACCAGCACACACACACACACACGCACACACACACCAGCACACGTGTGCAGTGACAGGCACTAGCATGATGTAGGGTGAATGGGTGGAAATGTTCAGTGCTCTCCGAGAGGTGGAAAGAAAGGTCTTGTGCCAGCGGTACATTACATTGCATTACAAGCGCTCTTACCCAGCTTATCCATAGCATTTACAACGTATCCTTTTATATAGCTGGATATGTACTGAAGCAATGCAGGCTAAGTACCTTAAGGCTGAAGGGCACAACGGCAGTGTCCTACCTGGGAATCGAACCTGCGACCTTCAGGTTACAAGACCGGTTCCTTACCCATTATACTACACTGTCGCCCCGTGCAGTAATGCCCCTCCCTGCTGGTTTGCTCCCCGTCTGTGTGCAGGTGGTGTACATCACAGCCACCATGCCCTACGTGGTGCTGTTCGTGCTCCTGATTCGGGGCATCACCCTCCCTGGTGCCATGGATGGCATCAAAGCCTACCTCCACATCGACTTCAAACAGCTCAACAATCCCACGGTGTGACACTGGCTACTTGTCTGTCGGCTGTTCATGTAAAAATGTTTGAACTAATCTGCTGCAATGCAAATACTGCCCTTTTTTGTGAGGTTAAATATTAGGCTGAGAGTCTCATGTAAACAGAAAATAGGCTCGTGCAGGCAATTTTGATCATGTAGATCCTTTTCGTTTAACATGAATCATATTGTCCCTACAGTTCATATCAATGAACACATTCTTACGCAAACCAGAGGTTATTTTATTTCTTATCTATAATGAATTATGAATTACTATTAGATACAATATTTAGAGAAGGTAAAAAAAAAAAAGAATTCCAAGCAAGAAGGTAATTTAAATGAAAAAAGAACAACTTGTAAAAATGGCCAACCCGACAGGTGATAGTTGTAATTAAAAGATAATTATACTGCTTGTGTTGCTAATATAGCAGTTAAACTGAGTGTTGCTAACAAGCTACTAACTAATAAGCTGTTTTTATTTTTTATTTAGGTCTGGATTGATGCAGCCACTCAAATATTCTACTCCTTGGGTGCAGGATTTGGAGTTTTAATCGCATTTGCCAGCTATAATAAATTTGACAATAACTGCTACAGGTAAGACTGAACTGAATTAATGCATTTTGAACACCGTTATTTTGTGCATGACTGCCAATATGCCAATGGACAGGATCCCAGCAATTATAATATGATCTTTATCAATTATATTAGTTTTTTTTTTTTTTTTTTAATATATTTTTAATCATTTTAATATTTAAAAAAAAGTTTTTAAATTCTAAAAGACCTCACTTCTTAGGCCTCCACTTTGAGCTTTTGGCAACGTTAGTCATGACAGCTGAAGGTGATCCAAGAAACACAAGTTTTATTCTATAAAATTGTGAAATGAAAACATGTTTTTCATGCGTGCACATTTTTATGACTTTTCCTTTAACGTAGAAAACCTCAAACACTCTTTGCAGGAGAAACCAAAACATTTATTCTGGATGATGTAAGACAATGGCTTGTAAGCATCTCATTGACCAGTTAAATCCTCATGAGGTCTCACTGATACCATTGGGTTTTAAACCTTACTACATATCAACAAACAACAGGGCCAGTGTTTACGAATGAGTGTTCTACAGTTCCAACAGTTCCGCCAACGATTCCACGATAAAACACTTGCACATATTTTTTTCTCGTCAGCTGACGGACGTAAAAAATAGACGAAGATAATGTTGCTTGGCCATTAGTCTGCGTTAGCTAGAAACACCCAAGATTGCCTGGAGAGGAAAGTTCCTGTTTTTCTTTCATCATCACAACAATGCTGCAGACTGGCAGAGAGGTCCTACAGACCTAAATACTCCATTAAATCAAATATATAGATGGGCACAGACAGGTTAAAGACCTGTTAAAAGTGGAGCGTGTTGCGGTTACTGTTGCCCTAACAGAAACTATGAATGAACGAACAAACAAACAGACGAACAAATGAACGAGCAAATCTGTTCGTTTCCCTGAAGGGAATTGATTTTACACAAGAACCCGAGTGTAAACATAAAACATGATGCATCATATTATTGGTACCTTTGGTACATACGAGGAACAAAATAAATCACTGTTTTGAATGTCTTGCCTTTCGTGTTTAATAACAACGTGAAAGAGTACAGTGGGAAAGAGCGAGTCTGTGGCCTGTCTTCTTGTAGGGACGCTCTCCTGACCAGCACCGTCAACTGCGTCACCAGTTTCTTCTCTGGGTTTGCCATCTTCTCCGTGCTGGGATACTTGGCCTTCAAACACGGAGTGAACATTGAGGATGTAGCAACCGAAGGTCTGTTCCCACAAATCTTTCATCGTTCAGTGATGTGCTACGTGGCATTTCAGAGATATTCATGTAGAGTGGTTGGATAGAGATTTGCAGTCCGGTCATTTTGGAGTTAGGTCAGGTGTGATTTCAAATATATTCTATTACACTACAAGGAGGAGCAAAGACTTTGCTAAAACAGGTTCTAAGGAAAATGTCACTTTGCTCAAAAAACCGGGAAAAAGACCAGGACATTTCCGTTCTCAGAAAAGATTTAGAGATTTAAATTTCTCTCTTTTTTCTACACCCTTTATACCCTCTTTTCACCTCTCCTGTCTTTCCTTGTCTACTCCTCTATTCCCTCATTCTCTCTCTCCTCTAATTGTCTTTCTCCAGTCTTCTGATTGAAGAGATGCAGAGAAATCCAGGCCCTCTCAGCTGTTTAATTCTGCATACAGCAACCTTTTCAAGTCTTTAAGCCTGATGATTAAAAAAAAAAACTTATTTCCTTCTTTGATCTCATGTTTTTTTTAATTTTTTTTTTATCTGCATGGATGTAGGGGCAGGCCTAGTGTTCATCATCTACCCTGAGGCCATCTCAACTCTCCCAGGATCGACCTTCTGGGCCATAGTCTTCTTCATCATGCTCCTGACCCTTGGCATTGACAGCTCGGTCAGCACAACGCTGTTTTTCAGTTTATTTGATCATCTCAATTTACAGGTTATGGCTCTTGCCAGGCAATGTCATCTCTATTTAAACTTCTCATAATATTTAATCAACGTATGTGGTTTTATAACAGTTGCCATACGTGATAAGTCAGAAATTTCAAACAAAGATTCACGATAATGATCATGAACATGGTGCTGCTCATTTATATTCAAGGTAATAAAAATAGGCAACTTACAGCAGTTTTTGAATAAAAATAGCTCTAAGAACTGTATATAGATACCCATGATAATTCACAAAGCGCTGGCTTCAATATCTTTTTTTCTTTTTTTAAATTTCCCCCAGGACCTTTAGAATCACATTTAGGCAAGCAGCTGATGTACTGTAGATGAAATTTTCTCAAATGAGAAAAAGTTCCATACGTCCAGACACCGTTTTAATGCTACATTTTCCAATGATGCACTGCTTTAATTCTAGTATTGAATTTTTACCAATAAAAAAGTTATATTATATTTGTATTTTTTAATACGAGTCACTCTTAAGGTCACACTGCAATATCTCAGTATTTCTAAAATAACAGAATTACACTTAGAAGATGGTTTTAAAGCATTCAATTGCGGTGTCTGTACAAGACATCCCTCAATGGACACCCCCAAGCTTGCTCTCTTGCTCCCTCATCAGCTCCTGTAGTCAGTGTCCTGTCCTCCGTTCCCGCCTCCTCCTGCGCTCTTCTCCTTATTTCCCCCGCCTCTCGTTCCAGATGGGCGGCATGGAGGCGGTCATCACGGGCCTCACGGACGACTTCAAAGTCCTGAAGAGGAACAGGAAGCTGTTCACGTTCGCCACGGCGTTCGGAACGTTCCTGATGGCCTTGCTTTGCATCACAAACGTGAGTCCCCCCCCCCCCCCATTTTTAACATGCCCAGGACTTCTCTGTGCCCCTTTGCAGGTTAGAGATAAAGGCGGGACCCCTTTGGCTCCTCAGCAAAGTGCACAGCGACATATCCAGCGTTAACTGAACGTGAACAGAGCACACATTTGAGCAGATTTAATACAGAATATTTTCTGGTGTGCAGATGGATGCCATAATGGCCTTTTTATTGGACTGCTGCAATTACCCGTTGGGAAAGAAACAGCCTGCAGGGCACACACACGGTGTAAATCATATGATCAGAGAAAATGGAGGGCTTGGACAGAATAAACAGTTCAGGAACGCAATGGCTGGAGGTTGTAGGGCAACTTGTTGCTAACAGGGACTGGTATACAAGTAACGCTGATCACGTTAGACGTGAGAACTGAAGGATGAAGCAGTTTCGCACAGTGAAGACCAACGTGTCTCTAGATAGAACATCACCGAAGAGGCTTAGTTTTTGCTTGAACTACGAGTTCATGGTTGTAAGAGACAATGAAAGGACTATCAGTGGGTCCAAATAGAAGACAGGTGCTTTTCAAAATGGATGGCCAATGCTTTTTGATTTTTGACTTGTATTCAGCTTTCACACAAATGTTGACAAGAGGAATTCAGGGTTCGAATGTCTAAAATACCTATCTTTACAACAACAAAAAAAAGGGAAGATTTAGTTGCAAGTTAAAATTACAAACTTGAATGTCAAGTCTTCCTGATTATTAAAACCGTTAAAGCAGTTTTACTATGTTAAGAGATACTCTGCAGTCCATCCTTTGAAATGTAAAACATCAGGTTTGGGGGGTGATGATTAAGCCTGAAGATTCTCTGAACTTATGCCATGACATACACAAGCACTGCGACTCTTTCGTGTTTCAAGCTGCACTGTTATTCTTTTTTCTCCTGTAGGGGGGGATCTACGTCCTGACCCTGCTGGACACCTACGCTGCAGGAACTTCCATTCTGTTTGGGGTGTTGGTCGAGGCCATAGGAGTGTCCTGGTTTTATGGTAAGTTCTTTTCACCTGAATTGGCACACTCGCTAATTAAAGGTGTCACAAATCATTTGACCTTTGACCCTTGTCACGTTTAACCTGGTTACTTTCCCGTCACTGCACTGTAGTTATACCGTAATTTCCCCCAGTGCTAGCATAGCCTTGGGCCTCTTTCCCAGCGTAGTCCATTTTGTGGGTCCTATGTGAACACAATGGGGGGACGGACCTGGTGGCTAACACGACAGACTGCAGGCTATGAGCTAGTACGGCCCAGCATCCCCTCTGTCCTCCGCTGGGACACCACGAGCCACACGCCCCCGGTGTCTCCGCCACCGAGCCCTGCGGCACCTGCTGACATTTCTGCTGGAGCTCTCCTCTCCCCTCCTCTCCTCCCTGTCTGTGCCTCTTTTACCTCCTCTCCTCTACGTTTATACTCTCTGACAGAAAGAGGTTCTCTCACTGAGGGTAAGCACACACGATTTCTGCTTTGATCGCAAGAAAGAACCGGGCGGTTTGAAGCAACGCAACTCTTACAGAAAAGCTGTGATTTTAGCAACGCGGTGAAATTGCATCTAATGGAAACAGAAAATTTATTAACACCTGGATTGGATTTATCATGTTGGAGTTAAATATATAATACTCAATGTGTATTTTACATGGGATGTCTTTTACCCTGTTGCATCAGCATGTTTGGCCTGGTACTCAGTTAGCTGTGTTTGCTTGTCTCCCAGGTGTGGACAGATTCAGTGAGGATATCGAGCGTATGATGGGCTTTAAGCCTGGCCTCTACTGGAGGCTGTGCTGGAAGTTTGTCAGTCCCGCCTTCCTCCTGGTAAGATTTTTGAGTGGGGGGGGTCTTATTTATAGAGCTACCCCCCCGGCTTCCTCTGTGTGAACCAGTGGCAATTCATCTACATCACGTAGTTCATGTAGCCCTAGCTTCCGCCCAGCCACTGCTTGACTGAACATTGAGCATTATCACATGCTGTTCTACAGCTCATTTCCAAACATCATGCCTTTGACCTTACAAATGATTTAAGGTGAGTGGGTTTGATTTAAAAATGGCCATTTTAGTGAAAGTAAGGAGCTGTCGGCAGTCTGGGTTTAACTCATGTTAAAGAAGCAGCAGGGGTTAAGACTATACTGCCTATGTATTTCAATCACCGGCTTGTCGTGACTGTAGTGTAGTGTAATTACTGTAAAGGACACCTATAAATAGGCCACCCTAGAAGAAGAGACAATCTCACCGGGCTCTGACCTGGATAAACAAAGAATAAATGAATCGATATAAGAACATGTCGGTCGACACATGCACATAGCTTTCGATGGAACACATTCATTACTGTTATTAACGCTTTTTATTTAGCCAAACTTCTCCTATAGGTTTGGCATTTGCAAATACGGACTTGCATGTTTAAATGTAGGCTTGTTATTAGAAAAAAAGGTGGTCATTGCTTGATTATTGGGTACACTGAAAGTATAACCTTTAAATATAAAAAAGTCGGGGGCAAAAATAAAAAGGTGTCTATGTGGTGACGTCTCCTTTTGTCTCTTTAAATTTGATGTGCCGCCATTTCCATAGACTTATTCCATTTACTTTTTTCTCACTAATGTCAGAAATGTATGATGAAGGAAACCCACGCCTTTTTTGGTTCAACTTTCTTGATATTTGCAAGGACACAGTTATGGCAGTGGGATGTTAGGGAGCCTCTTTGACACTTACTTTGAAGTTAACAAAGGGCAAGTCCACGTGCATTCTGTTCTGCAAGGTCACGTTGAGTCAGAATGAAAGCCCTGCTAAAATAAGCAGTGCGTGAATCAATGTATAAATATTCTGAAAGCCATTGTTTGTGTTCAGAGTAAGACAATTGTGCTGTATTTTTGCACCGCGATGAAACATACATATTCACGCAAGTGTTTCGATGAAAGAATCCATTTTTGTCCTTTCAGTTTGTGGTAATTGCCAGCATTGTGACGTCCACTGGTGCCAGGTATGATGACTACATCTTTCCTCGATGGTCCAATGTGGTTGGCTGGGGAATAGCACTTTCATCTATGCTTTTTGTACCATTCTATGCCATCTACAAGTTCACCAGTGCCCCAGGAACATTTAAAGAGGTCAGTAGAAATGCTTTTGTAATGTAAGAGCATTACAGGTTTGTTGTAGAATTTGAGGCAAAACTAAAATAACAAAAAAATAATAATAATTGGTTCAATATTAGTGGGAATATCCATAGTGAAACATTTTGACTCAGATGTTGCATCAACCTCAACTTCACTTGAGTTCAGCTTTTGAGTTCAATGCCTTTGTAGAGATGGGTTTGCATCATGCTGCACAGAAGACTTTTTAGTGCTGCATATTCAAACTATTTGAAAAACCTTCCCTTGTCTCCGGTGATGGGTATTATAAATAGGTCTGTAATATAAACACAAGTTGACGGACTGCCGGATTGCCAACTTTTTATGAACCTAAGGCCAAAAAAATGAAAGAAAGTTTTGTCAAAACATTTTAGTTCTTTCACTCTGCACAGGCAAAATTATCAGTGCAGAGTGCTCCTAGGACTGAATGCTAGCCATGAAAGAAAATTTACTGAGAGCAATATGCTGTAAGAGCCATTTTCAGTTTGCTTCACACCTTATGTATAATATCCCCGAGGATATAATTTGTGCTTTGGAAAAAAAATATAATGGCTGCTTTGATGCTTTACATTTCAGAAGATAGCTTACTGCATCACACCTGAGCATGAACATCACCTTGTGGCTGAGGGCAATATCAGGCAGTTCAAGGTGAGTCTACGAATTGCATTTACAGCAATATACGGCAAACATTTAAAGTCAATGGTCAAACCAAATGCGCAGAACTATAGTTATGGACGATAATTGTGTTTTTTCCATTGCAGCTGAAGCACTGGCTGGCCATCTGAAGTAGAGACCTCCCGGTCACTGTGCAAAAGGTCAGAGAATGCTGGAGAAATTCAGCTCCAGTGCAGAGCAGCCTGCTCGCTCTGCCAAAGATCAGCGGCATTCCTTGGAGAAGAATCTTCTAGTTTGTGTTTTAGAATGATGTGCTATCTGTGCTGTCTATTTGTCTTGGACATTTTTTATCTTACTTGTTTTCTTTTTTTTTTTGTAAACATTTTATAATATTTAGTTTTGTCGTTTTTCTTTTTATAGATTTCTCAAACCTCCTATTGTTTGAAACAGAGATACGGCTAGCTAAAAATATAATATTTATCTAATGCAGCTATATATTTGCAGCTAGCTAGCAAAGAAGCTTTAGCTTTAGAGCTTCAGGTCAAGCCAGTGCTGTGTAAGCACTGGACCCTGGACTGTTTTTTTTTCAGTCCAGTCCGCTTTACTGAAATAAAAGTTAGCGTTGCCTTCTAAAACAAAATGTGACACTGACAACAGCAAGTTTCAGGAAGTTTATGTAGCTGAAGAGATAGAACTTGGAATAGTATGCCATAAGTATGAACCAAGTACTGTTCCACTGCCTGCATGGCATAGTCACAAACCCTTATCTAATGCCAACTTCATTTTGCATTGTGCTATCAATCGTATCTATAATCTATAGGGATTTACCATATGTGTATGTGCACACAGGCAGGTTTTTCAGATGTATAAATGCAAAAAGATCCAGATGCACTCAGGGTGGATGTTGGTAATCTGTAAGATGTCAGAGGGGTCAGAATTTTGGTGTATCCGTGCAGTGACGGACCGAAAGGACACCTTACACCGAATTCCTTGCATTATCTCTCCCTTCTGTCTCCGTCACAGGGATACCCAGCATTCCCTGTATACTTGCATATCCCAGCGAGCATTCTGGGAGCACTGGCAATCAGTAGGGAGTGAGTGACACACTGCAGCCAATCACTACATAAGGCTTCTAAATACCGCCAGCATATGGAGTCATATATATTCCTTACCCTGCAATTCCCTGGCAAATTGTCAGTATGCATTCCTGTCACACACGGATGTGCATATTTAAATTACTGCCTCTTACCCACCTTTGAAATAGCTTTATTTTGTTTTTTTGTTTTTTAAGGAGAACAAGTCAAGTGTGTCAGTGCCTTATCAAGCAGAGCACTAAAACCCATCCCAACTGTTTGCGGCTTCGTTGTGTCTTTTTATTGGGCGGTTTGTGGTGGTTTAGGCGTTATTCGTCGCAGACTTGTAGACTGTTCGGAGGTTTCTCCTGAGGCAGCTGGATGTTCGTTTCTTTTGGGCCGAACTTCTTGTGAAAGGTCTGAAGCCATCGCCTCTGATCAGCAAAACCAAATGCTGCTCTAATTTCAAATGACTTCAGCGAGTGCAAATCAGCGGCTATATTCAGGAGCACTGGCAATCATTTTTACCAAGAGCTGTGCAATCAATGTTCTTTAAAGACACCTGTAAATGCAACAAAAAGGAATTCCAGCAAGTTTATAGTTCACGTGAGAATTCAAACTGCGCCGCAGTAGATCGTACAAAACTGCTGACAAAAAAATGTTCCTCTGAATTATCATTAAATAGTGATGTTAGCTGCACATCTGTAACTGTACATCAGTGCGTACCTTGGGACCATTTTACCAATAGCTGCCATACAGTATAAGCTGCCAGCCTAATTGTGAATGAAGACTGTTCTTATTGAGGTCACTTTCAGTGTATATGAAAGATTTCTGGTCACACATTGATACAGACTATTTACCCAGTGTACTGTAAATGCTAAAACATTGCACACAGCTAGCAGAGTATATTTATGATGAGTTTGCGTTGTTGAAATCAAGTGCTTTTCTTACAGTGCATCAGTTCTGTCTACTTTACCACTCTGACAAAGATCAGTCTCTATTTTTGTGTGCTGCTGTTTTTATATATTGTGACTACTTATGTGCAAAACTTCATAACTTTTAAGGAATTGTTATATTTAGAAGTGTCTGATAAGGTCCATATGGATGCAGTAACATAATGATAAAGATTTTTCAGTTTATTGGCATTATGCTAATTCCAGGTTCAGCATTTATTGTCACATGATAGTCTGCACTGCCTTGATTTGTTCTCAGTTTTCTTCCAAAGACAGTATGTTTTGCATGCGTGCGTGTGTGTGTGTGTGTGTGCGTGTGCGCGTGCATGAGTGTGGAGGGGCGTATGTATGTTGAAGTGGCCTAGAAGTATTTTTTTTTTACTATTATACGTGAGAAAATAGCTCAGTCACAAATTATGCCTGTATTATCCAAAATCCGAAATGTTTATGAACTACACACTGATCAGTCAACAGTCTTATATGTTTTGTATGATAGTTTGCATTTTAGATTTTTACAGAAGTAAAATTTTGCAACAAGAAAAGTGCCAGAATTCCCATTCATAAACCTAGATTTAATCCACATTTGTTTGGATTCAGTTTAACTCAGTTAAATCTGCTTTTGTTTATTGTTGTTTTTTTTTTCAGAAAGAATTTGGAATGTTCAACAATCACAATACTTTACTAGTCAAATTATATTTGCAAAGAAAAAAAACCTACACTAGTATTTATTTGTTATTCCAAATTAAGAACAAATGTTGATTGAATCCAGGCCATAATCTCTAGTTCTTATTTTTTAATTAATTAAAATTACATTTATCTAAAATTCAACTTCTTTTTAAGATCCAAATAGGCAGTGAATAAGCAACTCATACACATACAGTATGAAATGAAAATATATTATGATGTATAAATATATTCTTTTGTTATGTATAATCTTGTATTTATCAAATTGTTTATAACAGAAAGTGAATGTAAATATTTTCTGCATAGCTGTTGACTGTTATATCATGGCATTTGATGTACAAGAGGAAAAATATTTTAAAAATGTATACTTCACTGTAACCTGGGGCAACGTTGCCAAATGAATGTTGACAAATAACCTTGGAATCAACAAACTGTGTTTACAGAATACTATGTACAAGGCAATGTCCTCCTGAACGTTACAGACTGTAAAGATAAATACGTCAAAATGTTCACATAAGTAAAATAAAACACCAGTGGATTCGACCAGGGATTTTGTGTAGAATTCTTGTTTCTCAGAGAATATATTGCATTCCCAATGCTTCAAAGATTTTATTTTTTGGATGTAGACCAACCAAAAATGTAAAAATAATTTTTCAGCAAAAGATTTGTGACTAATTACAGGTTCCAATTGGGTGTTTGTATTAAACAATAACTGAACGAGTGATTGTCATGGGGAAATAACCTCCTAAATCTCTTTCATAAATGACAAGGTCAGAGAAGCATGAGGAGACCTTCAGAAAGGGAAGTTTTGTTTTGCACTTTCAACAGAAGGCTGGACAAGGTCATTTCAATCTAAATTTAAAACAGAATATGTAAAATAATAATAACATTGTCAGTGTAAATAACCAAGAATGTAAGATTTAATTAGATATTCATGTTTTCCTGGTTTACCATGTTACCACCATACAAAGACCAGAATGCACTTATCAATATGCCCACCCTTTCTAGAACCAAAGGCACATTATACATACTGTAAGGTTCTTGTTACACATTCTTTCAAAATCATTTCTTGTCAATTAAATGTGAGACAACCCCTTAAATGCATTTCTGAGGCAATGAATTGTTACTAGGCACAGATTTGGGGTTCATTAATTAAAACATCCAGTTCAGTAATGCTCCTGCGCTGTGTTATTGCTGTGCCAGTGCCCCATGCCCTCACAGATTACTATATGACAGGGTGATGAGGGAAGACATATGACAAGCTTCAACTAAAACTGAATGAAATATCAATCATTTTCATAATGGAGAAGTGGCTCCAGGATCAACTCTGCATACATCAATATTTCAGAGGGTCACAAGATCCTCTTGTGCTGCTGCTCAAAAGGTATAGGCTAGTTACGCATACAACACAGCCAGAAATGCCCTTTGATGAGACAGCATGACTTCCCTCAGTGTCTGTTCACACCTTCAAGCATTCCAACAGGGAGTAGGCAACCGGAAGCATCTACTGTATGCTTTGACTGCACTTTCCTCAGAGATACACTGAACCAAATGACAAAATAGCTGCTCACTCATAGCAGACGGAAAACGTGAACCTAGAACTCCTTTTATTTCTGTGGCCCCATAGAAGTCTTCCCTCTATTGTATCGATCACCAGGCCTGCCTCCCCATCGCGACCACTTCCCTCCCCCCACTCCCCACCCCCCACCCCCCTTTTCCCGGCCTTCATCGTAGACAATTGATTTTTTCCCTCTTTTCGCTGAGTGAGGGCTTCTCGTTCCCCCGCCTGTCAGAACCTTTCTGCAGTCTGTCATTTTCATTATGGTCCCTAATCTCTCCTCACACCCCACCGCACAGGGCCTCTTTGACAGCTTTTTGTACTGTTGTTGTTTACAGGCAGCATGCTTTGCCATTGCTGCTGCGTCTCTCCCTGCAATATTCCGCATTTGCATAGTGCTTACCGGGTCAACTTTGCAGGCCCGCTAATAATGTCAATCAACCCAGAGGCTTCTCTCTAGCTACATGGGAGTCAATGGACCGCCATCAGTCACCCGTGAACCGACAGAACAGCGATATCCTTGTATTTAGGTCCACGCGTGCCGTTGAGCCAAGTCCTAAGAGATTCCACAAACTGTGGAAATCACAAAGAAAAACAGTGTGTTCATACAGTAGTGATCAAGGGTAATGGAGCGGTTTCTCCTGTTAAGCTGAAAGACATTTCACCTGGGCAAGGCATTATGGGACGAGACTTTCTGCTAAGGGCAAAAAAGAACGATATTGCACTCACACGATTGAATGTGCACTTCCCGCAGTACCCCAGATATTTAGTTGGCACTGAGTGTACCACAGAAAGGCAAGGTGAAGAAGGAGAAATAATGTAAATGTGAGCATTTATACGCAGGCAGAACATGTGCACCTGAGGGAGCCAATATTGTAATAATAAAAATAAATCTCTCGGAGCCTGGAGTCAGAGACTGTACATCTACGGAACAAACGAGCACAATGAAATCATGGACGATGGAGCCAATCCGCAAGACATTCCTTTAGATATGACTGCAAATCTTACTGGATGTTGTCCCAATGGTCAAGCTCGATAAAACAGAACAAACAGCTTCAAACCGCCACAGCAGACTGTTCTCCTGACTTAAGACGGTGCTGCCGTTTCGTTCACCGACCTAAAAAATTTACTGAACACAAACGGATAAACTGTCAGCGTTAAAAGAAAAGTATCACAGAATTATTCCAAATAACATTTCAAACTATACATAGCCTATATCATTGGGAGCCAGTTTCCTTTTTTTGGGGGCGGCTGTTACCCAGAATGCCTCACAAACACAAACAGGTTCTATACAGGAGCCTGTCAGGTAGGGTGTCAGTAATCGCGTTGCCGCCTGTTTTCTCATCTTTAGCCTCTTGGAAAAGGAGGACTGAACGCGGGTCTCACGTGACAGACAGTTGTGATCCAAATGGCATTACACAACACACCTCTCGCTGTGGCAGAAGCCCCTTAAACCACTCGAGTGCCCCGCAGAGTGATGTGAATGACATTCAGGCTCAAATTGGAAAGCCGGAGGTCAGCGTGAAATATTCCTGGTCCGGCCTACAATTTCGTTTTCTGTAGTTGAATTAGCGGAGATAATTATTTGTGCTGACAGCTGGTGGTTTAACCCTTCCCTGCCCAGAATCTAGTGAAAACAGCATGCTGAATATAAGATTTTAGTCAATTCGGTTTCAACATTGAAGGAATCTTGGAGCCTTTTATATTAAGTAAATGCGACTGAAATTACAGCATATTAAAGTTTTATAAAAATGTGCATTTATAAGGTCCACGTGTAAAGCACAAGGAAGATATTTTACGTAGAAACTTAGCATCATGTAAAACTATGCTTGCTGATGATTCAATGACAAAGTTGAATGGCAAACACAAATACAACAAACAAATATGTGACACACAATGACGTTCTTTTTTACCATGTGTTCATGACTTTTACAGTATTTCAGACTATGAAATGTGAGCATGAACTGTGGAGCGATATTCCATGGCGGCAAAAGAGAATTATTCTTCAGCATTTCCATTTTGTGCATATGTCTGCTTACTGAACAGTGATGTGCGTGCAGCATTCTTACGCAGTGTTTACCAGTGTAGAGCTCATATACACGCTTGTGTTTGTGTATATAATACGACATCTGCTGTGTATTCATGCTATAGGCATTCAGCAGTGTGCACAGAAAACAAATATCCCAGTAACCTCATTGTGGGGGTATGAACTGCAATACTCAGCCACAACATTCAATGCATTTTATCCTGGTCCACAGAGAATGATTTTGTAAAAATCCATACACTTCATCAATGATATTGTACTAGGTTGAGACCAGAGTTATTCTTCGCTATAGGCCCCCGTATTTGTTTCAGGAGAAAGCACGCGTACTCCGGGTCGGAAAAGGACAAACAGAGGTACAAAAGACAACGCTGAAGCACCTGCCAATCACCCCGAGAACCCCAAATAATCAATCGCCGCTTCGTTTGTGTGTCAGAGAAAGGCCCTGAAAGGCTGCTCCAGGCCTCTCCCGAAAACCTGCAGGATCACCCCCTTTGCCTCGTTTCTGTCGTCGTGCGAAAGCTCGCAGTGACTCTTCCTCCCTGTTTACTCAGCCTTCCCAGCGTGCAGCGTATCGCACGTGTGCATATCGGCCCGATGACGCACGGAGACCGGAGCCAAGAGCATCACACACTCTCAGTCAAAGCCGGCAGTTTTTTTATCGTTATTAGTTTGCTGCGTTCTGAACTCCACCCAAGCTTTTATTTTCTTGGGGAGCGAGTCTCCAGAGAGAGAGAGAGAGAGAGAGAGAGAGGGCGGCTGTGGATTCTGAAAGAAGGAGCAGACAGTCTGCCACCATCTGCAGCAGAGTTTCCCCACCTTCCCCGCGACTCGCATCCACAGCCCCCGAGAATTGAGCCGGGTCCTTTCTTTCCACCGCGCGTGCGCAACGCTAGCGCGTTTGCAAGATGACTACACTGCATGCGCTGTTCTCGTGTCTTTGAATGAACCTCTCAGCGATAGGTTTACTGTAGCTCTCCGAGTTTTGGCTTCATCAAACTCAAATTTATTCGAACATCATAGACCGATCAAGAAATCTCCAGAGTCAAACAATTCTCAAAAAAAAATTTATATAGATTATCATCTTCTATGAACATATTTGAAGTGCATAATACGCTCAATTCCATTAATTGTCATTATCATTAATGTTGTTATTATTAGTGGCCATTTGCATTTGTGACTGACAGGAAAACCAATGGCAGGCAGCCTCAGTCTGAACTGAGCTTTAGATGATGTTCACTTGTGAGCAGCCTCTCCCACTGTCCCCTGTCATTTCAGCAACACTTACCTGGTTCCTTGCTTTTGCCTCTTAATGCAATAAAAAGATTAAAACCATAAAATTTCAACAACTTTGTCTGGCCAATAAGACGAGCTGGGAACCCAGAGACAGACGGCTAATTGCAGATCTCTCTGATAATGCGATTGTGAGAAGAAAGACCTTTTGGGCTTACCTCTTCATTTCGAGAGCTTGTTTTCCGCTCATAATCCAGTTATGGCCAGAGAATCCATGTGACCATAAAGATAGAAATCTCTGCTTAGTTTTCGTGAACAGGACCTCTTCATGAAGCTGTGGCCAGAACAGAAGAGTTGTTGTTATTAAAAAGTTAATGTTGAGGTCATTTGTGCTGAAAAAGCATTAATAAGACGCATTCATATTCCATCAAAGCACATATCTCAACATTTCCTAGAACAGTGGTTCTCAAACTCGGTCCTGGGGTACCACTGTGTATCCAAAATTGCAATCCCAGTATTTTAACAAAGCTATTATTATTTTTCCTTAATTAGGTGCTTTCCATGTTCAGAGGGATTAGCCTATTTACCCTCTTATTTACCCTCTGTCAGATATAGCTATGCATGCCATAAAGAATAAAGTTAGGTGTTCACATTGTGCTTATTGTTCTGTATTGCAAACAATTACATAAAAAGAGGTAACAAAACATTTAACAAATTATAGACTGAAATGAATCAATAGGCTCCTAATTAGGATCCTGGACACACGTGTTTAAGTTCTTTGATATATTCTTCCCTTAAATTAAATAACACATTTCAAGTTTGGATTTTTATCATTTGTTTTGCCTTTGAATTTTTCATCATATACCAAATGGTTCAGTGGCCATGCGTCCACACTTTCATCAATTAGGAGTCTAATTATTCAACCCCAGTCTTTAATTTGATCAGTTAAAACCAGTTTTTTTTTTTTTACTTACTTCTCTTTATGCTGTCATTTGCAATATACCATAATGTGAATATGGGACTTTATTCTTTATGGCATGCGTTGCTATTTCTGACATGATGTGGCTTTAAGAAGGTCCTAATCCCCCTAAACATGAAAAGCACCGAATTAAGGAAAATTAATAACTTGTCAAAATTCTGGAATTGCAATTGTGGTTGCGACGAAAACCAGCACACACACAAGTACCCAAGGTCCAAATTTGATAACCACTGTCCAAGAATATATAATCCATGCTTCACATCACATAAGTAAATACACCATTTCCGAGAAGAGTTTGATGTCTGATATTGTGCTTGATAAGTAGACCACTCTTTTGCCAGCTGAATGGAGTTTATTTAATTTAATGTGGCTCTGGAGAATGAGAAGATGTTGTTTGAAAAAGAGTAATATTTTGGTCAAATAACCTTTTCTTTGTTGATTTTGAGGCATGAGATCATTGTTTTAGCTCCCAGAGAGGGGATACTAGGTTGTCAGCCAAAGTGTCTTCGTATTTGCTAAAGTTCATGACTCCACTGACCATAACAAGAGTCCCAGAGCTAATAGATAATTCCATAACATCAAAGATTCTCCTAAATATTTAGCCTAACAGTAGGTATGACGTCCTTTTCAACAGAATGCATCTGTCTTCCGACGCCAACCCCTCCACTGTTGTGCGGGGCGTGGAAAAAAGAGCTCAATTTTGGTGTCACCTGACCACGGCACCAGGTTCCAGTTGTAGTTCCAAAGGGCTGAACTTCGATTGGAAGCGGGTGTTATGGTCTGATGAGACCAAAATTGACCTCTTTTGTGTTTTTTAAATGCCTTTTTTTGCTCATCTTGATCAAGGGTGCCATAAATTTTGGAGAGCACTGCATCTGGATAAACAGCATTCTTTTTTATAAGCTAGCCAATGGAAGCCTTTGGGCCCTCTCTCACGCTCTCTTTAAATCGTGTATATTCAAGCTGAGCCATGATTTTTGATATGCTAACCTAAAACGGCGATGGTAGTTTTAGATAAACAATGAGTAGATCTACAGAATTAAGTTACCGCCGTCGCCTAAGAAGATTAATTGAATGGCATCACAAGGACGAATCTGCCGCAGAGCGTGATTTCCGTAGGGTTAGGGGAGAAAAGGCATCAGAGATGCTCCCGCAGTGCACTGCAGAGGCTGAACGGACGAGGATCAGCGAGTGGGTCACAGCAAGACAGCACCGCCCAAGATGCCGACTGTTTGGGACAGAGGAAGTCCGACTTCAACTGTATTTTTTTAATTCAGGAAATATTCTCAGAGGTTTGTTTTTCTGTACAAGCGAAAACAGAATGAAGAATGATATTTTTCCACTGTATTTTCCAGTAGAGATCAGTTGGTGACTGCGAGAGATGACACGGTCCGATAATGAACTGTGCTGTTTTTGTTGTTTGATGTATGGCAATGTCCCGCTCTCTTTCCACAGGTCCGTGCCAAACATGCATGTAAAAGTGTGTCTCCAGAGGACTGGTGGAAAGTACATGGAACAGTGTTGTTGTACTGAGATTGGAAAAGGTCATAACGAACCAATAAACTGACAGAGAGCAAACATTCTTGAACCAGACTCAGCTGATGTGTGGCATACTACACGTGAAACAACTGAAAATCAGCAAAAGTAATCCATTAATGTGCCAAATATTCACCATTCGTACATGTAAGGGTCATCCACTGGGTACATTTCACTATGCAGTACAAACAGGCAGCGTTGAGCCCTCTCCTACTGAGCAAAAGGCACATCAAAAAAGGCTGCAGTGGCAGTTACGACAACAGTTACAAAACCTTAATAAAACATGACCTTCTTGGCAACATGTGTGGGGGGGGAACTTCATGGGGTTTCAAAAACATTTTTTTTCTACTTCAAGAGGCAGGCCAGCTGAAAAAAAAACAACTTTTTGTTTGTACAGCTCTGTACATGGGCTCTGTTTTATTCTGTTCTACAGTACCCCCTATATGCAAGTTTCCCTGTACATAAAACTGCCCCAGTACAGGCCATAGATCAGGTAGGCCTAATCCATACTTCCTGGGCTAAAAGACTGACTGTTCCTACCTCTGCTGTTAGGGACATTATCTAAACTACACCTCAGGGCACTCCACACCACATGACACAGTCCCTCTAACATCGTCAGCGATTGCATTACAGGCCTTCTATAGCAGACGCTCTTATCCAGAGCAACTTGCACAACTTTTTACAACATCCATTTATACAGCTGGATATATACTGCAGCAATGCAGGTTAAGTACCTTGCTTAAGGGTACAACAGCAGTGTCCTACCTGGGAATCAATCCTGTGACCTTTAGGTTACAAGACCAGGTCCTTGCCCATTATACTACACTGCCAACTAGGCTACATCAAGCTTTTATCTACTTTCATTCATCCCTGTGCATGTAATAACTCAGTTATTAAATACACACACAAGCCACGTCCATACAGAGTTGGGTAATTCATGTATTCTGCTCCCTCTACTGGGAATATGCAACAAAAAGATTTTAAACTTTCTAAACTGGTTTCTCTTGGTGTTTTTAAATCCATGATTTAGGATCTAGAGATAGTCTCCTTGCCATGTCGATGTTCTGGCTATATTTAGTGCCATGTAGGCTACTATATTTATGATTGTGATTTTAAATCAATTTATGGTGCATATATGGTGTCTGTGTCTAACATTGTGTAATTGACTGTTGCAGCCAGGGCACTCCTGTAAAAGAGATGTTTAATCCGAATTAGCTTATAATGATTAAATAAAGGATAAATTAATTATGTTAATTTAACATAATAATGCTGCTGTCAGTCTATTCATTAGATTTGGAAAAAATTATTTGGTTGTTTTATCCCCCAAATCTCTATTACGTGATAGTGTTGGATGCCCTGTTGCTGTTGGCAATGATGACACTGACAGCACTGAAACCTGATGACTTCAATGCTTTTTGGAGAAACACATTTATGGATTTGAAACTGCAAAAACGCAACAGAGGTTATTGGGACAGTGTGATTACACAACCCCTGGGATCCAGTTTTCATGACCCGAGGTGGACAATTGTTTTTTAAATTCTTAAAATTAGTCCGTAGAGCAAATTAATCACTCCAATTACGGAATATATCAGTCTGGAAAGGGCTACAGAGCCATTTCTGAAGCTCTGGGACTCCAAGGAACCACATAAGGAGCCAAATGGAGAAATGAATCTTCCCAGGAGCAAGCTGGCCTGCCAAGATTTCTCCAAAGGCACAGAGACAACTCATCCAGGAAGTCATAAAAGATCCCAGAAGTAGGCCTACGTCCAAAGAACAGCAGCCCTCTCTAGCCTCAGCTAAGGTCAATGTTCATGACTCCACAGTGCGAAGGACACTGGGCAAAAATGGGATTCATCAGACAGTAGCAAGGCAGAAAGCACAGCTAACCAAAAGAAACATCAATGCTCGTCTCACATATGAAAAAAAATGGATGACCCCCCAATCCTTTTGGGATAATGTTCTATGGATAGATGAGTCAAATGTATAGCCTAACTTTTTTCACAACATGGGTCCCATTATGTCTGGCATAAAGCAAATATAGTATTTCACAGTAAGAACATCATACCAAAAGTCATACATGGTACTGATAGTGTGATGGTGTGGGGAATCTCTATAATCTAGGCCTAATTATAATGAGGAAACATTGATCGGGAATTGACAGTGTAATACTTTAATCTTCAATGACAGTAAAAACAACACCAAAGCAATTAGCTACAAGTAGAAGAAAACAGCTATTGTAATGAGGAATTTGAACATAGAAACCCCACATTGCATTGCAAGCCAAAATTAACTGGTGAAAATAAAATTTAGAACATTATGAAAACGTCAATCATCACACAAAGTAGGCTCTATTCTATCCAACAGTACTCTTACAAGTATTGGGTGGTATTTAACATCAAATGCCTAATGTTTTGTCCAATATATTTCGTTATATGTCCACTAAAGTCCCAAGCCGGATGCAGTTATAAGAGAAGATGAAATAAGAAAATAAGATAAATCGATCTGGTGTGCGGCCTGTACTGTAACATTAGGCAATTCCCTCTGGACAAGAGCGTATGTTTGCTAATTGAATGCACTAGCATTTAGATTTAACCTGCAAAACAAACGTAATAGCCTACATTCAGAATCAGTGTCACATTTTAACAATGTGATTGTGGAACTGATGGTCAACTAGTTGTGAAACTAAAGAGATAATATAAAAAAACTAGCGTTTTGGCTACCTGGTTTCTTCATGTTTAGTGATGTGTAACGCAGATTGTTCGCTACTTATCTATGATAACTACACATCATGGACAGGGACGACAACGATGATTATTATCAATACCACGTCAGCTAACGTTAGTTCACGTTACCTAGCTAGGTAAAATTTTCAGCAAGAACTTATTAATGTTTATCCCGAGCGCTTTTAAGAATGAATCCATCACCAGTCGTCTGGAGCACGTGTAATGTGTGGAAGGCATGAACTGTGCTCACTCACCACCGGTCCGACTTGCTCCTGCGGCCACATCTCAATCTCGTGCTGATCCCCTTTTCCTTCTCGGCTGTTACATGGCACGAAATTGAGTTGTAGGCTACCTATTGCGCTTTTTACAGAGTAGCCGTGAAAGAGCAAAAACCAGGCCCGAACCCCCAAAAAATAAATCAATTAAAATCCCCCCGTGGGGAGAAGAGCCCACAAACGTTGGCAAGAAAAAAAAACTTCTCAATGGGAAAAAATCTCGGGAGGAACCCGGCAATAGGGGGGAGCCTATCCTACGCTGACCGGCCTGTTTTAAAGTATGGGTAGAATGGAGGTAACATGAATGTAAAGAAGGATCTTGAGCAGGCTAATGTGTTGAGATATAGGCTGGTAAGCTGTAGCATATAGTTTAGAGGGACAGGTGCGTCAAGGCGAGGGCAGGAAAGAGGGCGAGGAACAAGACTGGAGCGATCCCAGAACTCAGGGAAAGGGAGGGCATGTTGTCCCAGGGAAAAAGAGAAAAGAGGATTCTACATAATTACTAGTACATTGGTTCACATGTGATTTCACCTCACCAGCCAAACCGCGCAAACGCTCAGTGAACTCCATGAACGCTATATGAACATGCGGCGCAGCAGCAAGCTCACTCCAGTACGTCACTTCCGGGTGTTAATCGCTACAGGTGGGCAGACAAGATAGATGTGTTTTTGGCGTTGCCAATGATATTATAAAATCGAGCCCAGTTGTAATTTTATGGGTTGTTTTCTTAGAACCTAAAAGTTGTACTGTAAAATTAATATTTATTTTTCTTTTATTCAAATTTGATTATTTGTCATGTTTTAATCAGTCTCAACTGAGTGAAATTGGCGCAGCAAGTCCTGTGGGTAGCACTGTCACCTCACTGCAAGAGGTTCCTGAACTTGAATCCCGGCCCGGGCCTTCCTGTGTGGAGTTTGCATGTTCTCCCTGTATCTGCGTGGGTACCCTCTGGGTATTCCGAGTTCAAACACAGTTCAAAGACATTTTCCAGGGCATATTCCTACCTCTCGCGCAATGCACACTGGGATAGCCTCCAGCAGGTATAGATAATGGATGGATGAGGGCAATTGTAGCCTAGACCTACTTTGTCCTTATACTATTTGTTTTTCCTCTTTTCATTAGTGCAGTCCTATGATGCATTATATAGGCTAACTATATATGACTATATTTTAAATCTCATGAAGCTGACTTTGATATAACAAATCTGACTTTGGTACTACAGAATGATAAATGATAGGCCATGCCAACCATTCTGAAAGTTTCTCAAGAGTGTCAAGATTCACAGAATCAACAAAAGAACAATGTTGAATGTTGTCGTAAGGACAAGGGTCTTCAAACCTGGTACTGCAGAGCCACAGATTTTAATGACTTTCATTGTTGTTTGGAACAAGACAATAGTTAACTCACCTCACCTGGCGTCTGGGCCTGAAATGGTTGCTGATTTTAAGGTGAAAACACAATTCACAAGACCTTGAGTTATGCCCAGCTCCTGTAATAATAGCTGGACAAACATCATAGAGCTGGAAATATCATGAGAGAAAACAATCAACACAAGCTGTTAAATTAGAGCATCATTTCCAAAGAATTGGTCCCCTGGCTATATCAGTTAATCATACTTTAGTTAGACAATTGTATTACACAATCTCTGAAATGGAAGTGGCAACCACAACACCATAAACATTTCCTGTGCGTCTGTGTGTATCTATGACAACATCTGTGACAGCATCGCAAACATCAAACAAGCAGAATGTGAGAGCAAGTATCTGGATGTCCAGTTTTTCTGCGCCGATTTATTCGGCGTGATGGCAATCTTGCTATTGCCTCAAGCTGAAGGGCATGAAAATAAACAGTGACAAAACAGAGTGTTTGTTCCCCCGGAGTTGGGGACTCAGGAGATCCCCATCTCCTGTAATCCTGTTTAGACTAGTTTGTGCCCTTCTGCGATGCGTCAGACGAGGAAGTTGCGATTGATGTTATCCTATACATCTGTAGCACATTTCCTGGGAGGCTGCTTACATGTGTCCGATGACCAAATCAGCCTTTCAAAGTCACAGACAAATGAGGTGACACATTGCCGTGAATACTTCGTAATTTCCATGTCTGGCGGCGCTGTTTAAAATAGCTAAAGCATACATGTAAAATGCGAAACATTAAAATCTACATTAAAAGAACAATCAAATGCTATTGCAGTATTAGGCAATGCCGCAGTCTTCTCAGCATTCTGATCCAACAGACCTTCCCTGTCTTTCTACATACAATGCTATCAAATGACGGTTTTCACAGTAATATGACTTCAACACACGGGCATGTTGTTCCAAGTTGTCGGTTAGCATCCAATCCCAGAGCAAAAGTCATAAATACATTACAAGGGTGACGCGTAACAATGGGCTAGTTACTCCAAAGTCAGTGTGTGTTATATTGGCACCCAGACTAAGGTCAAATACATATAATTTACTGAAACAATCACAATTATCAAAATGTGTTGCACTTCAAGAGAAAAACAGTATTTTCAAATAAAAGCTAAAAAAAAAAACGGAATATGCTAGTTCTTCTGCCTGGTGTAGGCCTTTGGTACTTTGAGATAGGCCTCCTTTGCACTACATTTTTTGACCTTGTATTACGCTTCATGCTCTGCTTTGTGCAGCTTTGCATAACATGCAGTATTACTTGGGATACTTTGAAGGTCTTTGTTGAATGCGTTGATGTAGTCTGTGCTCCTCCCTGGCGCTAAGGAATACTATGTGATTGCTGCAACATTATTTTATGGCACTTGGACATCATCTGTGGTAGGCTACACCATGTGGTATTTTGTGGTACATAAGGGATGCATTCCCATTGCAGTTATTACTTCAGTTATTAGTTTTTTGGGACTTTACAAGGCACAGCGAATACAAACTAAGGCACAAACATTTCATTTTGAAGCAAACTGCCAGCTCTACAAAGCACTGCAGTTTAAGATGTGTTCAGTGTGTTTGAGCCTGTGGCAGTGGCTAACTGGCAAGCATTGGGACTAGGCGGTCTGAAATTCAGGGACTGATGGGACAGTAAAATGTTCAAACTGTTTTTGTAACTTGGGAGCTTGTTATGAAGGAGATTTATGAAGCATGAATAAGGACAATGTAGTATTGCTTGTCAGTACAGTTGACTTTTTTCCATATAAAAAATTAGAAACTTTGTTTTTGATGGAGTCAGCAGTAGTTGTATATGTATGTACGTATGTATGTATGTATAAGAGAACATGTTGAAGGATATGAACTTCAAAACCAAAAACATTGCATGATACTAAACTGTTATTCTCAATACATTAAGTGAATAGCAGTTAGTCTCAGGTGAAAATATATTCATTGTACCTTTTAGCTCTGCATTGATTGAAGAGACTACCCTTGATTGATTTAAGGAGTGTCTAAGCGGTATTAAACAATTATTTATCATTATTTAAAATTCTATCATTTGTCGGACATTCTTGTCTAGAACAATGTATAAAGGTCATACATCCATTATCATAAAGGACTAAATGACATTGAATTAAGTACAACAATAACATTTCCCCCCATCTAGTATTTTAAAATGATTTGTTAACTTACATGTATAGTAACAGAGATTTCAAGACATGGGGAAAAAGAGCTTTTTGTTTTTCAGTAGAAACATTAGGAGCAGGACATCCATCATCTTATCTTTGAAATTGCTCAGTCCGTTACTCTACATCCGGAACAAAAAGTTTTCAGCAAAGGAATCATGCCAGTAAAAGTTGTCAAAAGCACAAGATGCACACTCTTAAATCAGAGGTGGCTGGCCTTTAAAACCACGAGGCACACTGAAGCTCGCACAGTTCGAAACTGCACCCGAACCTGAACTAGCAGATCAGATCACATGACATCTTTATTTTTTTGAAAGCAATATAACAAAGGCAATGACATGGGAGAGTACACATCAACCAGAAAAATAAAATAACCTTATAGAAAACAGCAGACACACACCTAAACTTTAAGGACTGAAAAGTAGCAGAACTTGTTCTGAAATTTTATTTTTGACCACTCCAAAATGTAAACATCTCCAAAACATGAAGAAAATAATTCAACCAAACTTGTTTCACATTAGCAGCAGGCTCCATGAAGCCCTGCAGAGTGGATTTATTTCAAGATGTCAAGGCTGCAAACTAAAGCCATTATTTGTGTTTAAATGAATTTTGGTGTCAAGCATAAAGGTGAAGATGGAAATGTAGAAGATAAAGAAATATCTTGCAAAATAGCATCGCAATCTAAATCCACATTGGAGACATGGAGCACCTTCTTCTCAAACAGGACATGCATCGGGAACAGTGTCTTTAGCAATTATAAATGTTTTTCAAGAAAAGTAGTCAAAGGGGGTTCCCAAATTAAATATATTTCTATTTAAGGTACAGAAATTATTTCTCCACCAGGAAGAGAAAATAGATTTGAAACTTTTAAACAAAGATAGCTGAGCCATATGTGGAACAAACTCTGGAAGATATTGTAATTGTCTACTGTTTACTTGCATACCTACATATCTGAAGCAAATTAGTATTGATAGTCCCAAAACCAAGAATAAGGTGTCATTTATCTTATACTAGAGAAAGGTAGATCTTGCCTTGTTGCATTTAATAGGGCTTAATAGGGCTTGATAGGACTTCTAGTATAGCATGCTAGGCATCTTGGAAAGTCAAGTCTAAACATGTTTTCTGGAACCTCAACTGAAATTACCATGATAAAATTTGGCATCTGATTTGGCTTCATAAACAGTCTTTACATATCCAGGATATTCCACCCGCTGTTGCAAAAAAACACTGTTTTGTTATCACTGATAATATTTGCACAAAATCAAACCAGTGTAACATTTGGGTCCACTTTGAATACTTTCACTACTAATGCTAAGTTTCAAAGTTTCGCAACAAGATACTAAATCCATGTTCCAGCATCACATGAGTGGGTCAGATAGCTGTAGTTCGGCTGATGCGATCTATAGCTGGGGTCGAAAAAAAAATCTTTCAGAAGAAAAGATTTTTGTTCCTACGTTATTACAATGGAGAATTAACCCCCCCCCCCCCCCCCCCCCCAGCTGAGCCCTGGGAGAAGAATACAAACACTGCTTTAATGGCGGTAACAGGCTTTTTCCATCCTTGGCAGGATTGACTCACTGCATTCTCGCTGAGCTCTGCTCTCAGCACTGGAAACACTGGGAGCACTGGGGAAGGACTTTGAAGCATCCCCTGGATAACGCCCCATTCTAATCAGATTGCGTTTGTGTGTAATTGGCCCCTCTATCAGAAATCTGTAATCAATGTCATAGTTAAACAGGAGAAGGATTTATTTCCCTCCCCAAAGGCATGCATATTTTCCCAGGACAGCTAATCCAGTAATGACAGCTTATTTCTGAAGGATAGGAATGGGTCCATAAAGAAGGCCGGAGGGCCCACTTTCCCAAGGTGATTATGGAAAATGTTTACAAATGTCAGATTCCTTCTTCTTCTTTTTCCCAAAATGAACAAATTTTAATTTTTCAGGGAATAAATAACATGTATGCAGAGGGGGAAAGTCCAGAGGTCAGAAAGTAAAAGTCCTGCCATGTGTTCCTTCCACCCATGAACTCAGCCTGTTGATTTCACTAATTGGTTCTACCTCCTGGATAAAGAACTGTGCTACTTAGCAAATCCTGGTGATTGGAACAAAATACTGGGGAGGACTTTTATTTTCTAAACCTGAATTTTCCACCTCTGAATGTATGTTGGTGACAACAGTGAGATGACCCTTTTCTTGCTTATGCCATTAATGCCTTCCTTGATAAAAAAAAATTAGCAAATTTAAACGAGCAACACATGGTCAAGGGAATGACATCAAATATAGTTAACACAAAACAAATCACAAAAAAAAAAACACTATTTAAATGCAGAGAGTGAAATACAATGCAAGAGAAAAATTGTACAACTATTAGACACTTTGCAACTAACGTTTCGTTTCACCTGTGGCTTGGGCCTTTAGGAAATAAACCACGCAGAATGGCCTCAATAATCAAACACGAGGTAAATACTGCCCTCATGTGGCACAAAATAAGAACTACAATCTTTTACCTCACAGTGGATACTAAAAGCAAATTTACACATTGTTTTAGAGATACACATTCAGCCCAGTTTGGTAAATTAAAACAATCTGCACAACTGTTCCTATGCCACCGTTTTTTACTTCAAGAAGTAAATATTGTACACCAAAAATTCAACATTCATGACTACCATTTTGTATGCATGTTAGATACATGTTACATATTAAACATGCTTTCTTTCAATTAAGAAACAACTCAGGAACTAGAAAATACTGGCTTCCTCAGTGAAGCCCTGTGTACTGTACTTATGAGTTGTGCAAACTCAAGAAAAGTTCCAGCCATTCTGGCTGCAGACGTATTTGCACATGGATCTTTTTCAGCATTCCGCAAGAAAGCTCAACAACGGGACTGTGGAAAGAGGCAAGGTTATCTCTGCAGCCATGTAATGCTTTTGGCATTAAAAATTTAAAAATTGATGGGTGGTAAAGCCTTTTCCCTACAATGAAACAACTTTCTGAAATATGCAAGAGAATCACAGAATCACAGACTCACATTCTCAATATTTAAGTCCAGACAAAAAACTGCACCTTTTCAGGAAAGCTTATGATCAGATATAGTCTAGATACAGTGCTGGAGAAGCGAGCAGGCACAGTGAGTGTATTATGGGGTGACAAACTTTACTTACTGTCACCTCTCAGCAGTGGTGACCCAATTTTCAGACACACTCTCTTGGGGGGGGGGGGTGGGGGGGGGGGATGTGGATGAGTAGTGTTCTTGCCTTTCTCATGCCTAGTTAGTTATGCTGCCATAGTAAACTCCTCACAGGGGTTATATGTTGCCCACTCAACTGTTTGTTTCTTTGTTTTCTACCCATAGCTCCCCCCTCCCTCTCTCCCTTCCTCCCTAACCCTCTTTTCTTTGTTGCCCTCTCTCACCAGTGGGGCAACTGCCACCCCCCCCCCCCCTTCCCTGAGTCACCCCGAAGCCTGCTGTCTGTCCTTCGTATGTCCACCGCTCCCCCCCCCCCCCCCCCCCCAATCCCTGGACCACCACATTCGGATGCTTGTCCGAAACTGAGCAATTTTGTATTTGTGAACCTACACCTTGAGCCGGACAAAGGATCCCCCCAAAATGAGTAAGGTTGTTTCTTAACTTTCTTCCTACCCCTCTTCCACTGAGTTTTTCCTTGCCCCTGTTGCCTTTGGCTCACTCTGGTGGGCGGGTTAGTCCTGAGTAAACTGTGAAGCGTATTGTGACAAATTCTTTGTAAAATGCGCTGTATAAATAAAACTTGATTGAATGATTGACTGATTGATTGATTGACTGATTGGTTACAAAATACAACATCTGGGACAGCACACATCTAATCAGCGCACTGAACTGAATAGATATGATTTTGTGTACTTTGTTACTGAACATTACCAGAGCATGCAGCCACGCAAACTGTATATTTTTACTTACCAGCAGACATTTTCAATTGCACGTTTCAAAGTTTTACTACACAGTACAGCATTGTCTCCCCACCTTCCCAGACCATTTTCTTTTTTGAGAAAGAAAAAAAAAGCCTTTAATGTGCCTTTTTCTTTAATTGATTACCATGCCAACCCATCAGGGGAAACTTGACCATCTATGCAACCCTGTCATCCTCCTAACCTCCCTGACAGGCAAATTAACTCTGCCATGGCAAAGGCCAAACACATTAAACAGCATCTGCTCACTCTAGACTGAGGCTGAGTCGAGATGCCTCATCTTGCTTAGCTGGCTTGGAGCCCACATCCCTGGAGCAAGTTTACCTTTATGAGTTCACCGGGTGTTTTAGTATTTTTCTGGCCTTCAGTCAGATCTTTCCAGCATCTGCACCTGCGATACCAGCATCTTAGCAAGCGTTATAATTACATTACAGGCATTTAGCAGACGCTCTTATCCAGAGCGACTTACACAACTTTTACATAGCATTTTACATTGTATCCATTTATACAGCTGGATATATACTGAAGCAATTTCGGTTAAGTACCTTGCTCAAGGGTACAACGGCAGTGTCCTACCCGGGAATCGAACCTGCGACCTTTCGGTTACAAGCCCAGTTCCTTACCCACTAGGCTACACTCCGTCCTATGACTTCTTAATGCATCTTGCAATGAATTTTGCTTTAAATCTGTTCACACCGAAGGTTAAGGTGTGAGCACGCAGGCCTCAGGGAAGCATAAAGTAAATACCTTTCCCCCCAAAGCGCAGCTGCGAGAGACTGCACAGCGCCCAGAATGTAAACACCCCGGCGTGGTGAGGGAGCCGTTTCTCAAACAGACGTCACGGTCGGAGCCGCGTGCCGCTCGGAAAACGCTGCTGCGGGAGAGACGGGTCTGAGACGAGGCGTTCCCTGAGCGCCAGGCAGCCCCCGCGGCTCGACGTGGGACATTTCACACCGTCCTCGTTTGTTATGAAACGCCAAAGAAACCTGGAGCCACGAATTCTGAAGCAAACATGACCGTGATGCAAAGGGATACCAGAGAGTGCTTTAATATGAGTGTTTTTTCTGAATTAAATCCTGCTTAGCTCAGAGTAGCATCAACTCACTGCATACCAGGTATCAAGATGTTATGCACACAGCAGTTGGTGCAGTCAAGGTGCACACAAACTACAAACCGCAGTGGTAAACAAGGGCTAACAACAAGCACCTCTACATGCTTGCAGAAGGAATGTGCCGGGGTCAATGTATCCTCTTTAGGCTACTTTACGGGGAGTAAACCGGTCACAGAAATCGAAGATTCTCTATGACAACAAGACTGGCTGGCTCCTGCTTCCTTGCATTCCCAAGAGAGTGAAGGAATGTTCGAGGCAAAAATAGGCCCCACGACCCAGGAAGGGCAAACATTTCAGGAAAATAGTTCTTTTTTTTTTCGTTTCAAATGATGCATTACTGTACAACAGTATCCCATACAAGGCCTGTTCAGTGGCCATACCAGGGCTCTGCAGTGTGTTGTCCACTATTATGGTTGTGGCAAACGCCAGAGGAAATGGCATACAAAGCTTTTTTAGGAAGGTACAAAGGGAATCCTCATAATTACGCTTCGAATGTCCCACCTACTTATTACGAAGTGACGTGTGGTGTGCGTCAGTTCAAAGCACTTCCTCTTTAATGAGTCACTGCCTGTGAGAGCGGAGCAGATCTGGCAAGTATGACTCCTGCACGCTGACCCACACTTACCGTACACAGCGCCAGGCAAGTTTGTTTTTTACGAACCAGCTCACATCCTGTGGGAACTGCCACGTCTGCAATATGCACAAGGGAAAGAGAGGAAGAAGCCACTGGATTTTACGACACTTAACAGCTTTGTGACAGACCCCCTAATTTAAGCAAGGGTGTGATTTTCGGTTAAAAAAAAAACGAAAACATTTTGATTACACTTGATATTGCACTCAGGAGTTCAGACACACCAGTGTGCACTTGTTAGTTTACGAGGGAATTTCACGGTATCTGACAGTGCACATTAATGTAAGTATGGAAGTATGGTTGGAATATTTGACGTCGTCCCCCTAAAACATATTGTATTATGTTTTAGAGGGACAACTTCAAATCAAAATTAAGGTTGTGATAGAAGAGTGGGCTATCACATTTTCATGGAGAGTGACGCTGACATCTTGTGGTTAATAATTCAAAAGAGAAGTCACCGTGCATCGGCCAGTTTAAAGGCTAATCCAAGTTTATCAGATAAAGGACAATATAAGATTGCAAAATGAAAAGGTCTGGAGCACACAGATGCAAAATGAGCACTTCGATGGTGCAAAATAAAACCGATGAGTCAGTTTTATTTTACACCATTAACAGGCCGACGTTGGATCCATGTGCTGCAGTCCTTCTCCTTCCGTAATCTTGTGGTTAGTAGTCTTACCACATCAGACTGCTTTGCCGTGATTGTTTTTGTTTAGTTTTTTCGCTGGCAGCCATGTACAGTAAGACCTAAAGTCTCAGGTACACTATGCCCTTGCTCATCTGTGAGTCATGTGCCAATTAACAGCCAGCAAAAGGGAAATCGTGAGCAACTGCCTACTGTGGTTTCCAAATGTGTGAATTTCTTTCTAATTCACTTTCTAATATTGATTTTATTGATTTTTATTTTTGTTTGTTTGTTTTTAAAGTTCACAGTTCAGGAAAACCTAAGAACTATTTCGTATGCAGTATCAACAATCTGAAGAACAACTTAATATGTTGTTATGTACCGGTAACTGACTTTTTTAAACCAAGTATTATAAATCAAAATAAATGCATGTCTAATCATGTTCCAAATGTTTTCACAAGCTGAACAGGCATTGATAAAAGAGAAATGATGAATGTACCAACCAAGATCCAAACACGGATTTGTACTCTGAAAATTGAGATTATTTTGCAGGCTGTTCAAGTTAATCAGCAGTCTTTCAAAAGAATTGTCATTAAGTACCTCTTTTGAAATTTAACATCAGCTGTTCAGCTCTAAAGAGAAGCACCCATCACATGGCCTGCCTAATGTTTTCTGGAAGACGCTAGGAGACCTAAGTTTTAGTGTTTGTGAGGAGTGCTACAGATAAGAGAACAGTTTTATGATCCCATGTAGTTTACACAGCATCATGGCTTCTCTTGGCACAGTGAGGTACGTGTCCTTGCAGTGGAAACATAACAGAGGGTTGCGGATATTACTCTGGCACATCCTGATTTGACTAAATACATGATGAAACGTTTGTTGATTGAATGCATGCTAAATGTGATGAGCCAGTTTTTTCACAGCTTTACACAATGAGGGTTATAAGATTTTATAAACCTCCCTAACAACTAAGCTTAAAGCTAAAATATGCTTAATGAAGCCAGATCAATGGAATTATATTTTTTTATGTTCCTCATGACTTGAATTCACGTTTTGGCAGTCAACAGCAAAAATGTGAATTCCTTAATCATATTAACAACATATTTCTTATATGTTCTTTGGTGACAACATAAATTTTAAATTATACATTCGTAATTGGCACAGGGTTAGCACAAATTTTACTTATATTGTTTAAAGAAAAAAATCCTCAACCATTTTGCAGCTCTTCTTAGCAAGCTGAACAAGAAGAAGGTACATATTCTAAATGTATTATCAATAACAAACCATTTTAAAGTAGAATATATATATGTTTTTTATTTATTTATATTTTTACTTCAATTATACACTTCTGGTTTTGCTAAAAGTTGATATAAAAATACAGTTGAAGGGAAAACTTCAACAAGACAATTTTACAAGAAACTTTTACATGTTTACTTTTTAAGAACAATAACAGGGCAAAATAAAAAACATCTCAGAAAGCCTGTGGAGTAAGCCTCAGCTCGCTCCAGCGTGCACTATGGAAATTGAGGGCGTGAAGCAGTCCTGTTCTTCCTCATTGTCATTGGTCCTTCCCTTTGTGTGGAGCGGCAGCTGCAGCTTCAGGAGAGCCACGGTCGAAAAAAAAAAAGGAGCAGCTCCTATTCAGAGCAAGCCTACGCGACCGACTGGGCTAAATGGGTGGAGCTGGGAAATATGGTAATTTCCTCTGGAGGAAGTGACCAAACTGTGGTGGAATGCACTGAGATTATTGGGAGTTCAGCGGGCTGCAGCGGGGAAGCGATAGCCGAGCCGTGGCTAAGGGGTAGAAGACCTAAACTCACGAAAAACATGCCCCACTTTACAGTGGTACCGGTGGAGGATAGCGCTCAGTCAAACTATGACAGCCTGGAGGGGATCAACTGGGTGGACTACAGAGACACGGGGCAGGGATATTCGGGATATACAGACACAGTGAGTTCTGATGGTAAGCCCTGAAAAGATTCCAACTTTTAAAAACTTTTTTTGTGCTCTGAAAACATTAAAGTGGGAGATATGGGGGAAAGCATGAGTATACAGATATAAGTTTTTTTTATTATTACTTTAAATGTGATTTGGAGAGTTTGAGCAGAAATCAGTTGAGCAGTCATTCTAAACTTTCTGTACGTTACCTTGCGGCTGTAGGGTAACCATGGTAATGTAAAGCCGGTGGTTCTGGTGACAGTTGTTGGGCAGTGTTTGATGGCTCACACCACGGGCTCTTTTAGTGCTTTATTCTGGGTACGCGACAGGCCTCCTGAAAGCTGACGCACGTAGGCAGCAGGGATCTGAGACACGCTGGAGCAGACAATGACGCCATGAGTCCTTTCAAAAGTAAGCAGATGGCAAAGTTGTCTGTAGTTACAAAGGCAAAACAACTGAGGTTAGGGAGGGAGGAGGGGGGGGACTGGGGGGGGCTGGGGGACTGTGGGACCGGCAAGGGGGGCTGTCATCAGATTGCCTGACGCAAGAGGTAGCAGGAGCATTCCCGAAATCAGACAGGCTCCCAAGTGTTCTCTCCCACAAAAGCCGAACTTTCTGTGCGTGCTGGAAAGTGTCTTCAGTTCTCTGAAGGGGAGCCACAGCATGCTGGCAGATTAACAGGAAAAGTAACAGTTCTCCTGCTTGACTTCATGACTGAGGCAGAGCTGCAGCCACTCCCTGGGACAGGAGTAATGGAAACGGGTGAGAGTGAGGAGTTTTATAGCCGGAGGGGAGGATTACGTGGGATCGGTGCAGATTTGTAAGGGCTGGCACGGAAATCGACGCAAGCTTACCCGGGGGGCTTAAAAAAGGGGGGAAGGCACAAGACTGTTCTTCAACTAGAAACCCCCCCGCCCGTCCCCTCCCCCCCCCCCCTTACCACACACACCCTCTACAATAGTGCCCGGCCTACCATTTAAGGGCTCTGACAAAATGAATAAAACTGGGAGTGTACAGTGGTGAATTATGTTAGCACAGTGGACTGGGAATGTTCTCGTCTAAAAAAACAACTTGGACAGGTCACGATGAAGTAGCCGGTCTCTCTGCTTGGCAACGGTCCTGAGAATCTTCTTTTGACGAAAAGATATAATTTGTATGTCAAGGCCCCGGCTCTGCTGCGTGACCTGTAACGCGAACCATTCTTGAACAATGTGGCACTGACACAGCGTCCACATTCACAATGGAGGCTTCCTGGTGTAATCAAGCTCAGGCATCTGGGTCTCTAATTGCTCCCAGGAATAGTTAGTATGTGTGAAACACGTCCATTTTTTCCACACCGTATTCATCCTTGTAAAAGAATCATGTCAGGCTTAACATGAGTATCATGCTTAGATCTTCCATGAGGGGGAATTCGAAAATTATAATTTAAGTGGCCTGAAATGACCTGTATGGTGTTCAGATTTTAATGTAAAAGGCAGACTTTTGTCTATGCCTTTGTTCTTGTACTGGCATTACAATTTCCCTTATATGTAATGAACTATTTCTGCCAATGTTATTAAAGCTGTGGTAGTGCTATGAGTTCTGCCACACTCTGGAGCTTTTTCAGGCTCCAGGAGAGAGAGAGAGACAGCAGTGAAGACAGCAGGAGGTTCTGGTGCTGAGTCTAACCGCACGATCGCTTGTGTTTGTAGAAAATGGAGGGCTTTGGGCAGAGGCAGACACACTTCTTGGCATTTATAAAGAGGGAGGGGAGTGTGTCTGTGTGTGTACGGTATGTGTGTGAGTGTGTGGGAGGGGTCGGGTGGGGGGAGTCACAGTGCCAGCCTTGTTCCAGACTCTGAGTAATGCTCCTTTCCCTCCTCATCTACACAGAGTGGCACTTGTGCAGGGTCGCCACTTCAGTGCAGACGCTGCAAACCATTACTGGCATTCCCGAAAATACACTTCACATTCCCGAGAGTGACTGTGTCATTATCTGTCACACTATTTGCCTCCTATGAATTTTGAGTAGATGTAAAGAAAAATATGTGTTAAGAATAATATACTGTATGTAACTCATAGGGTATTTGCACAGCACACATTTACTATAAATGTAATTTTATTTTTAAATTACACTTAGTCTACACCGATAAAATCACATTTTTTGTGCGAGATTTAGTAAATCGAGGAATGAATTTCATTTTTATTCCTAAAAATGTGATTGTGTGCGGCTGCTGCTACACGTAGTTCAGTAGACCGGTACAGGAGGTTAAATGTGTACACAAAACAAATTAGGTACAGTACCTTGATGAAGGGGTTCTTCCTTACCTGTGAGAGGAGTCTCTTCCTTTCTGGGTAGAAGTTTATCTTCCTGACCGCCAGAACATGCAGTTAATTGAACAGACACGTTGAGACGGGGGCCCTACCGGATGGCCCGTTCCGTTAAGGCTCTGGACTAGTGTTAGAATCGACCCCACAATCTGCCCCATCTGGTCTGGTTTTGAATCTGGGCCATCTGTGACACTTGCCTGAAGCCCTGCACGCTACTACACAATCAGCGCTACGCCACTTATTCGCTTTCTAGCAGCAACCCCGCTGGTCGATCGGGGCGCCCACGAACGGTCAACCTGTTGAGCTGCACCTGATGCGTAGACCTTCCTCCCAACTCACACCTGTGCCTACAGCCCAGCTTGTAGAATGCGGTGTGATGAGCAGCGGCGGCTGGTATCACATTTTAGGGGACAGAGTGTGCTTTTTTTTGGGCTCTTCCGAATCGAAAGCAGATGTGGCATTAATGAGTGCTGCTAATGAACGAGACTATGCTGATAAAAAGGGAGAAAATTTTTAAGAAACACTGAGACAAATGTAGGCACATTGCAAAAAAAAAAAGATGGAGCATTGATGGAGCATTGATGGAGCATTTAGATTTTGCAGGTAGCTTACTCTGGCCTGTATAATGTATAATTATAAGTATTAATGCCATGTATTTAATAACAAAACTGAAGCAAGGGATACAGACTGAAACAAAGAGAAAGTGTCCCAAGGTTTTGTTTGTGATTTGTGAGGCACTACCACACACAAACACACACACACTCACACACACACACACACACTCACACAAACACACACTCACACAAACACAAGCAATGCCTCACAAAGTACAAACCATGTGAACGTAGATGGCCTTTGAACACAAATGGAACATTAGTAGACTTTCTGAAGAGCACCCCAGCACCATTAGCATATACACAAGGGCCAATAGAAAAGAAATTTTGATAGCAGTGATTTCCTTTAATGTTTTGCGGTGCTAATTTTGCTCGGAGAGACGCACGCCTCATTTCGTGAGCTTTTTGTGCAGCCCTTGTTTTGTAGCCTTCCCTTCCACA
Source organism: Anguilla anguilla (assembly GCF_013347855.1). NCBI lineage: Eukaryota > Metazoa > Chordata > Actinopteri > Anguilliformes > Anguillidae > Anguilla > Anguilla anguilla. The sequence goes on along the minus strand of NC_049216.1, from coordinate 30,598,995 downwards.
TTGCTGTCATTTCTACACCATTAACCCGCATCAAAGCCAGCCCACAGGTCTCAAACACAGCGGGCTGGAATTCCACTGCGTTGCTGTAGTCCAGCGTTTCTGGACCCAGTCCACACCGTAATGGCTGCTGATGAGGAGTTCTGCAGAGCATTTTTTCCTTTAACAACGGCATACCGGCGTGAGCTTGGTCCATACCACACTGAATGATAAACTTACACGCATTAAAGATAACAGACCATTGTAATTGTGATTAACTGGTCTCACACGTATTTTATCACGATAATGTGTATTAAATAAGCAGTGACGTTAAATTAACCAGCAAACTGTTATAGAAAGAGTTAAAGATATGTTAGCTAGACAGCTTTAGCTCTCAGCAGCCATACAAAGAACAGAGCTGGAATTATTTACTTTCCAGTGCATCATGGGGACTGAATTGGATTACTTGCATGTACATGTGGTATGGCAACGCTATTCATTAGTATGAAATCAGCTGATCAGCATTACAATGATCTGATAAAGCAGACAAAACAGGTCTTATTCAAGATACTTGCATATTTGAAAAGGGACCAAACCCTTTGGTTACTTAACAGAGGGGGTGAGGGAAAGCATAGCTACACACATTTCACAAATGTATATCATTTCTCCCCACACGGTATGTCAATATTTAACTGCATATTCTGCACAGGGAAGTTCTATCTGTAACCAAATGCAATTGTGTTGACATTTAGAAACGGAGGTCTGCTATCTCCAGAGGTGGAAAGTCAAGGGGTCGGAAAGTAGAAGTCCCGCCATGTGCTCCTTCCACCCATGAACTCAGCTAGCTGATTTCAGTAATTCGTTCAACCTTCTGGCTGAAGAACTGTGCTAATTAGCAAATCCAGGTGATTGCAACAAAATACTGGGAGGAGGACTTTTACTTTGTTAACCTAGATTTTCCACCTCGGTCAATCTCCTTGGACTACACACCTCTGCCAAAAAGGTAAAGTCCAAGCCATGCAAATTGAGGATTATTACTGATCATCCCAGCTTTCACTAAGAACCTATTCTGCTGTGTACGCATTGATTACAAATATGTGCACTACACATTCATGTAATAATATTGTCAGCACATACCTGTGAGATGAAAGGCAATCCAATAGTTTTCTTGCATATGTCATGAATGACGCAGAGACTATGAAGGACGTTCTGGCGAAAGCTGGTCGACTGTGAAGGAGAGTGCGTGCGGTCAGGAAAGTCCTTCTGTACTGAGGTTGATTACCTGTGGTATATGAATGCAAATGGGCCTAACTATAAACTTTTGGGATTAAATGTAAGTTTTAAAGGTTTAAGGGTTAATCCACCCACCGGCCCACTCAGACTGCCCTCAGTTCTGACCTCACAAACTCACATATCCAGAGGGCTGGTGGGCTCCAGCTAAATGAGTTTAACAGATTAGAGAATTTGCCAAGTAACAGCAAGAGGTAAAACAGGCTAAGAAGAATTAATGCCTCTTAGTCTTCATTAAGTCCATCTTAAATGTTCATTAAAAGAGAAAGGCCAAACATTTTTGACAAAAATAGGCTTTGAAAATAAGGAGCTAAAAGAATGGTAAATTGTTTGCCGTGGTTAATCAGCTTTCCCACATTATGCTGCAAATGCTGTTTTTGTGATTTCTTAAATATCAACAAAAAAGTTTTGACATTAACTCTGAGGCTAAAAATAGCCTCTGCCAGCCAACAATGAAAGACAAATAGATACAATACACCGATGAGTGCACACACACACACACACACACATACAGATACACATACACACATAGACATACACATGCCTATACACAAAAATATGTGCATGCACAGACTCACATAAACTGTATGTTCCCTATTCTGGCTAACAAAGCCATTTACCGAGTACTTTCACAGCATAGAAGGGCTGTGGTTATGTGCAATATTATTGCCCAACAGTTGTTTGTGTCAGAAGTCACAATCAAATGAAGCTTAGAACCCATGTGAACCTTGATCCCTGCCTGTGTGACACTTGTCTTTCCAGCTTTTGACTCTGCGCGTTTATGTACTTTGAAAGCGGTTTGTGTGTCAGATCTTCAGGTCAAGCAGTGTTACTGAGGACAAATCCATTCTGTGTTCCCTGTTGGGCTTCACTTCGTTTTGTGTCACAGAGACCTGAAGACTGAGGATAGTGAGCAAACAGTAGACGTACTAAATAGCTAAACCCCTTTTTGAAACAAATTTAAGCAAGTGCCATTCTTTTCAATGTTAATGGATACTGTGAGTACGACAGCCACGGTAATCACCACAAATGCACTTTAATGATCAAAAACAAATCAAAGGGTACTTGTTTGAATTAGGCCTAGAAGAGCCAAGTGTACTGCACTGGATTGAATGGAAGCTGGAGTGTTCTCAGGGAAATGTTGACAGGTTCTTACACATACACAGCCACACAGCATCTCTTCATTGTGCAAAGTTGCTCCGAGCACATTCTATGATGTCACTCAACACAGACCAAGGCCGTATCCATATTTTATTCTGGTGTGGGCTTCTGCCTGTGGCCGTTTTTCATAAATAGAACCATGATGAAGAAATACAAGCATAAGTAGCAATTAAGTGGGAGGGAACGGTTCCACCAATCCAAAGCAAAAAACCATGGCCTTTATATGTATGTCACATCCCAGTGGGTGAAGGCAGTCTAATTTGCATCCTAAAAAATCATAAGACAGTTCTTTGATCTTTAGTATGTTCATCGGCAGGTATAACATGGGACCTTAATCTATAAAAACATTAGGAATTGGCCTAAAAAAGTCTTTTCTCCATGGAGGTGGAATTCCAGAGGTCAAAGAGTAAAAGTTGTGCTGTGTGTTTCTTCCACCCATGAACTCAGTCAGCTGACTTCACTGAATAGTTCTCCATCCTGGCTGAAGAATTGTGCTAATGAGCAAATCCCAGTGATTGGAACAAAATACTGGGGAGGACTTTTACTTTCTCAACCGGGATTGTCCACCTCTGCTTATCTGTGCAACTCAGAAAATGTAAATTGGCTACCTTCACATTTGGCTTGCACATATGAATGCGTGACAACACTGCCTGTTCAACAGTAAGACCCTACAATTCCTATCTATATCTGACATCCATTTGCCTATTTTTATTACATTACATTACAGGCATTCAGCAGACGCTCTTATCCAGAGCGGGTAGTGTCCCTGTTGGGTAGTGTCTGATGGGTATTTGAACATGTACAGTACTAATAAAACTCTGTATATATTATATTGGCGTATTATGTTTGTCTACAGTAAATATTAAAATGTAGTGTTATCATGGTGTATGTTTCCTGAAAGGATTTGCACAGTGGCTAGGCTTCTGGAGCAAGGCTGCCGGGCTTAATCGCCGTTACTTTGATCTCCCTGATCTCAGCTGACTTGCTCAGACTTGTCATGCAAGTCCAAGGTTGGTCTCTCAAAACAGCATACAGCAGGGGTTCGAGGACTTTCGTAATATCCCCGCTAATCTTTCATCTGTTTTATTAGAAGTACGACGAGAAGGTCACACGTACGGGACACTGCTCCGCTGGTTTGATTAAAAGGATTTTCATTGTGAACAGAAATGTGACTGTCAAGTTGCCAAGAGCGGCCAAGAGTTACAGAATTAAAAAGCCATTATATAAAACAAATGTCTCCCTCAGACAATAATTTTCTCCAAAAATATAAGCGAATGAAAAACAAGTCACTCAACTAGCAATGTACAGGCTTGTGTTTTTGTTACTGTAAGTGGTGTGTAACTTTTAACATCTAAGTCTGGTACCACATACACACATAAAATGAGAGGAATGTGACTTAAATGTAAACTACCAGTAGGGGGAAGCATTTACCAGAGCAAGCTTTCACATTTTCTTTTTCTTTGCCTGCGCAGATGTCTTTTAATAAAAATAGTCCTGGCACAGGCAAATCGTGGAAAATTGAAATGTGTTGCTTAAGGATAGTTGTGCATAAATGTGCTTAAATGTGTTGCATGCTGGACATTGTACATTGGAGCTCTTGGCTTGTTTTCTACACAGGAGACTTTGTTGTGCTTGAACGTAGCATTATATAAACACTGTGCTCCACAATAAATAGGAAAATACCTAAGAGGCAGCTGTTTGGCTTGTCAAGAATTATTCACAACATCACCCTCATGTAACCCCGTATGGGTTTACTCAAATAATCAGTCAGTGAAATGTTTTACTTTGGGTTTTTATGACAGAATTAAGGAAGAAGAGTATTTTGATATTTGCAATTAGGTTGATTACCATTTTTTTGTTGGTTAATTGCAATTTTACAGTAGTGAGCTACACTGTAGAGAAATGCCCCAACCAGCCCAACTGTGCTAGCTGTATTTTATGGAATAACATATACATTTTTCAATGAGTTATGCTTGCCTCATGTGGTTTTTAACATTAATATTTTGGTGTACATGTATATATTTACATATAATGAGTATATGTGTGCAGATATTTTGTTTGGTCGGAGAATTTACACCTTGTAATTGCATAAGTACTGTCCTTCATGATAATTTAATTAGTCTTCGGTAGAACTTCAGTGCACGTGTGTGTGTGTGTGTAGGTGTGTGTGCGTGTGTGTGAGTAGGTGTGTGTGTGTGAGTGTGCATGAGCATGTGTGCATGTGCATGTGTGTGCGTGTGCACGTGTGTGTACGTGTGTACGTAGGAGTGCGTGTGTATGCATGTGTGTGTGTAAGCGTGTGTGTTTGTGTGAGTAGGTGTGTGTATGAGCATGTTTGTGTGTGTGCGTGTGTGTGAGTAGGTGTGTGTGTGTGTGTATGAGCGTGCGTGTGCGTGAGTAGGTGTGTGTGTATGAGTGTGTGTGTGTGTGTGTGTGTGCAGAAACGTTAAGGCACGTCCCTCTCAGGGAGCTCACGCACAGTATCAGAGAGGCCCTGGTCCAGCCTGGCTCTGGTCTGAACACAGAGCACTCTGCTGCAGCTGAAGGATGGCCCATCAGGAAGGGAGTAATGGCAATATAGCCCACAAGCCTGGTGAGTGGGGTACTGCACCTCCACTTTAAGGAGCGAGATGAGGTCACTTCATTTCAGTCCCTCACTCTGCCCCTTAAAGCCAAACATCCTGAATGGTAAAAGTAACATCAAGATTTATGTCACTGTTTTGTGGCCGCATTGGCAATACAGGAATCCAGAACTAGTGATTTTTCGTTTATGTCTATTAAATATGCATGGTCACTTTAATTTGTGGCCAGTATTTAGGCGGTCTCAATCTACGAGCAGTAACCTACCGTGCTCGTTAGATTAACCAAGCAGCACAGTCTTGTTAAGCTCTTTCTAACCAGGAGATACTCTTAGTTTCAATAAATATATTTGAGAAAGAATACATCTTAAATAATTATAGACTGCAGCATTGTTATGGATATAATCACCTTTAAAGAAAAAAAGGATCATATGCTTAATCATGTAAATACTGGCCTGTCTGTATTCGATTGTGCATTGTATTTTAAAAACGTAAAAAACGTTAAAAAAAAAAAAATGTATCTCTGAAATGTCACAGGGATAATATTATGTACAAACTACATAGATTCCCACGATAAAGTATTAAAAAAACACATTTTATTTTACAGTAAATTTTTAAAGAGATATATAAAGAATTATATCATTAAGTATACAGTCGATCAGGCAAGGAAATTTATTGTGCTTTGATTGAAAAAAAAATCCCTTTCCTTTAAGTAGAAAAATGATTTCAACTGTATACTGGTCATATTTGTCATAATACAATAATATGCAAGATATTCGACTTATTATTTGTATATACACGTACGATATATATATAGCAAGGTGTTTATGCATTGATGCCTTTGTGGGGTGAACAGCTGTTGCCAGGGATTGAAAAGATCAACATTCTGAACATTTGCTTGTGGACTAAAGAGACAGGAAGATTACATGTGCCTCAGATCAGACAGAACTCTTGATAACAAATTAAAAAGTGGATGTCTTGTCTCAGATTCACTGTTCCAAGATCAGGACTGTATTCTTGGGACCTAAAGATAGACTTTCTGTGTGCTCGGCAGGCTTATTTGAAATAAACCTTTTTGTTCCGTCCAGTATAATGCGCTAGTGTATATCATTCTTGTTGAATTGCCTGTGATGCTGAACCTTTCTGAAAATAACTGATACATTAGTATAGAACTGCAGCACTGTGCTATAATTGAAGGGGACTGTTAGTTTGTGTTGTTCTGACGTCATGTATGCATGGTGGTGCAGTGGATAGTGCCGTCAGCTCACAGTAAGGAGGTCCCAGGTTCGAATTCCGGCCCAGGCCTTTCTGTCTGTTTCCCCAGTGTCCTTGTAGGTTTCCTCAAAACTATCCTTGAGTTTTATACTTAAATCTATCTATTTTAGCTCTGGGATGTTTCTTATTTCTGACATGTTCTGACATATGTGCATTCTAAAGTGATTAAATTAATTAACAGGCTTGGATCTTGTTGATTTAAAAAAAAAAATATCTGAACTTCAGACTTAACTTTCAAATTACAAGTTAAACGAGGTAAAGGTTAAATAATAAGCAGACATGCCTAGTCTATGAATTCACTTGGATTATTCAGTTTGTCCAGTGAAAAAATCAAAGTAAAATCATATTGTTAAAATTTCTATATACTTAGAAAAAGTTGGTGTTATGTGTTGGTGTTTGCTGTTATGTGTTGTTGTGTCAAACTAGCAGTGGATATTTCGCATGTGTAACACAGTTTGTGTGCAGATGTTCTGTTTCAAATTCTGTTTCACATATGGTAGGAATCCAGCGAGGGAAAACGAATAAACAAAATAGTTTGATCAAATTGATTTCACAACAATATGGTACCAGTATTACATTTAAAGTAGAAATTCGGTTTAAATTCCAAGAGGGAACTGAATGAGTCTGCTATTGACCTTTCTATTGTCAAGTGACTGTTAATACTGTAAAACGAGCCCAGAAATAGCAAGGAAAGGACAAGGGCTAATGTATTCTTGGGTGGGAGTAAAGTAATACCATCTGTACTCGTCAAAGCTGGCTGCCGGCAAAAACACTGTGGTGTTTTTTTGTAAGACATTTTCATTGTACAGTATTGTTATTTATGTGTCCATGGTGATTGGGATTCCCCATGTTCCACAACTGCTTCCTCCCTTTAAAAAAAGACAAAAAAAAACATTTTAACTGTTATTTCTGTCTCTCTCTCTCAGGTCATGGAAACCATAAAGAGGACAGCCCCTTTCTCAACAGCCCAGATGCTGCATCAAAGAAAAATGACTTCTACGACAGAAACTTGGCTTTATTTGAGGTTAGTTGTACACTTTCATAGTGTACTCTTGCCTTCTTTAAATACTCAGCTTTTTATAGCCAAACTCTGGTCTTCCCTCAGCGAATACAACTGACAGTTATTCTCCCTTTTTCCTCCAGGAAGAGCTGGACATTCGACCCAAGGTTTCCTCTCTTCTCAGCAGGCTGGTCAACTACACCAACATCACCCAGGGGGCCAAAGAGCACGAGGAGGCCGAGAGTGCGATGACCTCCAAAAAAAAGCTTCCGAAGGTTTGAGTCTTAATAATAATAATAATAATAATAATAATAATAATAATAATAATAAAATAATAATAATAATAATAATAATAATGACGGAAGCATTACGTCCAAATTACAGGAAATGGCTCCAGTCTAATTGCGCGTAGGCGTACCTCTGGAAGGGGGAGAAGTACAAGAGTTTTGTGCTTGTTACAGTACGCCCGCCATTTTGTCCTGTGCTGTGTCCGCAGTCTCCCAGTATGGGCACCCTGATGGGCGTCTACCTGCCGTGCCTGCAGAACATCTTCGGCGTCATCCTGTTCCTGCGGCTCACCTGGATCGTGGGCATGGCGGGCGTCGTCCAGTCCTTCCTCATCGTCCTCATGTGCTGCTCGTGTGTAAGCCGACTCATTCCGCCCCCTCTTTTAAAACCAGGACGCTGCAAAAACCAAAAATAAGTCAGTCTTAACAAGCACTTTAGTCTTACAGTTAGAGTTAAAATATTATTTATATTACTTCTTGGCTAAATAAGACAAAAAGATGGGGCCAATGAGGTGAGACAATTTCCCTTGTCAAGCAAAAAATAACCAGGGACAGAACATTCAATAAGATATGCAGTTTCAGGGATATATTACTAAACATCCTAAAGACACATTTTACAACCAAAAAGACATCTGCAAACAACTATTATTGAGGAAAAATAAGAATATGCTTCTTGCTTCAACCTATCGGATAAATGTGAGACAAAAGGCAACTCTGCCCATATTTTGATTGTCACTTGCAAAGTAAATTAAGCAAGGTCATAATGTTGATGATGAAAAAAACTGCATTTTGATTAAAAACATTACGATCATAATTTGACAAACTACTGACCATGACAGCAAAATATATCGTCAGACGTTGTTGGAGTGTTTACTTGATTTTTCCCTCTAATTTTGCAGACAATGCTTACAGCAATATCCATGAGCGCCATTGCAACAAATGGAGTTGTCCCTGGTAACTACACTTCTGAGATTCTAAAAGCTTTTTAAAAAGAGATGTTTTCATTTGTGAAACATTAATGATATTGGGAGCATAACTGGTAATTAACTGTTCAATCAAAGTTAATAAGCATGTTCTGTTTATATACCAACCGTGCTAAATTTTCATTTAAAACAGTCAAACTGTCTCAACTTTGAGGCAACATGAAGTAAAACAAAGAAAAAATAAATAAATAAATAAAAAGCTTGTTTTATTTGGAAGTAAAAGTAAATGACAAACGTTAACTGAAACCAGGTCAATGTTCATGCAACTCTAAATGAGCTCCAGCACAGGACTCCTGGCGAATTACATCCGCTGACTCTGGTCTGTATTGTTCCAGCTGGCGGAGCGTATTTCATGATCTCCCGTTCTCTGGGCCCCGAGTTTGGAGGCGCTGTGGGGCTTTGCTTTTACCTGGGCACAACCTTTGCCGGAGCCATGTACATCCTCGGTGCCATTGAAATATTGCTGGTAAGGCATTTCCGAAACCCAAATCCATGTGGGAAATTTTTCATGGATTAACGACAAGAATACATCTCTGTTTTTGTTGATATGTTCAATGTTGCAAATGACCGTTTGATTCAGTGTAGAAAATGTGCACCAGTAAAAAAAAAAAAAAAAAAAAAAAAAAAAAAAAAAAATTTCTTTTTAAACTGTTGACTAACACCTTTGTGATGTGTTTGCCGTTACCAGAAATACATCCTGCCGCAGGCGGCCATATTCCACGGCGTTGGTCCAAGCGGAAGCGACGGAGCGATGCTGAATAACATGAGAGTCTACGGCACCATCTTCCTCAGCCTGATGGCGCTGGTGGTCTTCGTCGGGGTCAAATACGTCAACAAGCTTGCCTCCCTCTTCCTGGCCTGCGTCATTATATCTATCGTGTCGATATACGCAGGAGCTATCAAGTCTATCTTCCATCCCCCCGAATTTCCGTAAGTGTCCAGGGCTCAATGAACAGTTACAGCTGAATTTAACTGAATTATCGATTACTTTTCCTTCTGAATGTTGATGGAGAAGGAAAAAAGCCCTCTGGTGGGAGGTTTTACTGAATATGTTTACTTGAAGATGCCTAGGTTTCACTGCTTTGCTTTGTGCATGGGTGTGCACGCTGACACAAGACTGTTATTGTAAATTCTAGTCTGCTGTGTCGTGATAACTTTCAAGCAGCTAAATTATTTTAAATTTCATTTATTATTGGAGAATGTTTTTCATTATTTCATTGCTAAATGCAAAAGTATTGGGACAGTGACACATTTCTTTGCAATTAAAGCTGACGGTCTGCACTTTAACCTCATATTCATTGTTTTCTTTCAAATCCAATGTGCTGGAGTGCAGAGCCAAAACAATACAAGATTGTGTCACTGTCTGAACACTTTCACATTTGACTGCATATCTGTCCCCGTGGAAATACAAAATGATTAGATCAAAGGTCTGAAGGTCTCACACTGAAAAGCATTCACACAAGAACCGTCACTGCACTGTGTGTTCTTTTTTTTTTTTTTAGGATTTGCATGTTGGGAAACAGGACCTTAGTCAGGGACCGCTTCGATGTCTGCGCAAAGACAGTGGTGGAAGGAAACGAAACCGTTCCCAGCAGGCTGTGGGACAACTTCTGCAACACTAGAAACATGAGCGGCCAGGAGTGCGACAAGTTCTTCATGCAGAACAATGTAACAGAGATCCAGGGCATTCCTGGGCTAGCCAGTGGAATAATCAGAGGTAGGATTTTATATTGGAATTCTGGGTAAACCGTGGGAATTCTGAGAAAGCTTCCGTATCCATATCCAGGAAGGGATCTGGTGTTAAATACAAAATAAACAACATTAAAGTTGGGAAAACACTTAGGTGAGGTGGTTTCTCCAATGCTGTCTGAGGATCTCGAAACGTGTTGGCAATACATAGGCAGCAGTGCAGTTAGCCTTCTTTTCTCCATGGCTAGTTGTTCAGTTTTTGCGTTAAAAGCTCAATCAATAGATCAATCAATAAAAACTTTTTCAGCACTTGAGTGTTTTCCCAACTTTTCTGCTGTTCGTTTGATCACCTTTTTGGGAACTTTTGGCTTTGCTCCGCTTCCTTACATGTCTTTGAAAATAAAATAAACAAATAAAAAACTAACATGATGATGTATGTAACCACACTTAGAGACATTACCGTAGCATGCAAAATCAGAATGTGGCTGAAATTTGCCATAGCATATAAAACAACACCATGTGAAAGTGAATATAAACTGACTAAACTATTTATGAATGCTCGATGAACTTAAAGGCTTTACGTACCGTAAGGTTGCGGTAAGAGCCTGCTTTAAGAAGTTCTATCTACACGTGTCATCATATTGCTTGTTCTACACTATTTAAAATTTAGTTTCAGGTAGTTATCAGTGGTCTGTGTTTTGCCTCTGCAGCACCCATAGCTACTGTATGTGGAAGTAATAACTGTACATTCCTACGTTACAGAGAACATGTGGAGTACCTACCTGGAAAAAGGGCAGATCCTGGAGAAGGAAAGCTTGCCTTCGGCTGACGTTCACGGCGCTCTGGAGAATTTGTACCTTTACGTGTCGGCTGATATCGCCACCTCCTTCACTGTTCTGGTTGGGATCTTCTTCCCCTCTGCAACAGGTGAGAATGGTACCTTTTAAGGTTCCTTTTTGTTGGAATGAATATGAAAAGCATGACATTGTGGTTTCACTACATATAATACTTCAGACTCACTAGCTCTCACACAAGTCCCATAATGCCTTGCTTAATCTTTTCTTCCCCACTGTTCTGTAGATAATTACAAAATTACATTTGCTAATCAAATTGCTATGACACATTGTTAAAAAAAAATCTTGATCACTTATGCACAGAAATATGCCCTCCAAATATATAATATATAGTTTATCTATCTTTAACATATACTATTTATACACAAAACTAGTTGTGCTTGGTAATAAGTGGGCCAGGTAAAAACTGCATGACCTTTTAAACAGCACCACTGAGTTTACAGTGAGTTAATGTGACACATATAACAACTGGATATCAGTAGAACTGGAGGAGTTGGACGGAAACACCACACACACGTTTTCAAACGGCGAATGACCTCGGGGCTCAGCCAATGACGTTGGAGCCACGTAGGCCTGTCTCTGACCCTGCCCCGCAAAGTTATAAATAGGCAAGCAGCTGTCAAGGAGGAGGTTTTTCCACTGGTAAACAATTGTTCAGTACACATGCCTAACTTATGGGAACAATATTATAGCAGCTGAGATGCTGAAGTAAACTCACCTTTTCTGCTGAGTCGGGAGTTCCACCTCATGTGCCGAGACCATTTGTCACAAATTTATGCATTTGTCCCTCCCTCCCTCCCTCCCTCCCTCAGGTATCATGGCTGGGTCTAACAGATCAGGAGACCTCAAAGATGCACAGAAGTCAATCCCTGTGGGAACCATTTTGGCTATAACCACAACGTCCTTAGTCTGTATCCTTTTCTGGTCCCCAAGACAACCCACATTATGATGTGATGTGCTTCTACTGCTACAGGACAAGTTATAAGACAAGTGACATGCAGTGCATTAAAACTGTTACCACTAATAATGTCATCAGTAATGGACTAGTATTTACCGTGTTCATTCATACTGAAATTTAATGACACGCTGTTCTATAAGAATGCCCCTTTCCTTGACAGCATATTGCAGATTTCAGCTCAGTGGTGCTATTTGGGGCATGCATCGAAGGGGTGGTCTTGAGAGACAAGTAAGTGATTGGGCTCTAGTTTTGCATATTCAATTGTCTATCAGGTAGATAAAGAATATGTAAAGAAATGTTGCAATAATCACAAAGTAATAATATTATTTAAATGAACTCTGCTGTATTTGTTCAAATGCTCAATTTGTAAACAAAAATCTGATGAGTTATGTCCTCTTTGTGCAATAAACTACTCTGACTTGTTTTAATTTGTTGAACGGACGATGTTGAAGACAATTAAACCATTTAACGTGGAGCATTTTGCTGTGTGTGCCCAGACAATTCCCTTGGCAGCAGGGTAGTGGTATGTGACAGACTGACACCGCTGTGTCCTGCAGGTTTGGAGATGCAGTGAGTAAAAACCTGGTGGTGGGAACCCTGTCCTGGCCGTCCCCCTGGGTCATCGTCATTGGCTCCTTCTTCTCCACTGTGGGGGCGGGGCTTCAGTCCTTGACTGGGGCACCCCGCCTGCTGCAGGCTATCGCCAAGGACAACATCATCCCTTTCCTCAGGGTTTGTTCCCCGCGCAGAAAAACATCCGCTTCTGGCACCATTATTTAACTGCGCACATACACTCAGTTGCCACTCAGTGACTCTGAACAAAGTCCTGAAATGACTGAAAGTTTTAAGTCTTAAAAACCCTACTGTCAATAGCAGTGAAGTCCTATTTGCATCCTGCCAGACCTGGGTCAAACACGTATTTGTTTAGGATTCAAATACTTTTCTACACTTTACTGATCTTATCTGGTGTATTGGAACCAATGAAATACTGCCAAAAAGTACAAAGCCCACCTTCTGGTCATACTGGCAGGCGCAATCACACCAGATCACGCAAGATCAATAGAGCACAGAAAAGTATTTGAATCCAAAACAAATACGTATTTGACCCAGGTCTGCATCCTGTTCATGTAGAGTGTGTGACCCGTGCTTTATGGGTGCGCTGGTCATGTTCCAGGTGTTTGGGCACGGCAAGGCCAACGGGGAGCCGACGTGGGCCCTGCTGCTCACCGCTCTGATCGCTGAGCTTGGCATCCTGATCGCATCGCTGGACATGGTGGCCCCCATTCTCTCCATGTGAGCACGGCCCCTCCCACCACAGACTGCCACTGCCTACAATACTGCACTGGCATACTGCTGTAGAAATGAGAGTAACTGAATCAATCATGGGAACTCATTTTGATGAGTTTGATTTTTCTTTTTTCTTTTTTTTTTGGTCTTTTTGCTATTAGCAGTGTTACAGTTTTGGACTTCTAAGTATTGACTACACGATTATTCAACAGGAACGTCAGAAATTCCATTAATTTACCAGCAGCTTTTTATTAAAGTTCAAATTGTCCCATTTTAACATCAACATAATTTAATGTGTGTGTGTGTGTGTGTGTGTGTGTGTATGTGTGTTCCCTCTCCAGGTTTTTCCTGATGTGCTATCTGTTCGTAAACCTGGCATGTGCAGTGCAGACCCTTCTCCGCACCCCCAACTGGAGGCCACGATTTAAATATTATCACTGGTGAGAGAAGGCTGCCATTTTAGTGAGCAACTTACCAGCAACTTTATCTTTTTAACTTTATCTCCCCTGCTGCAAAAATGGCGATCGTGGAAATTATCGTTTGTCTCTCTCTCTCTCTTTTTGTGTCTGTCTGTCTCTCTCTCTCTCTCTTTCTCTCTCTCATAGTCCTATCAGAGCAGTAGCAACCCGTGTACTATGGAGTGTTTCCAATAATTCTGTCTCTCCATCAGGGCCCTGTCTTTCCTGGGCATGAGTATGTGCCTGGCGCTGATGTTCATCTCCTCCTGGTACTATGCCATTGTGGCCATGGGCATTGCAAGCATGATCTACAAGTACATAGAGTACCAGGGGTATGCCTCATCTATGACTCATTCTCCATGGCATGTTTTTGACAGAAATACCTGCTTTTCTCTATAGAAGTTACAGCATGAACCCATAGCTGTTGAAGTGCGAGAGTAGAAAACAGTTGCAGGCAGACAGGACAAGTTGACACTCTGGTAAGGTCAAGAGAAGCTGACACTATGTGACTGTAAGAAGCTAATGCTATGTAGACAGGAATTAAAATAATGTGATCAGGAGATGCTAATACTAAGTGATCTGGAAATGCTAAAATATGTGATTTGTACATTCTGTGGCAGGGCTGCCCAACCCTGTTCCTGGAGATCTACCGTCCAGTAGGTTTTCATTTCAACCCTAATTTGACACACCGGATTCTACTAACCAGCAGCTCAGAGAGATCTCTAGCTTCTGAATGAGGTGTGCTTTGTTAGGGTTAGGGTTTGTTAGGGCAGATCTCCAGGAACAGGGCTGGTCAGCCCTGACCTACGGAGTGAAAAGAAGCGAACACCACGAGTTCATAAGGAGAAGCTAACGCCAGCTGCTGTTTGCCGTTTCCCTGGCAGAGCGGAGAAGGAGTGGGGCGACGGGATCCGAGGTTTGTCTCTGAGCGCCGCCCGCTACGCGCTCCTCAGGCTGGAGGCCGGCCCGCCCCACACCAAAAACTGGAGGTGAGGACTGCTGGGACATTTACCCACAATGCACACCGTAACATTAGCCAGGACAGAGACTGTTTGCCCTTTGGATAAGCGCTGCTACCATGCCTTCCTGCTCCGCGCTCGTCAGGCCACAGCTGCTGGTGCTGCTGAAGCTGGACGAGGACCTCCACGTGAAGTACCCCCGGCTGCTGACCTTCGCCTCGCAGCTGAAGGCGGGCAAGGGCTTGACCATCGTCGGCTCCGTCATCCAGGGCAACTACCTGGACAGCTTCGGAGAGACCCAGGCCTCAGAGCAGGTAGATCTGCCACTGCAGTGTCCAGACTAACACATTTTTTTTGGAAGATATTTGGGAATAAGCTATTGTGGTTTAAAAAAATATATATATACCATAATGGATTTCAGTGAACAGACATACCCGATTTCTATGTGTCATATTATAATTTTCCATAACAAGCACAGATGGCATCAGACAAATAGCTCACTGTTTAATTAGTGTTAATTATTTAACGTGCTAGCAGTGAACAACATGATTACATGAGTTAAGGGTGTATTTATCTGTACAAGAAGACTGTCCAGAAGCTTTGAGCATTCAGTATACTTAAAGTTAATTTTACATTAATTATCTGGACTGGTAAATAAATAAATAAATCAGACAACCAGTGAAAGACATACATTTGATAATTTTCCTAGAAATATAGGCATTACTGTACCTTTATCATAACCAGCGTGCGCGGTCTGAAGTCTTTACACCTTACGTTTGCCTCCACCAGACCATAAAGAACATGATGGAGATCGAGAAGGTGAAAGGCTTCTGCCAGGTGGTGGTGGCCACCAAGGTGCGGGAGGGAATCGCCCACCTCATCCAGTCCTGCGGCCTGGGTGGGATGAAGCACAACACGGTGGTCATGGGCTGGCCGTATGGCTGGAGGCAGAGCGAGGACCCCCGGGCCTGGAAGACCTTCATCAGTAAGACCACCTGCAGACCACCACCCGGCTCCTTTCAGTGGCCACTGCTCACTGCATCTGCAAATGCAGCTTTAACAGGGCATTCACAATGCAAGCATGAAGGGACAGAAGGCATATGTAGTTTTGGCGGGAAAACTAACGTGATGAACTGAAAAGCCTGGTTGGGGACAGGTGTTGGAAATTAGCCTTGGCTATAGACCTTACATGCAGCACATCTGTTTTTCACTTGCAATGACAAATTGCACTGTCCTCAACAAAAACTAGTAAAATAAAAACATACCCATAGCATATCGTTTATTTTGCCAATATCCTCCAGCCAGTTATGTGTGAGACATTTAAACATATTTCACAAATGTAAATTAATATGTGAAAGGTAACATCTGGTAACATCTGGAAATCTAGTACAATATTTCTTGTGGGTTTTCTATAGTTCATCAAAGCCCTGATCACCAGTTTTATAAGATGTGTTATGATATAGACAAGTTCCCCGCTTGTGAACAATGTATTAAATGTTATCTAAAGGTAAAACGTTTCACTACAAACATTGAGCATTCACATGATTGGCATGTTGACATGGAGAAATGCTGCAATATACCTATGTCTGCTATCTAAAAATGAGGGCATGAAGATGTAAATGTGCCTTTCACAGACATTTTTATGGCTGATTTTTACCACCCACCTTGCCCATTTCTCCGCAGACACGGTCCGCTGCACCACCGCTGCCCACCTCGCCCTGATGGTGCCCAAGAACGTGTCCTTCTACCCCAGCAACCACGAACGCTTCACGGACGGGAACATCGACGTGTGGTGGATCGTCCACGATGGCGGCATGCTGATGCTACTTCCTTTCCTCCTCAAACAGCACAAGGTGAGGACCAGTGCTCAAGGACCACAAACACACCAGCCAATCAGGTCGTGCCGCACGGTGTGTCGACACAGCGTTTTACCAAAGGTTCTGCTCCAGGAACTGCTCAGCTGAAAAACAAGCTTTTCAAAAAAAAAAAAAAAAACTTCCATTTTCTTTCGGTCAAGGTCTGGAGGAAGTGCCAGATGCGCATCTTCACCGTGGCCCAGATGGATGACAACAGCATTCAGATGAAGAAGGATTTGGCCACGTTCCTGTACCAGCTTCGGATAGAGGCTGAGGTGGAGGTGGTGGAGATGGTAGGTGAAACAACAGAGCCGTTTCTTGACCCACTCTGCTCTTCCACGTGCTGAACATTTTTTTTTTTTACATCCACTACTTTCTTAGCTCTAGCAATTCTCTTGGGGGACGTTGAGAACATTACAGCAATCAGCCTCTCTCTCACACACACACACACACACACACACACACAGCTGCTACCTGTTGTTTTTTCGTCTTCCTTTTAGCACGACAGCGATATCTCAGCCTACACGTACGAGCGCACCCTGATGATGGAGCAGAGATCCCAGATGCTGCGGCAGATGAGACTGTCCAGTGCTGAGAGAGAGCGGGAGGTACGTCTGTGTACATGGCTTTATCACCCGTATCTGCCTTCCACATGAACTATCAACCAGTCATCCCTGTCCCTCAAACAATACAGTGTCACTCAAACAGGACATTTGACAAATCACCAAACAGGAAAAGCTTGTGTTTGCATTGTCGGCTGCAAACATTAACAACCAGATATTTTCTAATCTGGGCAAATACAGACTGGAGATGGCATGCGATAATGCATTCACCTGTTTAGATTGCATCCAGTTTACTGACAGGAGTTCATTTCAATGATCTCATGTCGCTTCTATTGCCATCTACAGGCTCAGCTGGTGAAGGACAGGCACTCTCTGATACGAATGGGAAGCTTGTATTCTGACGAAGAGGAGGAGGTGACAGAGACGGTGCCGGAAAAGATCCAAATGACCTGGACCAAGGACAAGTACGACGCGGAGAGGAGGAACAGAACCAACGCCCCAGAGAACTTCAGAGAGCTCATCAGCATCAAGCCGTGAGTTAGCACCACAGCTAACAGGGGCATCGCAGTCAGCCCTGAATACAGTGCTGCAGGCCATACGTGGATTCACCTCCCCTCAATGCTCTCCATTTCAGTTCTGATTGGATCTCCTTAAGTAACTGTGTCGCGCACTGCTTTCGATCCACCTTACAGCACCCATGAGCATGTTTTCTTTAAGCTTCAGATGTTAGATTGTCAGCATAGTGCAGGAAACAAATTTCCTTAAGAGAGTGAATTTCATCTTCCAACCTTATATGACAGGTTAGGAGCACCATTGGAAACATCTTCCTAAACTTCAAGTGCAACATGCAACTCTCCTAGCCTCTTGTTCTTTCTTTCTTTGTCTCCATCTTCATCTTTACGCTGACAGAGAATCTTTTAAATGTGCGGTTTGATTAGCTTGGCCTGATCTCTGCACGCTGACTGTGCATTGGGTCGAGATGTAGTCTAGCTGTTCTGACTGTCAGTGTGTGCCCGTGTTGAACCCACAGGGACCAGTCCAACGTACGGAGGATGCACACGGCAGTGAAGCTGAACGAGGTGATCGTCAACAGGTCCCACGACGCCAGGCTCGTGCTGCTGAACATGCCCGGCCCGCCCAAGAATTCGGAGGGGGATGAGAACTGTATCCTTCAGACCAGGGCACCACAGTGGTGCGAGCATTTCTACTCGATGGTGCCTTTTCACATCGTTCACTTTTATACTTGTGCCCAAAATATCCACCATGGCAGGCGAACCCCACACTGGCGTCACACGATTTTCAGGAAGTCCCCCTCACTGGGGTCAGTGATGACTCACTGGCAGATGACTCACTGGCAAACGAATTTTGTTTGCATTGCGTGAAGCCATTTCAGTTAGCCTCGTAATTGTAATTACATTAATATTATTTCACATTTTCCCTAATGTTGAACTTCGGCAGAGCTTAAATACTACTTCTGATTTCTTCTAATACAATGTCTAGTTGCTAACAGATGTGGAGGATGGTGTTCAGGGTCACACCACATTCATTGTGGTTCCTAAACTGTTAATTAACTGAGCAGAGGCAATAATGCTCGATTATTGCCTCAATAATTTCTAAAATGGAAAAAGGTTTTATTGTGTAAATAATAAAAACAAGCACGCCCTTGAAGAAGGAAGCATATGAGAAAAAACAAAGACAACATGATCGTACAGTTGGCTATGATAAATGATTTTCACGGGACACGGCTTGGACTGCACTTGGCAGACACACAGTCACTTCAAAAATGCTTTGAGATTTAAAAAAATATGAAAAAAAATCAGTTGAAGTGGTTAGTACTCATAACACCAGATGCAGCTGTAGAGATACAACAGCCACAAATTAATTGCTGTGCATGGTAACCATGCCAACCCCACTGGGAGCTGCTTAACTGGCTATAGCATCACTGGGGCAGGGAAAGGGTCACTTGGCAAGCTGTGCAAATGTGCAGTCCAGACCTGTGCTCCCACGCACGCACTCCTAAATTTAGGGGGGGCCGAGGGGGGGGGGAAATGGGATAAATAAACATCCTTTTAAGGAAGTGGTCCTGAAGAGTCAGAAATCCCGGGCCTGAAACGAGAGCTACCAGGCGGCCGTGCAGGTTTCTTGACTATTTGCACAGATATGGAGTTCCTGGAGGTCCTGACGGAGGGGCTGGAGAGAGTGCTGCTGGTCCGAGGAGGAGGAAGGGAAGTCATCACTATTTACTCCTGATTGGACGCCAGCCACCCACGTGCGTCACTCGAACAAGACACGTACTCCTCCGCCTGGAACGCTACTCTCACCCGCCCCGAACAGGACATACACATCAGCACCGTACGGGATTGGCTAATGCACAACTCTTTTACGCTTTTTAAAAAAACATTTTTAAGCAATGTCACAGAAAACAACATTTTCATGAAAGATTTCTGCAAAAACCCCCGCTGCCTTTCCCCGGGACACACGTCTTTGGCACAAAATGGCCACCAAACGCTCCCTGTAAAGAGAACTTAGGCAACGTTTGGAATAGATCCAAACCTCTCCATTCAATAGGTGCCTTTTTTCATACGCATTTGTATATGTATATACAGTGTATAAATAAGCAGTTTTATATGAGAAGCAGTCTCATTTGGTTGCAGCTAATACACTGTGCAAAAAAGTGTCTGTCTTAACAAGTGTTTTAGCCTTGTAATGAGACTTAAAATCTTATTAAGCTTGTATGAAATACTATCTTGTTTTAAGTTACATTTTGCTTGTCAAGTGAAATTGTCATACCCCATTGGCAAATCTTGAAATGAGTCAAAATGTTTCATCTCATTGGCAAAACATTTGTCTTATTTAGCAAAAAAGCAACAGAAATAAGATGTTATATCTAAATATAGGACTAAAGTCCTTGTTAAGATTCTACTTTTTTGGTTTTTACAGTGTAAAGATAAAGTGATAGTGAATTTTACTGAACTATTTATCATCATCAAACATTGTAAGGCAATTGCAGCACTATAAAGTATTTTCTTATTAGCACCCAGACCTGGGTCAAATACGTATTTGTTTTGGATTCAAATACTTTTTTGTGCTCCATTGAGCCTGCCAATATGACCAGACAGCAGGGTTTGCACTTTTTGGCAGTATTTAATTGGTTCTAATACACCAGACAAGATCAGTAAAGCGTAGAAAAGTATTTGAATCCAAAACAAATACGTATTTGACCCAGGTCTGTTAACAACCCAAATATAGCACAGAAAATAACTTTGGGATGTTCATGGTCTATACCGTGTAACAAAGGTGTTCTACATGTAAGCTCCAAACTCATATTTGTTTGTTGCTTGTTTTAGAGAGATGAAAAATTCCTATTTATTTTCTTATTTATTTGATTTAACCTTCCCTGATATAACACTGTACAATGTTACAACTATCAGCGCTTTTGTCAAAGATGTTATCGCAGTTGGATGTGAATGTATGGCAAAAATATTTAGGCAGCTTAACTGACAAAATATTCCAGGGCCAAGTCATCTGCGATCAATTGTACAATGTCATTTGTTTCACTTCTGATTAAGAATAGTTTTTGATCCTGTAAATGTGCTATGTTGCTACTGCTCACTTTATATATATTTGGTATTTTACTTATTTTGAACCATGTGTGTGTGTGTGTGTGTGTGTGTGTGCATGTGTGATTAAACTGTTTTAATGTTAAAACACACACAGGCTACCATTTTCAGTAAGGTAAATAAAGAAACTGAATGCAAAATTATAAAGAAAATTATGTATTGAAAGAGAAATCTCAATTAATCATACCCCCCCAATACATTACATTGTTACATTACATGTTCTATCCATGTGTGCCAGATTTAAACTTTTGTACTTTTGTGTTTACTTTTGTAAACCATGTCTAATTAATTCATCATGTGTAAATAAGATACAACTGTAACAACATTTGTTTATACAGCAAGGTATTTAAAACCAATGTTACATAAATATGAGGCTATTTTATTTTAACAAGATATTGTGGGAGCGCGGGGGGGGAAATGTTTCTTTCATAAATGAAATTGTGCCACAAAAGATAAGACTGATAAAAAATATATTCCTAGACCTTGATCCAGGAAAACATGTCTGAAAGTTGTGGAAATAACACAGTTCTTTAAAGGTACCATGGCTGGATACATTCTAAAAAACTCTAAGCATTTTTTAAAATTTATTTATTTATTTATTTATTTATTTATTTATTATTAAATGTGCAGAATTCTGAATACAGTACATATTATTGTACAAGTTAATCTTGTACAATACTCATCAGATAAACGAACATGAGATGTTCACTTTGTAGGAGACAGCAGAGAAATTTAAAGGAAGACTTAGTCTCAAGCTGATCTCACACTAAGTTAAAAATTATTATAATTCTTATTATTTTTAAGTTCTTCACTAGAGCACAGTTAATTGCACACAGGCTATTTTATCTTCTTAGCAAATGCCCTGGATGAAATAATGTGGAGATATGACTTCAAACTCAAGTCAAATTCTGAAAATCGGAAAACGGAAAATTAAAGGTTCATAATAAACAGTAGCGCACTATATAAGAGCAGACTGTTGAAGGAGTATGACACACATGGCAGACAGAAGAAGACTACTATGGACTACTTCACTGGTCTGCGAAGAAGCAGAACTGTCAGCGCGAGCAGATCTTTTTGTTGGCCTCAGAACCAGTCGACACGGATTTGCCGCCTCCGAGAACGGGATCTCTTCTTCCCCGGGAAGGGCGTCTACCAGTTCATCACGAACCTGGAGGAGCATCATTTGGAGACGTGAGCTCAAAAAAAAACACCACGCGCTCACACACTGGTTTTAAATGCAGAGAAGACATCCAAACGTTCTGATTGCGAGCACTCCAACATGGAGGCTGAACCCAACTCGCCTGTTTCCGTGGCTACCGTACTCACCTGCTCCACTTGCTGGAACACCCTGAGAAAGTTGAGTCGGAGGAGACCAGCCAGCTCCTCTTCGGTCCAGTTCCTGTGCACAAGTTCCTGGATCAAGGCCGGATACTTTGACACATCTTCCAACCCGTAAGGAAACCTATGGAAACCAGGCCTTTTAGTAGTCTGTCTTCAGCTTTGTGGGTCCCCATAAGTGGCAGACACTTACTTGCTGGCTCCGTCAAAATCGGCACCTATTCCTATGGACTCAGCTCCGGTCACATTCTTTATATGATCGAAATGGTCTGTAAAACACAGGATAGGAGGGTATGAAAATGATTTCAGTGTCAAAATAAATGCATTTGGCCTTCTGTCAAAGTACAATAGACACCCCTACGTGCTGGTGTTTTTTCATACATCATTCACACTGCAGTGTACAGAAGTGCTGTATCATCAGTAAAAAGAAGAACAATGAAACATTCTGAGACAGTTCTGATGGGTTAAATGTACTTTGACAGTGTCTTTGGTACCCTGTATGACCAAAAGTACCTGAACACTCTTTGGTTTAGGACTGTTTTTCATGGTTTTGGCTAGGCCCCTTAGTTCCAGTGAAGGCTACACCATACAATCACATTCTAGATAATTATGTGCTTCCCCAACAATCTGGAGAACGTCCTTTCCTGTTTCAGTATGGCAATGCCCCCGGGCACACAGCAATGTCCATATAGAAATGGCATTGTCGAGAATGGTGTGGGAGAACTTAACTGACCGGCACAGAGCCCTGACCTCAACCCCATCCTACACCTTTGGGATCAATTGGAAAGCCAACTGCAAGCCAGTCCTAATCTCCAAATCAGTGCCCAACCTCACTAATGCTCTTCTGGCTGAATGGATGCAAAACATGGCGGCAATGCTTTAACATCTAGTATAAAGCCTTCCCAGAAGAGTGGAGGTTGTTATAGCAGCAAAGGGTGGATCAACTCTATATTAATGCACATAATGCTGGATGAGATTTTGGATGTCAGGTGTCCACATACTTTTGCCGAATAGTGCACAAAATTCAGCAGTTGTATATTCCTCACCAGCTGCAATAGAGATGTTTCCTTTGCCACCACAAGCCACAAACCCACTGTGCAAGTTCACCATAACAAGCCCTTTGTTTTCTTTCTGCAAAAAGGGAGGGAAACAAACATGTTTACTTCAGTCTCTCAACTGGGTGGTTAAAAAATTGATAAACCAAATGAATATAATTCAGCAATGTAGTGACACAAACGGGTAATCGCAGCGCTGACCACAAAACTGCACATTCAGATTCAATCCCATGAGCCACAAGAGTAAACGTATTCAATAAATACACCCAGCTATATAAATGTGTGAAAATGTAAGCTATAGACCTGAATGTACGAGTCTATTGAGCAAATGAGCAACATTACTGGAGATGACACAGACATCCTAAAGAGAAGCTGAAGGCCGTTAGCCATCCTGCACGTGAGACCCGTTCTCAGCATTGGGAGAGAAAAAAAGAAAATGGCCGGCCCGACCAGCACACGCAGCAGCTCGTCTGGGACGTTTCGTTCGTGACCGCACACGGCGAAGGCGGAGGAGTGACTGAAGATGACGGGGGCCCTGGAGATCTCCAGCACAGCCTTGGCGGTGTCCCAGGAGCTGTGGGACAGGTCAATCATCATCCCCAGCCGATTCATTTCCGCCACCACCGCCTGTGACAGCGGACACAAGCGTCAACTCTCCCAGCTGGCCCACAGCTGTGAGCCCGGCCCACAATACAGTGCATAGGTGACATCAGAGATTGAACACAGAAACCCCAGCTCAGTTCAGTCTCCCCTACAAGCATACAACTTGTGATATCCACTTTTAGCCAAAGATATTTTGCAGTCTTGTTTTTTATGGCTACAATCCCAGAATGTTAAACACAGCACAAACGAGAACCACACAGCACAAGTCTATTTTATTTTATTTATTTTTTTAAGTCAGCAAAGAATGTAATAAATCTTCTTCCAGTCTTACCTCACCAAATTCTGTCAGGCTGTTGTTTTCCCTTGAATAAAACTGATAAAGTTTTGAAGAGGATTCTGCCCTAAATAATAAAAACAAATGAGAGATGTCGAAATTCATTCAAATTATAGGGTAACCCAATTTTTAAGCACGTGGAAAAGTATTGAGCATTCTCCTTCACCTACTAAAAAAAAGAGGGCCATCAGTGAAACACTCAGACAGCATGCTTGGCCCAAGCGCAGCAGTAGCCCCGCAGACAGGGGGCGCCATGCATTGCCTCCTCACCAGGGTGTGTTGCAGGTGTGCGTGAGGGCCATGGAGCGCACGCCCAGCTGGTAAAACATGCGCAGGGCCGCCAGGCTGCTGTCAATGGCGTGGCCTCCCTCTATGCTGATCAGGCACGCAATCTTCTCAGAGGTCCTCAAGGCTGCAGGTAACACACAGCATACTGCACTTCATAAAGAAAAAAAAAACTAGCAATGACAGTCACGTGAAAGCGTTTCAGTTACAGCATACGGTGCTTCTCGCTTCAGGATTTCAAAGCTCTACACAATAAATGAGGGTGTCGGGGGTGTGGGGGGGGGGGGGGTTAACAGGCAAACCACTAATGTGCAGACTCCTCAACCGGAACCTCTAATCTACAGATTATATGCAGATGTCATATGAATTATCTCCATGTTTATACAGAAGACAGCACAGGCAGTGATGAAGGTGGAGGCACTGCCATCACAATTGATTCACGTGCAGAATCGCTGATTTTTCGTCATTTTCCTTGGAATTGTACATTCCCGCTTACTGAAGTCAATCCTGACGTCAGCAGACTTCATGGAATAGATGGCGAAAGACGTGGTTTAAATGCCAACGCATGCACAGCTTAAACACCCACTCCATGGGAAAGCTTTCCTGGAAAACAACTGCGATATGATGTACAGACAGGAAACTTATTAAAATGAGCGGTTCCAAATTGATTTGCCATAAACTGCTGTTACTAATGGCCCCTGTCAGCCTAGCACAATAAAAGTCTTCCTTACTGCTGACTTCACGCTTGCACAATCTCAAGCTCATGTTTTTCACAGGATGTTCGTGCTGAGGAAACTGTGTTATCATAAGATAATGATCATAAAAACTAAATTTCTGCAGTCAGATTTCGTAAGGTTTGCTGCGGTTTGAGAAATAGTTATTCAATACTGGATACGTGACATAACAGTACAATATAAGTAACTGCAAAAAAATAAAAAATGAAAACATTACTTTCATGGGCAGCTATGACTGTGGAACTAACTTTTCACACATTATACTATTATAAAGTATAATAAGACATTCATATTTCATTCATGATTCATTCACTCAAAGACAGAATCAAACCCTTTTCAAAACAAAGAATTTAGGAATGTATAAATCTTTGTGCAGCATTTTCATTTTAGTCCCGAGAACAAGTAGCAGACACAAGGCATGCACAGAAAGGACGCCGTGAAGGACTTTACTGGAATGGTTAATACTGAATGCTGAATGAGGAACACTGAATATGAATACTGAATAATAATAATAAGAATAATAATACTGAATGCGCAGCCCGCACCGTACCTTCCGCCGACGTGACCAGCTCAAACTCCGGGTACTCGCTGCACATGCGGCGAATGACATCGATCTGCTCCAGCGTGAGTCTGACTGCATCCTTGTCCTGCGCCGTGCACATCACGTAGGCCGCGAACACCTGCACAGAGCACGCAGGGTGTGTGCGTCTCAGGATAGGTACACTGAAGGCTCGGGCGTACTTTCCGCGTTCCGCGGACAGCGGCGGACTTGCACCGGACGCGTGGACGTGCACGCGGTTCCATTCATACTACAATTGAGGGTGCGCGTCGGTCTGGCGTTCCACGCATGCGCATTTCCCCCGATCCACACTCCATTCCAGTATGTGGTGGTAATGCACCATCATCTCTCCCGAGCGTTTGAGCGATTTCTCGCCAGGAGTCTTTGTATTCTTTCAAAGACGAATTATATAAATGTGGGTAACGGCCTCCTCGCACAACCTCTCTTCAAAACAAGCATCCATTTTGTTATCTGGAGCGTGCGCAGTCGGCCCGCTTGCTATGCGTACAGTCTGCATAGGGGTCCGCGCGGACATGGGCGGATGACGACATACGTCACGCGGACCAAAGCGGACCCTCGCGGACCCGTGGACGCAGAAAGTATGAAGCTAGCTTAAGGCCACTCAGGATAGGTACACTAAGCAGACCAACACACTATTAAGTGACTTTACTGCAGTATTTCCATTTCTTTGTAAAGTATACTTCTAGTATGGTAGTATTAGTGTAGCTGTCATGTAACATGCAAGGACATTTTCAGAGTCTTCAACTAGCACTAACTTTCCTGCAACGGGTGTGTGTTCGTTCTGTAAGACTAAATACTATAGGACTGCGATCAGTGTATAATGTGAGATCATTTCTTCCATACACTTACACCTCATCTAAAGTTCAACAATCAATACCCCACCATTTTCTCTAAAGCCCAACATCCCCCCCCCCCCCCCCCCCCCCAGGGACAGCAAGTATACAGCTGCGATCTAGTATACTCGTAAATTGCAAGTATAGCTGTGAAAGGATAGGTTTGGTTTACCTGTGCAGTGGCATTAACTTTCTGTATACAATACTAACTGCTGGTTTGTTCAGACAGAAATGGATTGTAAATGGACCTTCTCGGTGTTATTGCACATTTGCATTTGAGAGTAACAGTGATGTTCTTCACGTTTCAAAGTAGCTTTGCGTGCTCATTCTAAACTGTGGGAAACCCCAGAGGCCCTTCTCTGCGTATCAGATTTTCCACTCAGCCAATTGGGTGGCAACATGCCCACGAAGGCATCTTTCGCAGAAACGCTGGTTAAATAAACACAGCAAGAAGGAACCAGAGTTCTCCATTTTTGCGTACATTATAGAGTTCCGAATTTTTTCAAAATTACAGTTCTTAAAATTCTGTTCTGCCTTCACTTAATCATGTAGCTGCCAGTGCAAGTATATGGCACACTAGGTTACAGAATAGAATTTAAACCAGGAATGATTGTGGAATCACCGCAAATTGAAACAGGAAACAACATAGAAATGAGCAGAGCAATCTGTTGACAATAGAATACACTGTCCACTTTGGACAAGCAGTATTTCTGTAGCCACTTAAGGCTGTTCACCAACAAAATGGCAAGTAATCAAATCAAGCTCCATTTGGCTAAATTGCAGTTCACACTATTGCAGCCTTCATTTTTATTTTTCTGGTTTTAAATGTTTCATTTCCCCAAAAGTATTTTAACTGTGTGATTTCCTGTCCCATATTCTGTTGCCACCAACCAAACACTGGTCTATGTGAACTTCAGTGTCTCTCTGCCCAGTTACACTTTTTTGAAGTCCATTGTTTTACCAGGACCCACTCTCTAGTCCAACTCTTTAAACCTAGGTGATGTTAAACAGGTGGTTTGGCCAGAATATTTATCAACTATGACCTTGTGAATATGTTTATAAACATCAGCAAAAAAAGTCCCTTGAGCAAAACCTAGTGCATTGTGAAGGTGCCGTGGCCCCAATCTTGCACACACACAAAAGCTTGCACACACATATTTTAAATAAATAAATAAATTAATTAATTAATTAATTTAAAAAACGGCAAAATTACCTGCCCTCCAACATGACCAGCTCTCAGGCGATTGATGTCTGTGGCAACATTGCTGATACTATGCAGGTCAACTAGGCGAAGTCTGTTGTTCTGAAGAATCCTCAGTTGTAAGGCAAGATCATTATGCCTATGAAAATAGAGTGAGAAATTTAGCAAAGTAAATGAATATGCCTACACCTAAAATGGGCTTGGATTTTGCATCAACCAGTATGCAAAATTAATTTTGTCTCAGACAATTTTGATCACAGTAGCACAGAAATCTTGGGGAAAGTTGACCATTGTGCTTAACCAACTTTGAGTATCTTTAAATAGTTCTCTGTACATTCACTCAGGTTAATAATGAACTCAAAAATAAGTGGCTCACACTCTAAAATAACTAAATGGTCATTTGATTTTATATTTTATTAATTACAAAACAAAAAATATCCAAACGTTGCATATTTCCATTTTATTCCACTAAAATGAAAGGTCAGGCAGTTTGTTTCGCTGCTGATGCATTGCTTAGAAAAGCAACAACAACAACATAAAAACAACAATGAATGAACAAGAGACAAGCGTGATATTTCTGTCAGACGATTTATTGAAATGTGTAGATATGGAGAATATATTTCAGCTCTTGTATGAGGGAATGTGGACGATGTCAACCATAAATTTCTCCCTGACTGGTTTAACGCCTTTGTCCCCTCTCCCCCATTCTCTCTCATCACTGGTATCTAAAAAATGGCACTTCCGCTGCATTTATTGTGGCCACCAAATATTGCGCAAGTCATGACCGTGCCAGAAATAGCTTGATATGAGTCAACTGCATAAATAAGTTGTTCAAATCGTAGTTTTAAACCCTAGCAATTTGCCCCACGGAACCGGTGCTTTCTTTTTAGAAGAACTTAAGCAGTAAACTGAACACACAAACCAAGATTTTCTTTATTTAGTCGCTAGCATGTGGATGGGGAATATCAGACTTTTGAAGGCAAAATAAAACGTCCTCGACAGTATTTTGAAACTCAATTAGTGACCGTTGTTTCATATGAAAATCTGATTGAAAAATATTCATTATGTAATAAAATATGCACATTCTAATAAATATTTTCCCAAGAAATAAAAAGCAGTGCTGACAAAGCCCAGTCAAGCCAAAACAACAAGACCAAATTCAGTTTGAAAATAAATAATTCAACACATTGCATTTTTTTTTGTTTGTTGTTGCTTTTCTTTATATAGACCTGTGGGAGAACAATTACGTCATCTATTGTAATAGAAACTACTGCAATAGAAATGGTTCAGTTTACAAAATGCCTACTCGTGTCGGTGTCATATGCGTAACGAGGTCTACAGAAGTAGCCTAAAAAGAATGTATGAACACTATATTAAACAGCATCAGACTGAGAACGAGTGGACCAAAATTCAGCGGTATCAAGTAAAGCAACAGGATCCGATTCTTATCAGATAATAGTGAGATAAAACAGGCAAGCTATTTCAGCCATCATGGATAAACATCCCACAAGCTCAAAGCCGTTTATAAGCTACTCCACAGCCTACAAAAACGTATCTGTAAGGAAGGTACCAGAAACTTAAATCTA
This sequence comes from Anguilla anguilla, assembly GCF_013347855.1. Taxonomy (NCBI): domain Eukaryota; kingdom Metazoa; phylum Chordata; class Actinopteri; order Anguilliformes; family Anguillidae; genus Anguilla; species Anguilla anguilla. Next base: position 30,569,651 of record NC_049216.1, on the reverse strand, counting down.
CCAAAAACATCAAATAAACAACATAAGGCGCAAATGGAAATAAATGTCAACTTAATGATCTGTAAGACAAAATTTTAGCGCTTACCCATCAATCAGCGGATATTTCGTCATTAACTTCAAAGCGCTCTCAGCCAACTGAGTTCTCGAAGTCATTATGCACAACATGAAGACAAAAATGAAACTTGGGTGGATGCACTGGAGTTTTCCCAGTTTGGCCAACTGCAAGGGCAACATCTATGAAAATAAGATTTTTGGTTTATTAGAAGCCGGTTACTCTAAGCTTCCCAACAAAAAGAAACTGCGGAATGAATTGAAATGGCCCATTTAACAGCTAAGCAAAGGAAGCGCTTAATACGGCTGTTTGACGTTTGTGACCGCGAAGGGAAATAATAGGCTACTTTTTACACATCTAGTGGTCATGCAATTAATACATGTGAATATTAAATACAAATTTGAAGAGTACAGGCAGTAGCCTAAATGTAGGTTAATTAAATCTATACGGAGATTCTACCCCGAAGTTCCTGTTGCAGTTTATTCCTAGTAACATTAAGATAGGCTACTTGTCGAAGCATGACAGCAAAATAACAACTTACTTTACGTGACACAATCAACCGAATTAATATTGACAAACGCATTTATCATATTTCTTTAAAAGAAAGTCCAGACTTACTTCACAATCCCGCGAAGCTCTTTTGACAGTTCAACAGCTACACACGGTATTTTAGTCCAGTGTGAATAACAGCTCCCCCTCCCTCCCTCCCCTTTTCTATAAACTGAAGCGTCGATTCCCATTCCAGGTCAACTACTGGTACTTCTTATCCGATCGGATTTTTTGCCCACCGCTGTCTACCCAGTACTTGGAGCGAAAAAGTCAGGCCCAACAAAGGCTGATTTCCATACACGTCTAAAAGCATCAATTTCGTATTTCATTTTGGATACTTTTAATTCGTGTTTTCTATGCCGTTATATACACGTTGTGAAACTTACAGTTGTTCTTTCATATGGCTGCACACAGGCAAAAATGTTCGGTTAAAAGGTTTTGATTGCTCCGACTTTGTATGGAGTCATTTCACATTTCTTACAAAATAATCGACAAAATCCACCCATTAGTCTTTATTATATAATTTAGGCCCATATAATTTATGTGTACAAAAAAATCTTCCAATTGGTCATTCAGTTGTTATAACGTTCATTAGCTTGGGTATGACGAGGCAATGTGGGACCAGTCAAATCATCAGGTGCAACATGTCTAACGGACAAGCTGACAATTTGCTGTAACCATGCTGTTCCATGAAGGAGAAAGGGTAAGATATCTTTCAGTCCCACAGTCTAGGACACAATCAAAGTTCCATAACATGCAAGCCCATACACACACACACACACAGACATACAATCGGGCGTATGCTTGTGTATATGCTGCACACACATATACAAACATATGCCAACATATATAAAAATCAGACATTAATACATAAACACATATGTGTACATAAAATAAATGCAGTTTATAGGAATCAAGCAAGACTTGGTTTTTTTCAATGAGGCAACATCCAGTTCTTTGGAAATACTTTCAAGTGGCATGACATACATCAGCTACAAAGAGTCCTCTCCAAGGTCTATATCTCCTCCAATCTGGCCAGATGTACAGTAAAAGTGACAACTGCACAAGAACCAAAAGGATGCCACAGTGATGCGCTCACCAAAAAAAAAAAAAAAAAAAATGTCTGACCGCGTCACTGACAGAGCTTACGATAGGCAGGAGAAAGTCATGTGACCCCATGCAGCGCTGGATTAAAATTAAAGTGCATCCTGTGAGATGCTCCGTCTATGGTACTCAACCAGGGCCTCAGCACCACACTTCCAACACCATCACCGCCCACTTAGAGAGGTGACCGTGCTGGCTTTTGGGTCCTGTGCCATGCTGTACTGTCCATCCTCACTTGATCACAAAGTAACGGAAACACGCTGAGAAAAAGACACACAAAGCGAAAGAGCAAACTCGGACGTAAAATCTCAACAAACAAAAACAAACTAAAGAATGGTATCCGTACGCTACATTCTAAGATATAATCTATGAATTTGGTGAAATCATGGACTGATATTACAACTGCAAGTAACCAACTGTAAATCAGGTACAACCGATTTTGATTTACAGTAACATTTCAATTACTTAACATTCCCAAAGCATTCAATATTTCTTAGACATAAATAAATCACTAGAGCATATTTATATAATTTGTATATTGCCTCAAAAACTACTGTAAACATAATTGCCTAATCTTTCTTCTGCCGTAGTCAAAGCTGAACAGATATAGCAGAAAGTCAATGGTAGCTCTTTTTTGTGAGTTAATGTATACAATACTAGTTAGTTGTAAATAGTATTATTATTATTGTGCAAAACTGCAGTAGTCTTTCGGGGGGACAAACAGGTTTGTCAAATGTTTTCTAAACATAATAGTATAATACAAGGGGACTTAGGGGTGCACATCTTACCAATAAAACTTATTAGGTGGCAAAGCCATAAGTTAGCACATTACGAACAGAGATGCTGCACCACCTAAAAAAAAAAAAAAAGACCTTTGGTTGTATGTCTACCAGTATGCGGGAAGTGCAGGTAGGGAAAACTCAAATCCTGCAGAAAGCCAGCTTGCAGCTTACATCGAACAATTCCCGCACCTCTTCTACAGGGTAGGGCATGTGCCATCTATGCAGAAACAGACTCTGGGAGCTATGGCTACGGCTAATGCTACAGGTGAATTAAAAAAAAAAAATCCTTTCATTTTCATGTAAATAGAGCTATATTCACTCACCCACAGAGAAATGTTACAAATGCAATATGTGTGCACCGTTTCTTTGACAACAAACAGTTTGCAATACATTGCAGATTGCAATACATTCATTCTCCACAGAGCACTGAATACTACAATGGTGTTCTCTTCTCTTACGCTATGATCAGACAGACTTAAACAGCATCTCTTAAATTTAGTTTGAACTCCTGATTTAAAATTAAACTCACGACCACGAATCCGGCCTATGAAACACTGAAGAACCAATTCACCTCCAAAGCCAACTAATACCCCTTAGACCCGGACAATTTATAAAGACATTAAAGACGCCCCCATTATTACAGTGTGACTACTCAAGCTCATGCATAACTCATGCATAGACTTTAGCATGAACAGTATCTGGTAGAAAACTCCCATATTTGCACGAGCTTGACCCACAAAAGTGCCATGAACAAAGTGCATTGCCTGGGGTCAGACTAATTAAAGGCTTTGAAGTCCAAGGGCTGCCCAAGCCCTTGTGAAGAGATCAGACTAAAGCAATCTAACACCGCACAGTGTTGCAGCTTGCCTAGACGTCAGGCTGGCCACACGCTTTCCTTTCAGATCTGAAGTGGTGTGGTTGAGTGAGACGCCAGGTGGGCAGTGGCGCTGGTGCGAAGACAGCCTCCAGGGGGCGCCTGAAGAGTTCCGCTGCCCCTGCCCCCCCCCCCCTCCCCCAGGTTCCGCATCACTGGGGCGGGTCCGGTGGTCTGTGCATGCGACGCTCTGCCGCAGCCGCCAGCATGCGCCGCCTCAGGGCGGTGGTGTCGAACCCGCGCGCGTCGTCCTCCGGAGAGGCCAGGCCGCCATCTTTGTCTTCCTCCGGAGTTTTGCGCAGATACCGCCTTTAAGGAAACACAAACATGTCACTCACTCCCAGAGACATAACCACGCCCCAGTCCTCAAGACCTGCATCCTATACATGAGCCAGGCAGACAACCATCAACACAGTAATTAGTAGGTCTTGTGTGTGTGTTGTGCTGGGTGACAGGTCTAAACAAATCAAAGAAACCTGGTAAAACCCAGAGGGTGAAAATGACCCTATTTGACCCTTAAGTATTGCTGTGTGTAATCACAGAGCAGAGAGGGTATGAGTAGTGCTGTACAAACTCTGACATCACGCTTCATGAACCCCCCCCAAACGAATGCCGTCATCATGTTCTATCCCTGCACGCATGGATCTGACTCCACTCCAGCGCAGCTCTTCCTGGGGGTGTTAACAGACAGCAGGGGAGTGCTGCTCAGCGGGCTGAGCGGGGTGTGGTACTGTACCTGCGCGCCTGTTGCAGGAGCTCCTGCTTCCTCTGCTCCAGCATTCTCTGCCTCTCGTCGGCCGACTTGGAGAAGCGGCCGCCCCGGACCTCCAGCGGCTCGGGCTCCCCGGCTGGGGCCTCCCCCTCTCCGCCGGCATCCACCGGCCCCTCCAGGGCGGGGCTCCCCTGCACAGCAGCCTGATCACTGGACTGGCAGGGAGGCGGGAGAGGGAATTATTCTGGAGTGCACTCAGTTCCATGGCCGTGTCTGTACTGCAAGGCTGCAACCTCCGACATGCACACATCAGAAGTACCGTCCCATTAGGAAGGCACCTTCAAATGCAGCCTACGTTCAGCCGATTTTGAAGGAGCTTCGCAGCCTCAGATATCCCACAATTCCTTGCGCAAAGGTCTCCAGGAGCAAGTAGTTCCAGTCAAACGGTCTGATCACTGTTCTAAATTCATACGCACCATGTCGTGCGGAAGCTAGCTTTAAAAAAATCTCTATCAACTTGTGACTGCAGAAATGTATGATTAAGAACATCAGTATCTTAGTTTGGGCAGAAGGGGACTGGGAACATGCACTTGCCGGGCTAGGGACTGGCACTAGCCTGAAATAGAGAGAGAACGTGTCTGAGATGGGAAGAGGACTTGCCTTTGCCTTTGCCAGGGCAGGGGCTCGGTGGGAATGGAGGTGTACCTGGGCAGGATGAGTCGGAGGGCATACCTGGCTGGGGAAGGGGATTGGGATGCGACCCTCCAGGATGTTGTCGGTGGTCATCTCCACGGAGCGTGTGAGCTGGAGGTCCTGCAGCACCAGGTGATGGGGCACCTGAGGGAACACCTCCAGGATCTGGTGAGCCTGTGAAGGAGCGCAGCACTTCACTCTCACTGTGGAGCCGTTTTCTCAGATATGTAGCCATTCATATGACCAACACGTAACATTACCTTCTCATCACTTCTGCTTAAAGTTATACCTCATCGGCAAGTTATAAAATACCCTGCATGACTAACCAACCTGGTGCAACCAGCAGGACGATGCTCACAGAGGTGGTAAGGTAGATTCAGCGTACCGACTCCTTTGGACATGATTTTCTCTGCACTAGATGCTCTGTGCAAGATGAACTTTCACAGTAGTGACAAAATAAACTACTATCTACATTTCAAGACTGGGTAAACTTGTGTTGGCAGAGGGTTTGGGGAAACTAATTCTTACTCCACTTACTCAATTTTCTTGCCTAGGTATAGGTGCAGTAGTTTTTCGCAGACTCATGCTAAGGCTTGGTTGCTAGTTGGTCATTGCACAGTACAGTCTAACTCATAAGAATACTGTTTTTTAATTAATGTCATGCTATAATACCATTATACTGGTGCGTTTCAGCCCTCATCTGAGCCTGTACAATCCATTGCGGTTTTAAATGGGAATTTTGTGCAACTGAGACCTATGTGGTTTCCTCCGAACACTCACCATGGCATTGAGCTGGGAGTTATGAGCCTGTGTGATGCCAAGAATGTTTGTTGTGTGCATGACTTCCACTGAAAAACTGGGAAGCCAGCTGGCAATGCGGGAACCTGGAGTAAAGAGAAAACCATTAGCAAAGCTTTCCCAGAAATCTACATACAGATTTTTCAGGAAACACCAAAGGATAACACAAGGCTGGATGAGTGCAGTCCAGCAGTTTCTCCAGCTCAGTTTTCACCCACACAGAACGAGCTAAGTGAGGTCAGCTTAATCAAGACAGTCACTAGACCAAAAAAAGTGGTGTAAGTCGCTCTGGATAAGAGCGTCTGCTAAATGCCTGTAATGTAATGTAACTAGACTCAGGGTTAAGTGTAGGGCAAGAACAGAATCTAGCACAGGCTACATGTCAACAGTCCATCCACAGTATTGGACAGAAGCTGGTATTGGCTAAACTACACATCCCATTGCAGGTTGTGTAGTCCAGTTACTGTGCCAGGGTGGGGGATGGGCTGGTGTTGGCTAAACTACGCATCGCATTGCGGGTTGTGTAGTCCAGTTACCGTGCCAGGGTGGGGGATGGGCCGGTATTGGCTAAACTACACATCGCATTGCGGGTTGCGTAGTCCAGTTACAGTGCCAGGGTGGGGGATGGGCCGGTATTGGCTAAACTACGCATCGCATTTCGGGTTGTGTAGTCCAGTTACAGTGCCAGGGTGGGGGACGGGCCTGTATTGGCTAAACTACACATCCCATTGCAGGTTGTGTAGTCCAGTTACAGTGCCAGGGTGGGGGATGGGCCGGTATTGGCTAAACTACGCATCGCATCGCGGGCTGTGTAGTCCAGTTACAGTGCCAGGGTGGGGGATGGGCTGGTATTGGCTAAACTACACATCGCATTGCGGGTTGTGTAGTCCAGTTACAGTGCCAGGGTGGGGGATGGGCTGGTATTGGCTAAACTACACATCGCACTGCGGGTTGCGTAGTCCAGTTACAGTGCCAGGGTGAGGGGGACGGTGATCTGACCGTCAAAGTGGAAGAAATGGTTGTGCAGGCTGAAGCGTGGGGGGCGGGGGTCCGGCGCCGGTCCGGCGGGGCCCGCGGCGTTGTCCTGAGGCTCTCCGGGGGGGGCCGCCTGCGCCCGGCTGCCCTCGGTTATGTTCAGGGACATGCGGCACGTGGGACAGGAGGTGTCCTGCTCCAGCCACGAGCGCAGGCAGGAGCTGCGCAAGGAAAGCACAGTTGAAGCGCGGCCCGTTTCAGTACGAGCCAGGTACCGCCAGTCCTTTACGGTTATCCTGATGTTGGGAGCTCGTAGTCATACCTCCTAGCTTGACTTAACATTGCTTTCCGACAGAGTCTGTGCTTACTAAGTGAACTGGACTTAAAGTGTTTTGTAGTCGTTCCTTCGGTGTGCACTTACTGTACGTCGCTTAGGGTAAAAGCGTCTGCCAAATAAATGTAATGTAACGTCCTTTAAATCAGGGATTTAAAACACAATTCTCCCATTTTAGAGTGAGCTTCATATTCAAGATTCTTAAGTTTATGTAAATGCTGAAAAATACGAGGTGAAGTTCCGCTGGGTCAGGCGCGTACTTGTGGAAGAGATGACCGCAGGGCAGCTTGCGTGCAGACTGCATGGAGTCCCAGCAGATCGCACAGTCATCGCCGTTAACCGCCAGCTCCTCAGCAGAGGCCACGGCAAACCTGCAAACCAAGAGTGTGACCACACCACAGGTCAGGCTCCAAGCCACCTTTCCTTTCACACGACACATATCCAAACGCACGCGCACACACGCGCACAACCCAACAGCTCCAAAGTGGCTGGCACTACAGAGCTGGGACATTGTAGGTTCAAGGCTGGTTATGTCATTAGCCAACTCTGTAGAGGTGGGACAAAATAGGATTTGCAACGTCAGGGAGAAGTAGGGTGGCTAAGTAGGCCAGAGTACTCTTGCATTAGTTCCTCCCAACAAGATGGCAGATGTTCACATGCTATAAAAATAATGAGGAAAATAAATGTTAAAAGTACAAATTCTACAAAATAAAACATTCAGGGCCAGTTTCCCAAGACTAAAAACATTTCCCCAAAGGCTATTTTCGCTGGGGGAAAAAATCCAAAAGCTCTTGGACAAGGATTAATCCTAAAATTAAACTTTTAAAGGCCCTGGGTTAATTGACCTGGCCTCCATGCTGCTGATGACACGCAGGTAGTTCTTGTGGCGTCGAATGCGTCGCTGCACTTCGTGGAAGAGGTAG